>NC_061805.1:32542831-32848475 GCF_021462225.1 Girardinichthys multiradiatus
TGAGAAAAAGGACTTGAATATTGCTCCGTGGTACAAAGTCCTCTTTTCAGATGAAAATAAAGTTTGTATTTCATTTGAAAATCAAGGTCCTAGGCTCTAGAGGAAGAGTGGAGAGGCACAGAATAAAAGTTGATTGAAGTCCAATCTGAAGTTTTCCCCCAGTGATGATTTGAGGTGTCATGTCATCTGCCGGTGTTGGTCCACTGAATTTTCTGATGTCCACAGTCAACACAGCCATCTACCAGGAAATTTAAGAGCACTAATGCTTTTTTCTGCTGACAAGCTATATGGAGATGCTGATTTTATAATCCAGCAGGAATTGGCACCTGTCCACACTGCCAAAGGTACAAATAGTTGCTTCAGTGCCTATGGATTTACTGTGCTTGTTTGGCCATTAAACTGACCTTAACCCCACAGAGGCTGACTGCCTCCAGCCTTGCTGCACTGATGTTATAATTCATCAAGTACTGAGTGCACATACTGCACATCGTTTTTCTATCGTTGTGATATAATTTTAAAATTTTCTTAGAAACTAAATTTGTGTTTTCATTACCTGTAACCTACAATCTAGTGTAATGGATCCTCATAAAGTCTACGTTTACCTCTTTGAATTGAACTGCTTATCAAATTTCTCCGATCCTCATTCTACATTATTTTCTTTCTTCTCCGTCAGGTTGTGTGGGTCACTGCCACCTTGCCATACATTGTGCTTTTTATCCTGCTGATTCGTGGTGCAACTCTGCCCGGAGCCTGGAGAGGTGTGGTGTTTTATCTGAAACCACAGTGGGACAAGCTGCTGGAGACCAGTGTGAGTTGTTCAAAGTTAAATGTTGATCCTAAATATCATCATACAAATAGGTACAGCAAGAAGACCTTTTCCATTTCTCGTATGTTAGAATGCTTAATAACCCATATCATTAGTTTAAAATCCTTCTCTAATTGTAAAATACATTTTTTGTTTTGTGAAAACTCATAATCTAAATATAGACGTAAGAGATTATTTGTTAATTTATTCTTGTTTATTTTAAAAACCTTCTTTTTTGGCCCATGTTTCATTAAAATAATTTATAAATGTGTTTTAACTGTATGTTTATTTGTTAGTTCATTTAAGCTTTATTTAACCAATCAGGACACATGACAAACAATTTCCTATTTACAACTGGATTTGTATAAAACCTTTGCACGGACTTGAACAGTGGATAACAGAAATATTTTCTTTTTCTTTTTAAGTAAAATAAATTTATAATGTAAACAGCTTTAAGTTTGTTAGAGGGCTTTTAAACAAATCCTTCGGACGCAGGGATTTAATAGATTCCAGCCTCTTGACAATCTACCTATATATCTCTTATATCTATGAAAAGTCCCCTCCTTCATCCGGCTCGCTACTGTGTTTCACTGAACCTGTGTGAGCGCTTTGTTTGGAGGCGAATATGGATGAGATGAAATGATATGCATAAATAAACCACAGAGCAGGATAATAAGATGCATAATTAGTTTAGAATTTCTACCCGTTAACAAAGGCTCCCCCCTTTCTCTCTCACTCACGGATATCCAACGGTTCTCCTCTTTTTACCGCCGAATGCTCTTCAGATCTCCTTGCATACAGCTGTGCAGCAGCTCGACCTTCCTACGACAGACACATCTTTCAGTTTAACAGAACTACACTGAGTGACCAATATAGAGAAATAGAAATGTTAATGATGTTAAGTCACTAAAAGGCCTGTGAGAAATTATTTTTAAATGAATTGTCATGCTTAAAAAATTACAACCTGCATCACCTGAGATTGCAGATTCAAGGAAGGGTTGAATAGTCTCTGCATCTGTTTTCCAGGTGTGGGTGGATGCTGCTGCTCAGATCTTCTTCTCTCTGGGTCCTGGGTTCGGGGTCCTCCTAGCGCTTTCCAGCTACAACCCTTTTACAAATAACTGCTATCGGTACGCTTCCTTAAAGCCCACTGACGTTAACCCTCTGATTCATGCAAATCTGTGTTTAACAGCTTGGAAACAAGTAGGTGTTCTCTGTATAAAGATAAAACTGATGCACATCATGCGTCAACTATGATCTATATAGAATGGTTAAAGGTTGTAGGCACACAAAAACTGTACATGTTTGTTACACTGGTAAACTTTAACAAAAACTCTCATTAAAATCAAGAGTGTATGTGCAGAAAACAGCTAGAGCAGCAAAGTAAAGGAACAGAACCACCATGAATTACACCAGATGCCAAAGTAGAGGGTAACTTCCTCTGGAAGCTAATAATATAAAACTATAATCTATCTCTTCTGAGAGAGGTAATCATTTGCATTATAATTGATTTAGGTCTCGTTTCCACAATAGTAACAAACAGACCTTTAGGTTTATTTTATTTATGAAAGATCAAACATCTATGTTTACTGTAGAGCTTCAGAAGTGCCACAATTCAGTAAAAAAACAAAATTCATTATCAAATGTTTAATTAAATGTGTCACTAATTAACTGAAGTTAAAAATAATCTTATAAATCTTTTTTTTAGATATTGCATTAATAGATGTTTGTTTTATTTACACAAACAATTGTAACATTTTTACAATTTATTTATTTATTCCATGGTCAAGTGCAGCAGCACATCATGAAATTTGTTTTATCTGTAAACCAAATAAAGTCAGTAGGCAGGCCCAGTGCTGCCTTGGGCAAGGTAACTGGTCTGAAGTGAAGTTTCTTTGGAGGTTAACCAATCAGATGTCAGGATGTCAGAGTTTAAATTATTTCATGGTTAACTGCAGCACCAAACCATAAACTAATTAAATAACTACTGAAATAACATATGATGACTATTATTACTTAGTTTTACATTTAAATATTGAATTGTGGTTTTTTTTAAATCATGTGGAAGCATAATTTTTTTATTTCTAATTTTATTTTAATTATGAGATGCATTATTCACTTTATTTGTTACATTTTTTGCTCTTAATGTTTTACTACCAAATTATTTCTTCTGTATACATTATATTAGTTCACTTCTAATCATTTTGCCTATTTATGCTTCTAAATACTCCTTTGTCATGCAAAGAATTGGTAAATCATTAGGAGATAGACTGCCTTTGAAATCTTTCATAAATGCTGCAGCCAGATGTGGGTTATGGTTATTGTGAAGAACCCTTAAAGTTGTATAAATGCAACAGATTCTGTCTCTGATGGAAATTAAACTAGGGTGTAACATTATCTCAGTAGAACAGCTGTAATTTTGACTCTGTTTGTATTTGAGTTGTGTTCTTCCTCAACAGTGATGCCATTGTGACCAGTTTGGTGAACTGTCTGACCAGCTTTGTGTCAGGCTTTGTAATCTTCACGGTGCTGGGCTACATGGCTGAGATGAGGAAAGTAGAAGTTGAGGATGTGGCCAAAGATAAAGGTCAGAACATCAATTGAAATCAAATCAGCTGACTGCAAAGTTAATATTGCCAAATTAAAAGGTAGTAAATCCTTCCTTGATCCCATTTATTATTACCATTGTTATTGTTTTCATTATCTATTTATTTATTTGCATTTCAGGGCCAAGTCTACTCTTCATCACATACCCAGAAGCAATAGCAAACATGATGGGCTCTACTTTTTTTGCAATCATTTTCTTTGTTATGATGATCACACTGGGACTCGACAGCACGGTATGAAATCGGTATAATTGTATAATAATGTCTTATAGAAACCTTAATTTGTACGACAGACTGAAAATAAAAGTCTGTCAAACCTGTTATGACTCACATACAGTAATAGTGCTTGAAGGTAATACTTTGTGTATTACCTTCAAGCATGCTTGCAGTCAGACAATATTCACAGTGTCTCATAGACGTGTACCTTGAACCTGAAACTGCAATATATTTTCTTGGGATTTTTTCTGATAAAACAACACAAATTAGTACATAATTGTGAAGCAGAAGGAAAATGATACATGGTTTTCAAAATGTTTTACAAAAACCACTCTGAAAATGGTGGAGTCCATTTTTATGAAACCCACTTTATGCTGAAACCCACACATTAATCATTATGGGTAATTGTGTTCAGTCCCCTCCCTGCAGATCTGTAGAAAAGCATTCCCATAGAGTGACGCTTCCACCACTGAGGGCAATGTGCAGCACGGAGGTTTCCATCTCACAGTGCTTTGCATGAAGGCAAACAGTTCAGCTTTGGTCTCTTCTGACCAGAGCAATTTCTTCTACATCTTTCCTGTGTGCCGTACATGGCTTGTTGAAAGCCCACTTGAGTTCCCTTGAACAGTGGCTTTCTTCATGGGACTCTTCCACATGTTGCACCTAAACTGTGGATCTCTTCAACTCCTCCAGAGTTACCAGGGGCCTGTTGGCTGCTTCTCTGATGAATGTTCTCCTAGCTGTAAGTTTGCAGTTATGCAACACTCTTTGCATTTTCAGATAGATTGAACAGAGCTCTGTGAGCTGTTTAAAGCTGGAGATGTTGTTTAATAACCGAAGCTGCTTTAAAATCCTCTCTGTTGTGTTTCTTGGTCCTCATTATGAAAACTAATGTTTGCTAACAAACCTCTGGGGACTTCACAGAAAGCTGGAGAGTACATTGCACACAGATCAACTTTACTTCCTAATCAGGTAACTACTGAATGTAAATGCCTGCACTGGATTTTTTATGGGTATTAGATTCATAGGGCCTGAATGCAAATAATTGTCACTCTTCTCAGATTTTTATTTGTAAAATCTTGTTAAAACCATGTACCATTTTCCTGCCGCCTCACAGATAAAATCCCCATAACAATTCCTAGGGGTTTAAACAATTTTGCAAGGCTTATTATTTCTTGCAGATTACTCTAATTTATGAATTTTCTCATAGTAACGTTTTTGTGTTGTAGTTTGGAGGGCTAGAGGCAATCATCACCGCTGTGCTGGATGAATATCCAGACTATTTCTCTCACAGACGTGAGCTTTTTGTTTTGGGCTTGGTGGTCATCTGCTTTTTGGGCTCTCTAAGCACCCTTACGAATGTGAGTTTTATTTTGTCTACTCATTACTTCAAATGACTGTTTGAACTCTTTACTATCATAGAATTAAGATAGTTCCAGGTGGTCCTTGACTTAAATTTTACATCTCGTGACTTAAATAATGCAGTGAACATAAAATGTTGAATGATGGTATAACTCATAGCTTTAATATTAACCTAGGGTGGCGCCTATGTGGTGAAGCTACTGGAGGAGTTTGGAGTAGGATGCTCCATCATTGCAGTGGGTTTCCTTGAAGCTATTGCAGTTTCCTGGTTCTATGGTACAAACATAAATTTTTTGACATATTTTCTGCGTATATTCCCTTGTTAGAAATACAGTCATAGCATGTCCTGTTCTGCTTTCAGGAATCAAAAGATTTAGTAATGATGTTCAGGCAATGCTTGGCCAAGCCCCAGGATTGTTCTGGAGAGTGTGCTGGGTCGCCATAAGTCCGGCTTTTCTGGCGGTAAGAAACAAAAACATCCTAAGGTGTAGCTACATTAACAACCCAACAGGTAAATCTAAATTTCCACAACAGTAGCACATGCTTTGCATTGGCACAATAAGAACAGGTTAACGTGTATTCTTTTTGAAGGGAAGAACTAAGAAACAAGCATCGTCTGTTAAGGAGATCCAGAGATAAGTGTGCTACAGCAAATAAGATATGAGTGAAAGTTTGTTGTGGGATCAAACGCTCCCTGGACCAACAGTCTTTGAAGGCTGCAGAAACTAAACAGCTAAACTCTCCTGTAGATCAGACTCCTTACTGTTGAAAATGTCTTCCTCAAAACGTTTTCCACATCAAAACAAATGTCACCCCTCAGCCAGTTTGATATCTCTCTTTTTTGCTTGCATCCATTTTTCATTTGGCTCAATTTATGTATTTTGCTTATACTTTAAAGAATGACATTTAGAGTATATGACAAAAATATTCATACCTTTTGAGCCGTACTTCAGTGTGATTTAGTAGGATTTATGTGATAGACCAGCATAAAGAGGGGCATATTTGTGAAGATGAAGGCAAAGAATCCATAGTCTTTTTAATGTTTTACTAATAAAAATCTTAAATGTGTGACATGACTACAACATACGCATCTGGGGTAAAGTTGTTGAAAAGTATAAAGCAGGTCAGATGACACCTAATCCTGAGAGAAAAGCTGCTAGAGACTCCAAAAGACTGGAAACTGCGGAGGTTCATCTTCCACCAGGACAATGACCCTAAACCTAAAATCAGAGCTGCAGCGAGAGGGTTTAAATCAAAGCATATTCATGTGTTAGAATGGTCTAGTCCAAGTACAAAACTAAATCCAATTGAGAATCCGTGCTAAGACTTGAAAATTGATTTTCACAGATGATTTTTATCCAATCTGACTGAGCTTTCGCTTTTTGCAAAGCATGGGCAAAAATCAGAGTCTTTGTGCAATGTTGGTGAGACATACCCACAATGGTTGCAGCTTGTGATCGCTCAAAAAGAAGGCCCACAAATTACTTACTTAGAGGATCCAAATGCAAAGGCCCACCACACTTTTCAAATAAAAAATTTTTAAAGATTTTGAAATCCATGTATTATTTTCTTCCACAGCACAGGTCATGAATCAGGACTTTTCCTGTTTCTGAAAGCATGCTTCATCTGCTGTAGATAGTTTTTAGACATTGTTTGTCCTAAACCTCTTTGCTTTTCTTAATTTTCCAAAGTATATACCTCTATTTGCTGCCTGGATCCTGTCGCAAAAACATTTTTTAAAACCATGTTTAACTGTGTAACACATGAGATACAAATTGTTAACAGTTCTCTTTGCTGAGGTGATTTCCTTGATCCATTTAAAACTGTAGTTATTAAACCACTTCTGACATCACCATAGCATGCAAACAACACTTAGAATTATAAATTACTCGCATATAAACAATAAAAAAAATCCATTCTTGTGCTTTTGGATCTCGGTACCACCATCAACAATGTTGGCCATGACATTTTACTGAGTAGGTTGCAAACATGGGTTGGTTTTTATGGTCCAGACATTAATCTGTTTGGGACTTAAAAGGAAGATAGGTCTTTGTATCTTCTGGAAATACTTTGGTAATTATACCAAAGTAATTGTTGCGTGTGGAGTATCTCATGGATCAATTCCTGGACCACCACTGTATATGTTTACCCTTGCATGTATTGCTCAAAAACACAAAATAAATTATCATAATTAAGTAGATTTGCAATTCAATCCATTGTTTATTGACTGATGACTTAACTTCAGTACATTCTCTTATTTAGTTTATTATTAATATCAATACATGGATGTTGTACAATTTCTTACAATTAAACAAACACAAAACTGCTTTTCTTTAGTGTAAAAAAACTCTAAAATTGAAGCCAATCTCAGTTCACTGTTTATTAAATGAGAAAACAAAGCATGAAATTGGGGTGTAATAATAGACAGTGACTTAAATTTCATCAGCCACATTAACCATATCACTAAATCTGCCATTTATCATTTGAACAATACAAAAAATTCATTCAAAGAACAACTCAGTCTAAATAAATCCATGCATTTGCCACAAGTAGGCTGGACTATCTTATGCGCCTTTCTGCTTGCTTCTCACAATCTGCAACACACAGACTACAATTATTTTAAAATGCAGCTGCCTGTTTTCTCCCAGGCAATAAAGGATCTGAACATATCACTCCAGTTCTCTAAACTTTGCATTGGTTACATCTAGAGGGCAGAATCAATTTTAAAATCCTGTTACTTGTGTACAAAGCCTTATGCCTTAGAGAGGCCTTCAGAACAATACTTAAAAAGATTGCAAGTTCAAAACATAGTTGGCATTATTTAAAATGTTTTCACAATACTGCACACTGCTTTTGTAATATGAAAGTGAAATTTGTCCCTTCTCTCAGTATATCATAGTGAGCTCTCTGCTGAAAGCACCTCCCCTCACGCTGTTTGACTATAAGTATCCAGACTGGAGCATCACGGTTGGCTACATCATCGGCTTCTCATCCTTCATGTGGATCCCCATCTACATGGTCTACAAGCTGGTGTGGACCCCTGGTTCTCTCAAACAGGTCTGTGGATAAAGAAGAAAATCCAAAACAATGAAACCCGTTCTCATATGTTAACTGGAATGACCTCTGTTTTCCCTATGATCACCCCCTGATTTCCCTCAGAGATTAGCTGTGTGTCTGAGACCAGAGAGGACCATCCCAGACATCCATGCAGACACCCTGAACATGGCCACCGTGTCACAGAAAGACATGAACACCTCTGTGTGCTTGTGAACTCCTCTTTAAACCACAATCTCAAGAAATTTGTAATTGAACCCCAACCTGACCTGTCATCATGATTGTTCTCCTGGTGGTGATGTTGAACATGTCAGTTGGCCTTCACAGCAGACTGGTGACAAGTTGAATGCTGCTACATTTAAGGATGTAAGATAGCAATAGTTATATCTTTGCTCAGTATGTGATTTGGACATGCAACAACTGCACAGTCTACAGCTCTGTAATATGGCTATTTTCTCATGTTTGAGTAGCTTGTCATATGTTCAGTCATGTGTCTTTTTTAATATCAATGTAGTTGCATCTCAACAAGAAAATGTTTGAAATATTATTGAAATGTTAATTTATTTCAGTAATTCAATTAAAAAGTAAAAACTCATAAATAGATTTATGACAGAGACAGTGAGATATTTCAAGAATTTATTATTATGGCTTACAGATAATAAAAATCTAAAAATCTGTTTTCAGAAAATTAGAATATTACATGAGATAAATAAAATATTATTTTACTTCAGTGATACTGGCTTTACTGAAGTATGTCCCTGCACTACACATTGTTCGCTCTCAATATTTGGTCCTTTTGCATGAATTATTGCATCAGTTTAGCGTGGTATGGAGGAGATCAGCCTGTGCCCCTGCTAAGATGCCCAGGTTGCTTTAGCAACAGTAATGCATGAGGTGCTCTAAAACGTCCTGGTAGACAGCTGCGCTACGTTTAGACTTCAGAAAGCCCAGTGGACCAACACCAGGAGATAGCATGGCTCTCCAAATCTTCACTGACTGTGAAAACGTCACACTGGACTTCAGGCAGCTTGGATTCTGTGCCTCTCTACTCTTGCTCCACGCTATTGGACCTTGATTTCCAAATGAAATTAAAAACTGACTTTCATTAGAAAAGCAAATTTTGGACTTTTTGACCAACAGTCTAGCCCAGATAAGATGTTTCTGAGATGTTTACTGCTCAGTAAAGGAGTTAATTAACACTATGAATGTGACATCTGGAGTCTATGTCCTGCTTATGTCTGTGTGAGGCAGCTCTCAAAGCTCTGACTCCAGCACCTCTCTCTACCGCACCTTGTTTCTTTTACACAAGTTTCCATTGACATGCTTGGATACAGGACTCTGACCAGCCATCTTCTTTAAAAATCAACTTTTGTGGATTACCCTCTGTGTGGAAGGTGTTAGTTACCGTCTACTGGACTATTGTCAAGTCAGCAGTCTTCCCCACGATTGTGTGGGTCATAGCATTGAATTTCTGTGTTAAAAATCATCTTTTAATTTGACTTGAGTGACATTCTAATTTTATGAGCAACAGATTTTTGGATTTTTATTAGCTGTAGGCAATAATTATTCAAATTAACAGAAATAAATGCTTGATATATATCAGCCTTTGTGTAACAAATATGAAATATATTATTGAAATCGATTTACTGTTTACATACATTCTAATTTATTGAGATGTACCCATATCAGACTTTGCCACGGACAGTAGCACTAGGAATATTTAATCGTAATATTAATTTATGTAATTAGGGAGCACTTCCTGCATTGTTTTCTCTACTTTATGAAAGTTTAATGAAATTATGGCAGCATCCTAAGCAGTATTAATATTACTACATTTACTTTTAGGTTCAAAGGATCAAGTCCCAAACTAACTTAACATGTTTGTAAGGGTTTACTAAAGCCTATTTTATATTCTGGCTCAATTTTTCATTAGGATCTAAGGACTGCTGCTGAATTTATTTCCAAAAAAGTGTATTTCCCCTGCAAAACCTACAAGATGTTAATGAACAACACTGAATTTCACCTTGACTTTTATTCTTGTTCACTTTACAAGCAGAAATCCTTTTTCATTAAAACAAGTAGGAAGAATTGTATCTAATTTTGGAGTTGATAAATCCTAAAATAATAGAAAACCATACTAATAGCGTCCGTTGACTACAGTCAGACTGTTTTGCCTTAAGCTAAACATGTGTACAAAAATGGTAAAGGTGGTCATGATATTGTGCCTCTCCATAAAAAGGTTTTACTCTAAAGACTGTTCAGATGTGTATCAGCGGATATATTATGTTTTAGTCACAAGTGTTATTTTAAATGCTTCATTCAGAGACTTATGTAATAATTGTTGTGTCCTCCCTGACATGGTTTCTGCAAAATGTGTATAAAGTGATTGTAATACCTGGTTTCATCTGTGTGGTTCATTTCATTCATTTAATGTTTCAGAAGAACATGAACAAAGACAATTCTGTAGCCAGCTTTTACAATGTATTTTAAACACAAACCAAATTGTGCTCCATGTGTTGTAAACAGGACAGATATTGTGGCTACAAGTCTGCAAAGAGCCTGTTAATTATCCATAATGTCTGTTTCCTGTTTAAAATATGTTCTGGTTAAGAAACTGTTGTGCAACAATAGGTTTGATTTGGCTATGAATACCTATTAATAAGTGCAAAAGGCAATTATTAAGAAAGTTATTGGTTTTGCTCAAAGCAGTAATCCATGCCGTTGTTACAACTCTGGACTACTGTAATTCTTTGTACATTGGATTTAGTAAGGCATTCTCATCGTGCCTTCAGTCGGTGCAAAACGCTGCTGTACGGCTTTTAACCACAGCATGGAAGACTGATCATATTAGTCCTGTTTTATCCTCTCTGCACTGGTTGCCTGTCCATTTTAAAGTTCATTTTAAAACTTTATTTCTTTTTAAGACTTTAAATGGTCTTGTCCCTCCCTATCTCTCTGAGCTACTTCACCTGCACTCCCTTCCTCAGTCATTCAGATCAACTGACCAGCTAATGCTGAATAGGTGCCATGGACACTGCAGAAGCTCAGGGGAGATCAGGCTTGTCCCATTGCAGTTCCTAGATAATGGAATGCTTTGCCACTCCAAATTAGAAAAGCCTCTTCCCTATCTGGTTTCAAGACCAAGCTCTTCACTTTGGCTATTGGCTTCTTCTTGTCTATGATATATTTTCTTGTTGTTACTTTTACTTAAATTCTTTAAATTATTTCGCTTTAAATTCTAATGTTGTGTTCATTTGTTGTAATCATTATTTTTGTTCAGGACTTTGGTCAGCACCTACTGGTTTTAAAATGCTTTATAAATAAAGTTGGCTTGGCTTGATCAAAATTACCACTTGATTGTCAGAGCGAGCTGTAAACACAGTAGAACTAATAGTGGCTACTGTCTTAACAGAGCTTTAGCTTTAGCATTAGCATTTAATTGGAGACACAATGCAGCACGTCTATATACAATATGTGGACATATTTAATGCAGGTTAGTAAGGAGATGACAGGAAAACACAGATAAAACTAAATAATTTCACTAAATAATTTCACATTACAGGAGTAATGTGACTCTTTACCAGCCATCAACTTTACAAAACAATTTTTAACATCAGGCTCAGTGGCCTGTTAGCGCTCAAGCAGTTAAGCGTCACAAACAAAGCAAAGCACAATGAAATAAACAACATCTGAATTGTTTTATCCTGAATTCACTTTCTGTCAAACTCCTACTTCCTGGGAGCTGTACATGAGAGTGAGTTAAAACTGTGCATTCTGGGATTCAGAGTTTACCAGTTTAATCTGTTCTCTGTGTGTAGTTCAGTCCTTTTTGTTCATCCCATGGCTGGGCCCAGCAGAAACAGTAAGCAGTACGAAACTTTAGATATTTCAACTCAGACATCCACACAACTATGATCCCATTATATCTGCAAACATTTAACTCTTTAGTCAAATTCCAGCCACATCAGATCAGGGCCTATTACTTCAAGGACAATGGGTCTGAACATACTTAGAGTTCAAGGCATATGTATGCAATGCAAAGAAAAACACATAAAAGGATAATAGATATTAGTTGAAAACATCTAAATTATCAGCAGCACTTCATGTTTTCTTATGATTAAGATAAGCTTAAAATTGTCTCTGGTACATTCTCCTGTTTAGCTTATTAACTCAGTCTAAAGCACCTCCTTAGTTAATCAAGTGAAAACTGATACCAATTAGTAGATTATGTGTTGGTGTCTTTATACATCCAATTAAAAACAGACCTCTGACTTTATGTTTAATTACATGCGTTCTTGTTGCAATGATATTATTTCAAAAGTTCTGTTAACCGTGAGTGACATTTCAAAATGTTAATTATGGCCTCTATGTTAGAAGGTAAAAGGCAACAGACCTATCCATCAGACGTGCAGAGAGATGATGTAATATGTTACCCCAAGGAGCTTGACCCTTTGGCCTGTTCTTCATTGCTCTTTGACATTTCGCAAATAAGAAACAGGAAAGATGCTACAGTAAATTTCTGTACTTTCTACTTGTAATTTTAAATATTAGCTAAAGAAGTCTGATCTGACTAATCAAATTTGGTTCTTTACCTTTTTAACTAAGGATAGTATTTTTACCCTGTTTATTTATATATGCAGGTGTTTTACGCACAAGGCCAGTTGATTCTAGTTACAAGAAAACAATGTGACTCAAAAGAATAAATGCTCATTATTATTATCATCATTACATCATTATGAAAAACAACAAAGTGATTTTCTTTTTTTTTTACCAGCTGAACATTAAACCGAACATGAAATACTTTCATGAAATGAATAAAGTAGCTTGTCAAAGTCAGAGTAGTCAGATTTTGGAGAAAAAGGATCTGTAAATCATCTCAGATCTGAAACATACAAAGAGTTGCACATTTGTCTTATTATTAGAAACCGGTTTAATTTCCTACATTTCGTTTGATCCATTTTCTTTCTTCATAATCTAGAAAATTGTTTTTGTCTATTCTCAGCAAAACTGCTTGCTGTGGCCATTTTTAATGAGTGTGTGTGTCCAAGTCTTGTGAATACAATTCCCTGGATTTCCTGGATCATTTATACTGTATATCCATATTTGGACAGATTAGGACCCCCTGATCAAAACAAAGTAAATCGTGGTGTCCTGCTGGTAGATTTTATTTAATTTAACAATGATTAGAATAAAGAAAGGGGCTGCATGGTGGCGCAGTTGGTAGCACTGTTGCCTTTCAGCAAGAAGGTGGGTCAATTCCCGTCCAAACTCTGCATGGAGTTTGCATGTTCTCCCCGTGCATGCATGGGTTCTCCGGCTTCCTCCCACAGTCCAAAGACATGCCTGTTAGGTTAATTGGTCACTCTAAATTGCCCTTAGGTGTATGAATGAGTGTGTGCATGGTTGTTTGTGTGTTGCCCTGTGATGGACTGGCGATCTGTCCAGGGTGTACCCCGCCTCTCGCCCATAGACTGCTGGAGATAGGCACCAGCTCCCCCGCGACCCACTATGGAAGAAGTGGTAGAAAATGACTGACTGACTTTGATCCCTCGATGGTCTGACACTTCCTCACTGTCTCCACTTGGTGGCGCCACTGCTGAGCGCAGTAACGCAGCGGCTTTAGGACCCTGATGAAGCGGAAGAAGAAACGCCTCCCATCCCCGTCCTCCTCCATCCTGTAACATGATCCTGCGTCTCATCCCACAGGCTGTAATATTTTGTTTTAGTGTGATAATCAGCGCTCAGCCCGACTCCAGCTTGACCGAACGGCCTTATGTGGTCCTGGAGAAGCAGGACCTAGGTGAGACCTGATGTTTAGCTGGAAACCAGTATGAGGACTGGGGCTGAAACTCTGCCGTTTCGGGCCGCTGTTCGGTTTTTGTTCTTTTGTTCCGTTTTACTGAAACATCGCCATGTTCCGTTCAACTGTGAATGCATCCTATGAAGTATTATGACGTGTTGCTGCTGATCTCTGCGTGTGTTTTGCTTGTCCGCAGTAACGTTGGGGAGTGTCCTCGCCGTCCTCCTGCTGCTGATGATCATCATGGCTGTCTGTGTCTACAAACCTCTGGCTGGTCGCTGAAACTGGACTGAAACATTCGCACTAAGAACTAAAGTCCGGCAGCTTGCGGTTTTTCCGGTGCAAAGTCAGTCCTGCGACGTGTTTGAGGGCAGTACCTCTGGCCCAAAACCAGCTGCCTGGAAGCCTGGCCCTAAATAGTTTCAATTTTTTCATCATATTATTCTTAGCCATCATAAAAAGCACTCATTTGATAGCAATCATTAGATCAACTAATACTCAGAGCAATGGGGAAGTCCAAGGAACTCAGTGAGGATGTGAGAAAAAGAATTGTAGATTTACACAAGTCAGGAAAGTCACTCGGAGCCATTTCTAAAGAACTACAGATTCCCAAATCATCTGTTCAATCAATTATACGCAAGTATGATTTATTTGGGTGTGTCAGCACTTTGCCACGGTCTGGGAGAAGGCCCAAACTCTCTCACGCAGATGAACTGAAACTGGTGAAGATGTTCAAAGAAAACCCAGGAACCACCAAGGTTCAAATCTGGCAGGAACTGGAAACTGCTGGAATGCAAGTGTCTCTGTCGACGGTGAAGCGGGTTTTACATTGTGTTGAACGTCCAAAACTGTCCAGCAAAAGCCAGGACGATCTTCTGAAGACTGCCACCGGTGCAGAGCTGTCCCAACACTTTGAGCAGGTGGGTGTGAGTCGATCCGCTTGCAGAGGGAGACGAAAAAGGGCTGCAAAGAGGGCACTCCTGTCAGAGGCAAACGTCCATGGTAGACTGGAATTCTGCCAGAAGTACATAAACTGGACCGCAAAGGACTGGTGCACAGTAATTTTCTCTGATGTGTCCTCCTTCCGATTGTTTTCAACATCTGGAAAACGACTGGTAAGAATTAAAGATGAGGCCTCCCAGGAGACCTGTGTGGTGCCAGCAGGGACAGATCGTGATACAGTCCATGTGTGGGGCTGCTTCTCATCCAAGGGAATGGGCTCACTCACAGTCCTGCCCAAGGACACCTCCATGAATGAAGAGTGGTATCAAAATGTCCTCCAGGACCAACTTCTTCCAACAATCCAGGAGCAGTTTGATGATGATAAATACTTTTTCCAGCATGATGGGGCACCGTGCCACAAGGCAGAAGAGATAATCAAATGGCTCAAAGATAATCAGGTTCGAGTTTTGGACCTGTGGCCAGAAAACTCTCCAGATCTCAATCCCATGGAGAACCTGTGGTCATTCCTCAAAAAGCAAGTGGACAAGCAGAAGCCAACAAACTGTGATCAGCTTCAAACGCTAATAAGACAAGAATGGTTCACCATAAGCCAAGATTTGGTTCAGAAGGTTATATCCAGCATGCCAGAAAGGATTGCGGAAGTTATGAAGAAACAGGGTCAACCCTGTATATTTTAAATTTTCACAAGGTCTCCTCATTAATGCTTATCTGTGGTTTCTGGCTACATTTTATGACACAAATTAGCTAATCTTGTCTATTTCCGTCTTGTTTACTGTTCCTGTCAGCTATGCAATGTTTCTAATTGTTCTTTCATGACATCTGGTCATTTCAGCTTGGTAACAGTAGAAATAGAAGATCAGAACATAACTTTTTCTTCTTTTGGAGACAAACGAACAATTTCATCGACAGCGGAAGAAGAAAGACTTTGAAGAGCTGTATAATGGTCGTCTCACGCGGATTTCTCTTGTCTCTAAAGAGGAAATCAAGGACAAGTGCCTGCGACTGGAGAAGAAACCAGCATTATCTGAAAAGTGTCTCAGGAGAACCCTCCTTGGAAATGTCTGACAAGAGTAAAACATGGCGGTGAGACTATCCAAGTCTTGAGGAAGTTTTGGAGTTCCCCAATTCTCTTTAAGTAATCATATTGGACAAAAAAAGAAGTAGCCGTGTGCTTTTCAAATATTTGTTGATTTTTTTTTGTGCAGAAACAATTCTCACTGCTGCTGCACAATGAACCCCTAACACTTTGAAAGAACGTGAAGAGTAAATTGACAGTGGTTTTAAAGATTCACTTTTCAGATGCTGCATTCTTCTTTTTTGGCACTAGTGGCTTTTATTTTGTAAGTTGACTGACAGGAAATGGGGTGGAGAGAGAAAGGGGAAGACATGCAGCAAAGGTCAACGGGCATGGGACTTGAACCGGCAGCTGCGTTGAGGACTGTAGCCTCGGTACTTGAGGTGGTTTCCCCCTGCGACACCGCCGCACCCCAGTCCTGCATCCTTTTATACTTTTCTTTCTCTCTATACCCTTTGGTTTTTTTTTTTTGATTTTACTCACTACCCAGTTATTGAGTTGTAGGGTAATGGTTGAGCTGTAACGATGATCTGTGAAGGGGTAAAAACTGGAATGGGCCGACGCTACTTGTTCAGACATTTGTATTTTGTTGGATGATCACAGTTTGTTGTATTGTCTTGAGTTTTGCAGCTATTAAACTAACAGAAGTCAGATGACAAATTAGGAGAACTTCCCCTGTTTTTACCACATAGGTTAGAGCAGGTAAATCATGAAGCTTAGGAGCAGCTCAAAATCCGACATCAAACTAAAGAGCTGACTTTTCTGTCGTTCGTAAATGTTGAAATGCGTAGAAATCTTTTTTTTTATCTGATCCTGACAATGAAAAATAAAAGATGCCGCAGGGTATTTTTATGGTTTTATTTCTGTCATTGTAAAGTTGTCATTAGTAAAGCTGTCAAAATAATCCTGTTTCTTTTTTTATGTGCCCATATTTGTAGAATTTCTCAGTCTTTTATTAAGGTTTGCTGAGTGAATTACGGTTTACAGCAGTAAGAATTGAACAATTTAACTTTTACCTTTGGAAGATTACCAAGTATAAAGACGATAAACCGATTTACAATTAGTAATGTTCTCAAATTAATGAATATACTTTTAGTTTACCTCTGCCATTTGTAGTCAGAATATGCTGACAGGTGGTTGCTTTTGGAAACTTGCTGTCCAAAAGCAAGGTACTACAAGGTACTTTGCTGAAACTTTCATTTGACGTATTAGTTACTTTTCCAAGTCTTAGAGATAACTCTCAGATTTCTTTTCAAGGCACTTTCTTGGAACTTACTGGTTACTTTCCCAAAACTCACCAGGATACATTCCTGGGACCTAAAGGCTACTTTCATGGACATTAATGGGTACTTTTCCTAATCTTAATTGTTTCTTTTCAGGAAAATTCCTGGTACTTTATGGAAACAACCCATTCATAGGTGATCTAATACAATAGTTCTGTTGAAGAACCCCAGTTAGTACCAAGAAAGTAACACCTAAGCTCCAGGAAAGATTGCATTATGTCAGGTCCAGTACAGCCTAGTTTCTTAAAAGTACCCAGTAAGTTTCCTGAAAACTGCAAGAAGGTATCATTTAAGTCCCAGGAATGTACCCTATTAAAAACCACTTCAAAATACAGCCTAGTTCCTGAAAGTACCCAGCAGGTTGCAGGACAGTACCCATTAAGCTCAGGGAAAGCTCCAGGAATATACCAGTCAAGTTCCAGATAGTACTTGGCACATTTCAGGAAAGCTCTTGAAAAGTCCTTAGGAAGTTCCAGAGAGTACAAAGTATGTTTAAAAAAGCAACCTGTAAGTTTCACGAAGTATCTTATTGTGATACCACATGTTTTTTACTTATGAAATACCAGTGGATAAATCCCTGGTTTATAAACAGCCTAAAAATTGTAAAATAACATTTTTGGTTTGAAACTTTTTATTTAAATCACAGTTCAAAATACTATATGGATTAATACTGAACTTGTAACTATTTGGGTTTAAACATATGAAAACTCATAGAGCTCAATAGAAGTGTAACACTTTATTTTTTAAGGCCCCAACAACAGAAAAAATAACTCTGGGGGCTTAGGTTACATAAACCTGTAAACATTTAAAGTTCATTCCAGAAAACATGGTTAGAATCAGTTATTGAATGAGTCATGCTGGAAATTTTAATTAATTTAAATCTGACTTTGAAACAGTTTGATGAGATGCAATGCAGGTAATTGAAAAGTTAATAGAAGTCAATGCAAAATGAGGTAAACTCATTTGCACTGTGTCTGAGCTGTAGCACAATTACTTGCTGGCAGCATTTCTATGATCGTATCATTAGCTCAGTGGAAAGTGTTACAGAGGACAGGACAGCTGGCATCACTCGGTCAGCCACACTAAATCAGAGGAGCAGAACAGTTGCTTTAAAAGGAAGTGATGCTTGAAATCTTGCTTTTTCAGCCATTGTTACTTCCAATGAAACACGTGCTGTCATCTTCTCTTGGCATCAAAATGGCCTCACAGGCAAGGACATCACTGCTACTAAGGTTACACCTTAGCCTTTTATATAATCATCAATAACTTCAAGAAGAGAGGTTCAGTTGCTACGATAAAAACCTCAGAATGCTCGAGAAAGACAAGCAAGTGCCAGGACTGCTGAAGAGGATTCAACTAATCAGGATCAGGCTTCCACCAGTACAGAGCTTGCTCAGGAATGGCAGCAGGCAGTCATGAGTGTTTCAACCCATATTGTGAGGCAGAGACTTATGGATGCTGGAAGGGCAGCAAATAATGTTTTTTTCTGCAGGCATTTATGTCACAAATAAACAAAGATCCAATTTTTCTGTGCCATTTAATGTTTTTCTGTATCATGTATGAATGTAAATAGTTCACTTTGAACTTCTGGTTATGAATGCAGAAACTGGATTAATGTCAATGCACCCACCTAATGTAAAAAGATATCACACATAATCAGAATTGTTTTATTTAAAGCTATGTTCTTATGAAGAACGAAAGGCATGGAGGTCTCACGTGGTCTGCAGAGGAAAAGTTGAACATAGGCCTGGGATGGGCTTACATCATAGTTTAAAGCTGGCTTTTCTTTAATCCATGAATATAGAAAAATACTAATTAATAAACTGCTGGAAATCATTGTTTTATATTTAAGTGGCATTGTGCATTGAGTAAATAAATGTTGAAGATTAAGGAAAAACTTACCGTCTTTAATCTACTGTGTGGATGATTACAGTAAAGTCAAAGCAGTTTAAATGAAACAATTATTTCTCTTTTTCCTACAAACTGATGATCGATATATAGGGGACCACCTGTTTTTTAGTCCTATTTATGGAAAAAGACACACAAATGCAGTCATAATCAAAAAGAAAGTACATCCTTTTTCAGTGCCATTCTTGGATTTACACGTCATCAGAAAGACTACCTCTATAAAAGCAGGAGGTTAGAGTTCATGTTCAAGTTGGCAATTGCAGCCACCTGTTGGCCTAGTCAAAGTCCAGTCTGTTGTGAAGGGAAGCTGTGGAGGAACATCTGCAAAACTTAAATAACCAAAGGGACATTGGATTGCATTGGCATTACTTTTATTGATTGATGATTTCTGTATAACTAGAATGAATTTGGTCTGTTGTTTTCTTTATGTAGGTCCTCTAATTAAACCCTGGGCTGAACATGAAAGATACCTCTCAAACATCTCATAGCTGGAAATGAGGAGTGGAGCAAAGTTTGCTCACACTGATGTCGGAGTGGGAGACGCTGACAAGAAACATTTTTGTTCATTTTGTTGTTTAAATGAGTACATTTTGCAAGCATTTTTGTGAAATCATTTTGTTGTTTAAATGAGTACATTTTGCAAGCATTTTTGTGAAATCATTTTGTTGTTTAAATGAGTACATTTTGCAAACATTTTTGTGAAATTTGACCATTTTCTTCTCCTGTGAAAAGAAAAAACGAGATTTGACTTTTCTTTTTCAACAAAACTGAACATTTATTGGGGTGTCCTAATTTTGTCACATGACGAATACCAGCGCAATAATCCAGTGTCTTTAGGACCCTGATGAAGCGGAAGAAGAACGTCTCTCCTCATCCTCATCCTCCATACATGAACAACATGATGCGGCATCTCATCCCACAGGCTGTAATATTGTGCTTTAGTGTGATAATCAGCGCTCAGGACGACTTCAACCTGACTCAGAGGCCTTATGTGGTCCTGCAGAAACAGAACTTAGGTGAGACCTGATGTTTAACTGTGACTGGAACTCTGCCATTTGGGCCGCTGTTTGGTTTTTATGTTTTTGTCCTATTGTCCTAATATTGATCATTGCACCATCCTGTGGAGAGGTATGAGGCGTCGCAGCTGATCTCTGGGTGTGTTTTGCTTCTTCACAGTAACGTTGGGGAGTGTCCTCGCTGTCCTGCTGCTGATGATGATCATCATGGCTGTCTGTGTCTACAAACCTCTGGCTCGTCGCTAAATCTGGACTGAAACATAAGACAAATCTTGTGGTTGAAGCTGCAATGCGAGTAGAAACCAGCAGTGGGCAGCACAACTGGGCATCAACACCTCTCTAACTGAAGGCCTCAGTTAAAGTATGCTGCAGCTGAACAGCTAAAAATGATCAATTATCCATCAATTTGCAGATAGCAATGAAAGATTATATGCACCTGACAGATTATCTGCCCATTTTAAGAGAACGTGGAAGGCATCATCACTCGGCATCAAAACGGGCTCACATGCAAGGAAACTGCTTTCAAGTATTTGAAAGCAAATTCAGCGCAATTTTCAGTGCCTGATCAACGCCTGAAAGAATAGTTTTCAGCATTATCAACAAGTTCAAGTTGACAGGTTCAATTGCAGCAAAGAAAGCCCAAGAACCTCCAAGATCAGGATGCCCTCCTCCTGAAGAGTGTGCTACAGGACGGTGTTGCCACCAGGGCATGGCTTGCTCAAAATTGGCAGCAGGTTAATGTAAGCACGTATGTGCACACTTTTAGGCAAGACTGTCGGACAATGGTCTTGTGACAAGTATGGCTGTAAATAAGCTGCTTCTATCCAAAGAAAACATCAAGGAGAGACTGGTTTTCTGCAGGAAGTACGATAAGTGGACTGCACACGACTGGTGCAAAGTTATTTTCTCCAATGTATCCATCTTGTCTATGAAATCTGGAAAATAATTTGTCTAGAGAAGAAAATGGTAGTTAAACAGAGTGTTATTCTGAGCTGTATATTGTGCAAGCAGCGATAGATCCTGATGCAATCTATGTGCGGCTGCTTCTTATCCAGGGGAGTTGGCTCCCTCACTGTTCTACCCAAGGACAACTCCATGACTGAAAATTGGTATCAAAATGTCCTCCCGGAGAAGATTCTTCCAACAAACCAGGCACACTCTGCTGATGATCAGTGTATTTTCCAGCATGACGGAGCACCGTGACACAAGGTAGAAGTGATTATGAAGTGGCTCAGATCATGATGTTGAAGATTTGGACCTGTGGCCAGAAAACCCTCCAGATCTCACTCCTATTGAGCAAACTGTGGTCAGTTCTCAGGAATACTAACTAGTCACGGGTCTTTGTGAGATTCTCCTACTGCTGGAAAACAATGTAACCTATGGATTATTTTAGCTGTAATAATATTATATATAAAATGTATTTATGTTCATTTGATTTATTATGTTTATATTGAATAAACATACTTTTTTCCCCCACATTTATCTTTCAGGTGTTCTACTCTGAATAGCGCACTTCTTGCCAGCTGACTGACATTGCACAGCAACATGTGGGGGAAGGGGAATGTTGCATTACTCTATGCTCCATGCGGCCTGAGAAAAACTCACACCTGTACTTTCTTTCCCTGCTGTCTCATTAAAAGGTGAACTGTATGAGTGATAGGACTAAGAGCTTTTGAGGTTTTTGAAACCATCATTACAAGACCCTGGTGTAGCTCTGCCTTTATACTGGTGACCTAATATAAGCTTCTGTCATTGATTTGCTAATAAAAGGCTTTGAAACTAAGTGCATTCGAAGAAATTCAATTTAAGTAATATTTTTCTATAGGACTAGCAAGTCTAAAGGTCATGTCAACTCTAAACAGATATTTTGACCAATGAATTTTGACAACTGGTTTGCTAGGCAACTATAAATGCATGGGGTCACATTTTCTGCTGTCTGGCTCCCGCTGTCATTCCAGTAAAGTTTTTAATCTGTTTAATGAATAAAAGCCTGAAAAATTTATTTATTTATTTAGTTTTTAACCTTTTTCTGGGTAAGTATAGAAAAATTTTGGAGTTTCTAGATGTTTTTCCTTATCGAGTATGAAATATGATTATCGAAACTTAGCTCGACATGAGATCTTCCACTAAGAAAAAAGAAAACATCAAAAGTTAAATTCTTTGAAATAAGATAAATTACAATAAATCAAACTAATTTAAGATTACTTCCTTTATCTTTGATTTGCCTGAGATTATTCGGTGAAATCATGTTTCACCTTGGAAATGGTATGTTCAGGTGGATGTACATTGTTAGTTTTCCACCACACATAGGGTTTCGTGTTGGCCTAAAGGTCAAGTTCTTGCTACTCTTCCCTAAAGGTCAGATCTGTGGAGTGCACGATCCCTAGTTGTCCCTTTGACAGATTCTTCCACCTGAGCTGTTGGTGTTTGCAGGTCCTTTACAGTTACCATAGGTCAGATTGCTGCATCACTGATTAATGCTGTCTTTGCCAGGCCTGAGACTTTTCAAATATTTGTAATAAAGTTATAAACCATTCTTCACCATTTATGTACCACTTTGTCTTGGTCTCTCACATAAAATCCCCCATAAATTCTGTGGTTGTAGCAAGATTAAATATGAAAATGTTCCAGGGAATACTGCTGTAAGGACTTGTGCCTCACACTGTTAGAAGATGTTTAATATAAATATGACTATTGTTAAGCTTAGCCTTTTGTGGGAATGAGTTTCATGAAGAAAAACTTGCAAAATATAAAACAAAATAAAACCTTTATTTCCTGATAAGACCAATCTTGTTATGTTTTCTCATCAAAATGCATAGCCTTTTTAACTTAGGTAAAAAAATGACTTGAACACGGTTTGTCCCCATGGAAATAAAGTGCATTTATTTTAGAAAATCTTTAAAACATTTTCAGACATTCTCTTAAAAACTTTATCATTAAAAAACCATCTTTGCTTAAACATAGCACTGCAAAGATCTGCATTATATTAACTTTAGCTCGCCTTCATAAAGTTGACTGCTCACCAGTTAGGCAACTTGATCCATTACAGTTAGATGCTGAGATGAAGCTCCTAATGGAGCCACAGCAACAATGGGGACCTTTAAAACGTTGTTGGCCATCAGTGAAATCAGCTATAGTGGTTAAATCATGTTAATCTGCTTCACTCTGGTACAAATGAAGCATCATCAGAGTTAAAATAAAAAAAAAAAAAATCTTAAAAAACCTCAACAGAAATTCTCCACCACACCTCAACCCCACAGGCATTACGAAAGCAAAGCGATCCATGGCACATGCTGAAGCTACTACTGTTAATCACGCTGGAGTCTGTAATTTCACCAGTTGTTCGTGGCTGGAGAAGGAAAACTCTGCTACATCGGTTTCCATGACATACGGCAACTCGACTCACAGATGAGACCGGTCTCTGCTACTGTATTTATGAAGAGAGGCGAAGCTGATCAGTGACAGGTTACAAAAATAAGTTCTTTATTACCTCGAGTGAAGTTTAGGCCTGGCTGCAGCACAGATTTGTCACCATGCAGATACTTGAAAAAAAACCATCTTCTACAGCAACATGCTTTTGTTTAACCACCTGCAGACCTGTACATTCACAAAGTACATCAAAATGCATTCATAAATGGCTTCATGAACCCACCACTCTACTCTGTTTTACAACTGCGTGATATGCATGAATAGTACCATTTTGTATCAAACATTTAACAGGCTATAATTGTTCTGAAACTCATAAATAAATCCAACATGTTGGACAAAAAAAAAAATCTATAAAGTTGGAACCCTGAGATTTTTCTTATTCAATGAGCCCAAGATTTCTGTAAGCAGTGACTCTGTAGGAAGACTTTGCAATAACACTCAAACAGAAAAATGTAATGTGCCAAGATAAAAAAAAAACAAAAAAACAAATCAGAGGTTGCATGTTAATAAAAAATATGATTAATACATGTGAATGCTGCTGTGAGTCTGAATCTGAAAGAAATAAAATCACTCTAAATGACCTCAACAGGCTGAATTAACTAAGACCAAAATAGGAATATAGGAAAGCGTACATTCTTATCAAAAATACCGTATGTTTTGGAAAATAATGAAGAGTTTTTATTGCCTGTTACAGTAAAAACATAAATCTGTGGTTGCATAGGTGGATTTAGAGAGGTTAGGAAGGAAAATCTGAGGTGTGGTGGTTGCTTCTGGTTCCAGGAAAGTTGTTTTAAAATTCCCTCTTTCTCCCTTTTCACTTCTCAGTGAGCGATAGCTGCAATATCCGCTCCAGCTCCTCCTCCTCCTGCTTCCTCATCTTCTCCTCCTCTTCTTGAGCTTGAGCAGAGAGCTCCATGGCCAGGCGTAGGTCTGAGTCCTGGCTGGAAGTGGAAGGAGAGCTAGCGGGGCTGACGTTGTCTCCAAAGTCGACCAGCACCCCCTCTGGGATACTTCTGGAATGACATTGAAAAAAAATGAAGTGAGATTCATCCCTATGGTTGCTCTTAATGACATCTGACCATGAATATACATAACCTTCTAAACGCTTACTGAAGAGAACCATATCCCTTTAACTTTACCAACTTTGTTTAATGTATTTTATTGGGGTTTTGATGTGACAAACCAACACAAAGAAATTGATAATTGTGAAATGGAAGGGAAAGGAAACATGGTTTTCATTATTTTTGGTTTGCACATAAAATATTATTTTAGGGGACATTTGAATTCAGCCCTCCTTTTGCTTCAGCTCCAGCTCAAAGCCTTTCAGTAGACGACTCTACCAGCTTTGCACATCTAGCTCCTGAGATGTGTTTTACTAGCTTCTCTTTGCAAAAGTACCTCAATTCTGCAGCACTAACAGGTTTCTTCCAGCATTGCTCTGTATTTAGCTCCATCTATCTTCCCATCAACCCTGACCAGCTTCTCTGCCCTTGCTGAAGAAAACCAGCCTCACAGTATGATACTCCCACCACCATGTTCACCATGGGGATGGTGTGGTGTGTTCAGAGTGAAGTGCAGTGTTAGTTTTCACCACATATAGCATTTTGCTTGTAGGCCAAAAAGCTTCATTTTGCTCTCATTGCTCTGATGGACATGTTTGCGGTGTCCCCTACATGTCCGGTGGGAAACTGCAAACACGATTTTCTTCCATTTTCAGATGATGATTGAACAGCGCTCTGGGACATGTACGAAATTTAGGATATGCTTTTAAACAAACTTGTCCTAGTGTCTTGACAGAGCAGCTGAGGTTAAATTACACACATGTAGACTTGGATGGTAGCAGTCTGTGCTGGATTTTATTTAGGGGTATCAGAGTAAAGGAGGCTAAATACAAATGCGTGCCACATTTTCAGATTTCTGTTTGTATAAAAATGCATGCATGCTTTTGCAAGGTGATGTATTAAACTAAAAACCTGGACCTACCTGTCGCTCTGGCTGCCTGTCATTGCCTGTGGAAGTTCTCCATTAGCATCACTCCAGCTCTCCTCCTAGAAACACACAAATAACAGGGGCATTTAGAAAGGAGGAAGCAGAGCATTGGGAAATAAAGCTGTGGAAAATATGATGCACTACTTTTTGCATCAAGTAGAATCCAGGAAAGCTCTGACCTGGCCTGAGCCTCTTTGAGAGTCGAGGAGGCTCTGATGGATGGCATACTGCAGAAGGTCGTCATCATTGTTGGACATTGGCACGTGGCGGCTGACCCCTCTGCGGTGATAACTCTGAGGTACCTCGAACACTGAGGGGCATACCTGAAATGGAGTTGGAGCTGTGGGAGGGGGAGCAGAACCGAAAAGAGAACAAGGTGCTAAGGAATTAGACACACACGGAGGTGGCTTTTAAGACGGCAAATGTTCTGGATGCATCGCTACCTGCAGCTGCGTCGTTTTCTTCCGGAGATGCTGCCTCCTCTTCGGTGCGACATTTGTTCACATTACCAAATGTAATCCTGGCATTCAGCACATGAAACAGGGGAATCTCTGAGAAGAAAAGAAAAACTATGTTTCTTTAAAATGTTACTTTTATTTAAAAATAAAAATCGCAGGTCTTGACTTATACCTATTTTAACTGGAAATCCAGGGGGAAACTTAAGGGTTACAAAGTCTCTCAATCGTGCAAAATGGGAACTGGTTCGTGCCATGAGGTCAATGATGGGGGTCACCTGCTCCACCAGGGACAGAGGATGCTCCTCACTCATCCACAGTGTTCCTTTGAACCTATTTGAAGCAATATTACAGAAGACATTCATGGTATATGCTCCCTAAATGATGAAGACAGCACAGAAAAAAAAAAAACCTAAAACGGACATTTTTTCTTACTTCTGCGTTCGAATAGTCAGTTCAATGGGACGGCCGATGTCTCTGTTACCCAGGTCAAAGTCGGGATTAAAATATTCCTCTGGAGTGATTGCGGTGGGGTTTGTGGCTGTGGCATACTCCAGAGTTAAGTTCTGCAAATCGAAGCAACCGTCTAAAATGAGCCATTAACTGTGGGCGAAACAAATGGTTTGATCTTTAATCGACACTGAAATGCACATCTTACCCCCTGTGCACTTATGTGCTGCTCCACAGTCCCCAGCAAAGACTCTAAAACATTCCTTTCACCTTTGAATAGAAACGTTACGTGTCATTTTATAAGTCAGGAGAAACAAATATCAAGTAAAACAAATGTTCTCAACCTACTTTTAATCCTGGCTTTCTCCTCGTCTGTTAAATGCTCCGTCCTCGTCCTGATGACCACGTTTACGTTGTTCACACTGAAAACCTGAAGGAAAAAAATGAATAAACTGAATGTTAGTATCATTCAGGCTGGCTGCACAGGTGCTGGTGGAAATTGAGTTTTTGTTTTTAAATGGCAGTTCTATAACTGTTTCTAACCTTTGCTTCAAACCCATTGACCACTTCTGTTTTGTCAGTTCTCCAGCCCAAAATCCCAGACTTGCATCTGTTGGAAGAAAACAGCTATTTAAGAAAACAAGACAACATGACGGATATTTTTGTCATTTTAGAACGATCTTTTAAGTCTTATAAATTATAAACAACTGAGATGGAGCAGACTTTAATGTATTTTTTCTGGATTGTATGTGAGAGACCAACCAAAAGTACTGCATAATTAAAAATAGCTCATGGTTTTCAAATCTTTACTCTGCTACCCCTAAATAAAATACAGTGTGTCAAAATAAGGTGAGATCTTTTCATGTAATCTATGGAACATTTAGTAACTGCTCACAGTTAACTCCATAAAAATTACAATAAATACCCTTATGTGTAATCCATGGAATAATTATTAAAATACACAGTTAAAGCAGTAGAGAGTGAAACAAGCATATTCTCATATTCTGGGACTGAGAGACTGGAGAGGCCTGTGAGGAGCCACTTTTTATCCGTCTTATCTTTTTCAGAAATATAAACAAGTGTTTCCAAAGAAATTATGATGATTTTCCATTCTTTTACAAGTATTAAATGAAATTAGTAATCTTTGATAATCAAGTTAAAAGATGTATGATTGAAATATGGTCAAGGACTGATAATTAAAGTAAAACACATTGAGGTTTGAAACTCTCAATCAGCTATATATGAAAGAGATATAATGTTGGTCAGTTGTAATGTATGAATAAAAAGAATGAAGTGATGTTTTGCAACTGTGTTTTAGAGTAAATGCAGAAAGCTGAGAGTGGAATGTGTAATACTGTGTAAAGTTTAAGACTGAGCAGATTAGGGAGAGGACTGTAGGATGACAAGGGGTGACGAGAGCCAGCTGCATGCTGACAGCGAATCCTTTGAAGGCCAGCGCAAGGAAGGGAGGAGGAGTCTACAGCCAGCTGCGTGGCTATTACCGGCACCTCCAAGGCCGAAAAACAGAACCAGAAAGTCACGATGACCATGACTAAGTATTGAGCAATAACTGAGAAGCCTAACAAAGGGCTGACTGATGAAAGCATCGGCACTATAAAAGCAATGCTGAAGGAGGGAACTGCAGTTGTTTCCTCGCAGAAGACCAGCGAACAAGATCGGACGGAGAAAAGAAGCTCAGATGGAAAAGGACCAGAGACACAGCCCCACTGATCGACTGCATTAAAAAGAGGATTAACCTGTGTTCCCCAGAAAGGACTGTGCCTCAAGATTAAGAATCTGATTTCATCTAAAGCCTTTTTATCCAGACAACAGAAGTGAACTTGATCGGTGAACAGCTGATTGCTCTAAGTTTCAGGCTTCTAGAAGTCCTGAATCAACCTCATTTATGTCTCCGGGTTTCCTTCAACTCTTCAGCTTCTGGAAACTACTGTCTTCGGAGACATATGACAACAAAGTTTCTGTTTAACCATCGAAACCTGGAGCATCAGTGCCTGACACTTAAAGGAAGAAAACTGAAGATTAAGTCGTATTCCCTTCAAGAAACCACTTGATGTTACCAGAAGAATCTTCTCCATCAGGTGCATGGATGAACCTCCGTCTTCAAAGCCTCTCCAAACTCACTAGTTTCAGCATCAGGGAAAGACAGGTTGAGTTGATTGATTCATTTCTATTATTGAAATTATTTTGTGTTGCCGAATTTAAGCTGTTACTGACCCCTGCAAAAGCATTACTAATTAAAGAAAGTATATACAATTCTAGTTAAATCGTGGACATTCAATTATTTGAGTCACAGTATTTTGGTTTTTCATTGGTGGTAAAAAGTCTTGTTGCCTGGTTCCAAGATATTTTAGGAGGTTTTTATAGGTTGCCTTAGCCAAGTTTGTTAAAACAGCGCCCTTGGGGCTCGTGCTGAGCTACTAAAATTAACCTTGCCCATATACCAAGAGCCAGTTGTAAATTAGGGAATGAGCAGCCGTGAACAAAAGTGACTGTTGAAAGTGTGGATGACTGTGATAGGCTACTCAGTCGTCCAGACCTCCAGTTGAAGAAGGGCGAGACTTTTGTATGAAGGCTGTCAGAGGCTAGGCGAGTCATTTCCCGACACCAGATTAAACAGAACTTTCAGTAAACCTGCTTAGTAAGACCTTTCAGGTTTAGGGAAGTCCGGACCCGTTGGATGGAGAGCTGGATTGAGCAATCCCTTTAGACATGGGGAAGTAGGAGGGAGGGGTTAGCTCATCGGACAACGAAAAGTGCCACCAATTTATCTTAAGGAGTCGTCTAATTAGTAAATAGAGTCCACCTATGTATAAGAAAAAAAGATTTAATCTCAGGTTAAATCCAACTGTTCTGTGAAGGCCTCAGAGGTTTGTTAGAGAACATCAGTGAACAAACAGCATCATGAAGACCAAGGAGCACAGCAGACAGGTCAGAGATAACGTTGTGGAGAAGTTTAAAGTAAGGTTAGGGCATAAAACAAAAATCTCACAGAGCCCTGTTCAATCCACCGTTTGAAAATGAGAGAACTTCAATTTCAACCCTTTAAAACATGGTCATCTACCTAAACTGACAGGGAAGGACAGGAGAGATTCAAATCAGAGAAGCAGCCAGGAGGCCCATGGGCACTCTGGAGGAGCTGCAGAGATTCACAGTTCAGGTGGAAGAATCTGTTGACAGGCCACCTATTTGTCATGCACTCCACAAACATGGCAAGAATAAAAGAATTGCAGAAAGACAAACATGAGAAGTCTTGTTTGCTAAAAGCCCTGTAGATGACAGAGCAAACGTGGAAGAAGATGCTCTGGGCAGAGGACACGAAAATCAAAGTTTTTGGCCTACATGCAATTGGCTGTAAGTTGAGGAAAACCAAGGCTGCACATCACACTGGACACACCATCCCCATTGTGACAATTGGTGGTGGCAGCATCCTGCTGTGGGGATTTCTTTCTTCAGCAGGGACAAGAAAACTGGTCAGATGATAGAAGGATGGATGGATCTAAAAACAAGGCAGTCCTGGAAGACAACCTGTTAGAGGGTGCAAGAGACATGGGGCAGAGGTTCACCTTCTAGCACAACAGCGAACCTAAAAAAAAGTCAGAGCTACAATGATCAAACCTTCTTCACGTGTTAGAACAGCCTAGTCAAAGTTTAGACCCACACTGAATAAAAAGACTTGAAAACTGATTTTCAAAGATGTCCTCCATTCAATCTGGCTAAGCTTGAGGTGTTTTGCAAAGAATGGGCAAAAAAACAGTCTTTAGATGTGCAGAGCTAGAAGAGACATCCCCCAAAAGACTGCTGCAATTGCAGTGCAAGGTGGTTTGCAAATCTCCGCACTTTTCAGATTTGAAAAGTGTACGAAAACAGTGTATCATTATACTCTTCACAATTATCCACTACTTTGTGTTGGGCTTTCATGTAAAATGCCAATGAAATACATTGATGTTTCTGGTTGTGAAATCACAAAATGTGGAAAAGTTTAAAGAGTACGAATACTTTAGTGGGTGGTTGTGTTACTATATCCACTCATTCAGTCCATTTAACACACAGATAAGACAAATAAATACTACAGACATTTGAAAATTGTAACCATGAGATGAATATTAAACTTGCTAAAAAATCCCTAAGTTGGGACCACAAACATGAATGATTAAAGAACATTAGATCTATTTAAGTTGGGAGTGATGACAACAAGAAAAAAAAACCTCCTTGCCTTTCAAAAGCAATATCCTTTGTGTCCAAGTAGGTGTTGACAATAGGTGTTGTCAACCTTTTGGCGACTTCCTGTTCTGCTGGCTGCATCGACTCCAACGTGACGTCTTCCATTTCTTGGGATATGTTGAAGCGTTCTGTGTCGACTACGCCGTCCTCGTGGTTCACCTCCATCAGCTCGGCGTGGGAATCTCTCAAAAAAAAAAAACAAAGCAGACAGTTTTACACTTTATTATATGTAGGAGTTTAAACACACACACACACACACACACACACACACACACCATCTCCTTTGAAGATGTAACTCCTACGACCTCTAATCCAGGTCATGTTGTCGAAACCCAGAAGGGTGGCATCCACTCGCAGGCAGGCACCACTTTTCCAAATGCGACAGACATCACTTGGACAAATTCGGGACAGAAGAGGTACTGTGAAACAACGACACAAACAGTGGAAAGAATGTCACTCTTAGCTAAACAGAAACAACAGACGCAGGTATGTCGTTTTGCCTGAATGACCTGATGGAGCCTTTATGCAAAGAGCTCTGGCTGCCTGAGCATTAGGGAAAACTTGGCTGTGCCTTTATAACGAATATAAAACACAACAAAAACTCTTACTCCAGCTGGTGAATTCCCACTTCATTTCCATGTAAAAGTCTGGAGACTGGGAAGAAATAAAAGCAAGGTCATTTTTATTCTTTAAGTAAATACGTCCAGAGTTACAAACATTCTGATTAATAAAACACTATGAAGAAAAACCTCCTTGATCTTCAACAGCAGCTCAGGAACTCCTCCCAGAGCAGTGGAGGCCTTGAGGTAGTCTCTACGCTGAAGCACTAACTGAACCATTTCTGGGTCTCCGGTGCTGACGGCTTCCTGCAGCACTGCAAAGATACACAGAAGTGCATGGAAACCACAACGCCTGTTAAAGTATCAGTGTCGGTCCCACTGGTATTGCAGTTATCCATTAGAAAACCTCAGTGATGCTGATGGCGACTGTTTTTCTGTAACTGCGGGGATTGTGTTAAGCATCTACATGAAGGTCCATTACCAACAGATGAGGAGGGAATTTAGGAGGTAAAATAACAATGAATCTGATGTGAAAAGCTCATATCTAAGAGAAGATGAAAGACACAGTGTTTCACAGCATTGGTTGATATTTAGCAGGCTAACCTGTCCAAGTCTTGGCATTTTCTTTTGTCACTGAAGCACCATGCCTCAGAAGAACTCTCACTAACTCCAGGTGTCCAAGCGACACGGCCAGGTGCAAAGGTGTCCGACCCCTGGGGTCAACAGCCTCGATGTCATCCTGAAGAAAAAAAAAAACAAAAACAAAAAAACATACAGTAAACATTCCAAGTGCAGCAATTATGTCACGCAGTATAGGCACATTTAAGAGGATCACAACAGATCACATATTTGACAGAATTACATCCCTCTGCAGTTGTACACCCTTTAATTTAGACATTGGCTGATAATTATACAGTCCTGCATCCAATACACAAGCAACAAGTTTGTTTTATTTTCATTTGAGTCAGTCCGTAATTGACGTATAATCATTGGTTAGTAGTGCCAAAGACTACAATACAGTGCATCTCAGTAAATATAATTTAATTTAATTTCAGCAATTCAGTTCAAAAAGCAAAAAAACCATAGATTATACAGAATTATTACAAATAGAGTGATACGTTTCAAAAATGTATATCTGTTGATTTAGACGATTAAGGCTTTAAACTAACAAAATTTCAACAAATTTGCAATAAAACGTTGCCTTCAGCAAGTATGGATTATTTGCCCTGGTGTCTCTCACCTTCTTCTTGACAATGCCAAATAATTTCTGTATAGGGTTTAGGTCAAGCCAGTTTACCGACCAATCCAGAACAATGATAGCATGGTCATTAAAGCAGGTAAGTCGTACATTTGGGTGCAAAGTCCCGCTGAAAAAAATGAAATCTGCATTTCCACTGAGCTTGTCAAGAGAGGAAGGTCTAAAGTGCTCCAAAATGTTCCGGCATGGAGCTGCGTTTGAACTTGATAAAACACAGCAGACCAACGTCAGCAGATGACATGACTCCTCAAACAGCTTGGACTGTGTACCATTTGATGTCCCTGAGCATGTCATTCATCTGTTTGCTACTTGCAGATTGGAATACTGTAACTCCTTGTAGTTTGGCTTGGACCAGTCCTCAATCCATCGTCTCCAGTTAGTCCAAAATGCTGCTGGTCGTCTGCTGACTGGTACAAAACTTAAGGAGCTTCGTACAAGCTTTATAACAGTTATAGCCCATGTCATGGACACAACTCTATGTGGATGCTCTTTAAGAACTGACTGCAGCTGCAGTCAATGCATTGAATGGCCCTTGCTTGTGAGACTGCAGTTATCCCTGTACTTACATTTTTACCACAGTTTTTCCTTCCGCTCAACTTTCCAAAAAATATGCTTGGATACAGCACTAGGAGCCCAGCATCTTTAGTATGGCAGCTGGACAACTGTAAAGTCAGCAGTTTTCCCCATGTTTCTGCAGGCCATAACTGTATTCAAACTAAATGTTAAATTGGTTTTATGTGATATTCTTATTTTGTGAGGCTGTAATTATCCATTCGCTGTAAGCCATGTTCGTCAAATGAACAAAAATGTATGTAATGAAGCTATATAATATGCGGGTTTCACTTTTTAATTAAAGTTGCTAGTATGTCAGCTGATCAGTTATCAGGTAACGTTAGTGTGACAGCAGAGCATCTGTCAACACCTCTGGCCTACTTTAACAGGCTACACACACACACACACACACACCGAGCAACTAGCCACTGCTTTCATTTAGTGACGTTAGCAAATAACTTGGTGTTTCTACAAACCTGCTGTAATCCTATTTGCTGTTCCAGTTTCCTGTAGTCGTTCTCCCAAACTGCGGAATGAAGGGGAAACTTCCCTCGGATGTCTTCGCTAATGCTAGCCGTGGACATCTTCCTCTTTCTGGAGTTCTTCACTGCTGACAGCGTCTGATTATTTCATCCATTAACGAAACGGTGGCGGCTACGCGCTAATTACAACCAAATGTGCGCCATAACTCCATCGCTTTGACCGCAGGCAACAGGAATAACACTCAGTCCGGTGACTAACTTCTGCCCTCAAGCCTTCCTCTAAATAAAACTTTTGAACAAGGAAGTGCCAGGAGCAGCACCTAGCAACAACAACAGGGGTGTCCTACACAGGAAAACACTCACAGTACTAATGGTATCATCCGAATCACACTTTAAAACTGTCATTTATTTGTTCGCCTGAATATATGTTGTTGTCGTTGATGTAACACAGCGACGGATTTATCAGCCTCAAGCATCGTCTTTACCGAAAATAATAGACAGTTCCAGTGCGGACTGAACCATTTTCATGTCTGCACGGGGGGTTGGGAGGGGGTTAAACAAAGGCTTCCGGTGTTACACATCCGTAAATAAATTGGTTTCCCTTTAAACCCGATTTAATGTTAGGATATTATGACCTTTTTACAGTAAAACTAATAACGGTTTAATCCGTTGGTGTTTGCATGTAATAAATAATTTCCATATTTCCCCACGGACGTTTAAGTGTCGTCGGAAAATGGACGTTTCAGGGGAGGGAGGTTGGAAAAGTGAAACTGTCCAGCCTCCGGTTTGGCTCTTTATAAATGATCACAAAGCTTGTGCTCTAAAAACATTTTCACGAAATTATTCCATACTCCACTGGTCCAAGCCCAGTTTAGCTCATTTTAATTTCAATTTATAAATGTAGGTGTTTGACATAAATTTAAAGCAGGTATTCTTTTTATTTTATTGTTATCTTTTAAAGAGGATATAGACTTCAAATACAGAGTTGGTAAAACCCACATAATGTATGGGGATGGATGGATACAAAATCTAAACATGTTACATGGAATAGAATTCAGAAAATACAGATATTTTTGTCTTTTTTTCTAACTAATCAAAGCCAACAAATCAAATTCTGCATTTTCCAGACTGCGTATGAGCAGCAAGTAGCAAAAGATGAATATGAAAAGTGACACAGTGACAGAGAAGGTAATAAGGCAAGTGGCCAGGATTTCATATGAAAATGACCAGTATGGTTATGACAATCAAAGTGACGTTGCACATTAGTTGTACAAAAACTTGTTAATGTTAGTAATAAGTTAAGACATTTTTTCATTTTTTTGATCAAACTGACTTCTCAGAGGGATGAGAGTAGCAGATAGAGGTGCACACCGAGGGTGACATTCAAGAACCACCACTAATTATGTGAGACGGAAATTTTCATAAGGTCATTAGCTTTTTTGTGATTATACAAATAAGTTAAATTAAATTTTAAAATACTCTATTATTCACAAATGGAAATTAAATGTCGTTGTAGCTCATATTATGGAGTTTTTTTCAAAGAGCTGTTGTAGATGCTGATGGCTGTAGGTAGGAAGGATCTCCTGTAGCGGTCTGTCTTACAGCAGATCTGAAGAAGCCTCTGACTGAAGACACTCTGTTGTTGTAGGACAGTCTTATGAAGAGGATGCTCAGGGTTCTCCATAATGTTCTTCATTTTATGAAGAATCCTTCTTTGTACAATGATCTCCAGACGTTTCATTCCCTCCTTGTAGAAGGTTTTATAGTTGCATCTTGACTCCAGTCTGTTGTCCAGGTGAACTCCGAGGTATTTATACTCCTCCACCACCTCCATTTCTCTTTCCTAACTTACTCCAACATGCTGCCACCCTGAGCGGTGCAGTTCTAGAATACATATCTGAGTATAGGCATAAAATGTTGGCATTTGCTTGACCAATTATCTAGAAATATCACTTCATGCTTATTTGTAAAGACATGCCAAGGTACATCTCCTTTGGCTTTTTCCCATTTGTCCTACTTTTTAATCTTTAAAGACTGCAGGTAAATCCTGTAAAACACCTGATTGTTTCTTAAAGTGGTTGTTACATGTAAGTGCTGTCGTGTTAATAGGTTCAAAAATGTACGCAAATACATAGCGTACTGTATTATTTTTGTTAATTGTGACCCCTGCTGGACCCTGTCAGAAGGTGCATAGATCAAACTCACCTCCTGTGCAGAGGTACATCAATTTATGTTAACTCTTCCTGAATATCGCCTAACAGGTTGTGTGCCACCAAATATTTTGCGTTGTATTTATCATTTATCCTTACATATCGGTCTAAAAACGCAAAGGACGATAATTAATTCAGTATACACCAGACTATTACCAGTGGGCGTGGGTGTCATCGTTTTCTGAGCTTCGCTTCCTGACAGTCTAGACTCAGGGCTTAGCACGCACCGTTAGTAGGTCACAGTCGCAGCTGCTCCTTCTGCCGTCTAGAGGAGAAACTCACAAATGGGCGCAGGCTAGTTGGCGAGGCAGGTGGGTGCCTAGTCAGCTATACTGCGGGCGATAAGCTTGTTTGAAATATTGAGAGCTAATTGTTATCATGCTTGTGACACAAACTCTAAGGCTAGCAACAGCTAAATAAAGTAGTAGGTCGTTGTTTTTCATTTTATTTTATTTATTAGCTAAGTCTAGCTAACGCGGAAGGCGTCTTCCTTCAGTGGAACCAATGTGGTAACGCGTTTAATGCTCAGCACCTTTTAGAAGGCATTTCCTCCAGATTTAAGGATGTCTAAACGTCTGCGAAACACTGAGTTGTGCGCCGATTGCTGTGTTCCAGGTAAGCTCATTCACACTGAGGGTTTTACTAGGTTTTAATGATATTAATCTGGTGACTTTTGCTTATTAATGCATCAGGCTTGGATCAGATTATATCTGCAGCCCCGCGGCGGTTTCTGCTGCTTAGTAGTTCCTCGATGCAATGTACACAGACCAACCAATGATGTGTGTTAATGGTATTATAGCAAATCTGACTCCCTAGTATTTCCAATCTAATTTTGAATTCAAACATATGTTATGAAGTTTCAAATGTCAATTCCATGTTTCTTGATTTCGACTGCGTCCTTCAAAGTTTTAGTCCATTTCCACAATGTTTGACTGAAGACCTCTTACTGGGCCCTTTTGATTTATTTATTTATACAAATAATAAGGAAAACAACGACACGTGCATTTAGTGAGGACAAACACCTCTTCAAAAAGGGCTTCTACACTTGATGCTCTTTGCTAGATGAAAAGTCACAGTTTTACTTAGTATCTGACATTATGCATTCGATGAACAATCAGAAAAAGTTTAATATCAATATTATCACGTGTGATTTAACCTTTGGTAATATTTTCATGGTAATCATTAAAAGTGGTAATTGTTTTATCCCTAGCCTGAATCTAACACTCTCCTTTAGTAGAGCTTGTTTCACTTGTAATACATCTGATTACAGTGTAGTTGGCAGGTTAGTGCATCAAGGTTTAAACTAAAGCTTAAAAAGTTACTGCTTCAAAGTCTTTAGTATGTCAAGTTTGATGTTGGAACAAACAGAAAGAGATTTCAAATGGTATCATTTGAAGTTGAGACAGTTTCAGCATTTTAAGAGCTAAAAAAAGTATTTCCTTTGTCTCTTGATTAACGTTGAGGCCTGTGAAAGGTTGTGACCTAAAATAACAAATGCAATCACAGTATTGAAATGACCAAACCTTTTTGTTTAATGTTGTTCACAGTAAATGTTGTTGTTAAATCATAAAATTGCTATTAAAACACTTTCTCTTATTTTTTTTTATGGAACCTGGACCTTCATCGGGCCAAAATAAGTATGTGCTCATGTATTAAATCAGATCATTTTTGGTGTAGATGTACTTGACAACATCAACTTACAGACCATTTGGTTGATTTCATAAGTTCTCCTCTTCTTTAGGTAATTTAAATAGTATTGTTAGACCAAAACTTTAACAATAAAACACTTGCTGTTTCAGTAACAGGAATGAAAATGACAGCGTGGGTATGTTTACGCTATCATCAAAAATTCATGAAACTGCACATAAAAAGCTGTTTTTGATTGAACAGCGCAGGCAGCAGCGTCATCACCAACTGAGTGACTGGAGTAAAACGCAAGATGCAGACTTGCTTACAGTAACATACCTGCCTGTAAGTAATATTCTTCATTAGCAGACATTATTTCTATGAAAGTATATCTGACCACAGTCTAGACAGGGACCGGTTATCAGTATCAAAGTATGCCAAGGTCCTAAAAAGTGACATTTAAAACCTGCTACAGCTGTCTTTCACGCCTCTCCTGTGGATAACTGAAGGAGCACCATTCAATCAAATCATATCATGTTTCTCAACCAGGGTTATCATTTGGTGAGACCCTCATACCAGCCCATACCTACTGCAGTCCAACATGAGACAAATGCCATCATCTACTTACAGAGATCTACTTGTTGAAGTAAGTTATAGGCCTGGAAGAAGCTTGGAGTGAGCTTTCACACTCTAATAGGCCTGTGAAAGTGGAACAAATAATGAATGCATTGTGTCTCAGATACGCCTCAGATAGTCCCTTTTAAAGGAAAAAGCAGTGACGTAAGGTTTTTCAGCGGGCACAGGAAGCAAAACAGGATGCAGAGCGCATTGACTGCATATTGTTGTTGCAAAACAATTATTTTATTGTTATAACGTGTTTGATTTACTGAACATAGCACAGCTTCCCTATAAAAAAAAATGTAATACCTTAATCATATGTCTACTATCTTTCCTTTTTGCTTGATGAGCAAGTTTGCAGAGCATGCAGGATCCCATCTGTCATTTTGTCACTCAGATTAGTTAAGACTGGGAGTTTCTCAGCAGCTGCCCCAGCATATGTCCGGTTGTTGAGTGTTAATATTTTTGGAGTTTCAGGATGCGGCATTAAGTTTAGCCGCTCTTGTTGAGAAAAGCATGAAGGAGGCATGTCAGCAAGTCTCTGTGGAGGGTTAAGTGGAGAATAAGGGGAGACCCAGGAGACAGAATCTGACCGCCAACCCCAGCAGCTGTTGCTCCAGTACCTCAGCTGCTACTTAGACATTTACGGTCTTCGGCATCCGCCCTTCCATGAAGCCAGACACTCGGCTTGCTTAATAGTTTGGGCCGTGTGAGGGTCTTATAAGGTTATTGTTTTTTTTTTTTGTCCTGTTGGGCGTCGGAAAGTTTCTCGGCAGATAGTAGTGGAACAAACAGTTGTATTCTGCACTCGATGTAGTTTGTAGGTTTAAATGGGTTAAATACACTCGCTTATTTGACAACCGCATACTGTACTCTGCTTCTGTTTGCAGCACCATGTATTACTCTCAAATACAGCTCATTTCTATGTCTTACTTCTCTTTTGTCTCAGCACGCCTGTGAAAAAGGAAGCTGCTCTTTCAGAAGGTGCTTCTAACTGCTGGTGCTCACTTCCTTTTTACAGACTTTATACAAGCTGCACGGCCTCACTTTAGCATGCAATAAAACAACTTTAAAGAAGTACTACAACAACTCCTAAATGACCTGATGAATTTTTTTCTCCGATTGCCTTTGTAAGTTTTTAGTCGCTGCCTTAAAAGGGGAAATAATGAATATCTGAAATTTTGAACAGAAAAATACATGTACAGTACAGACCAAAAGTTTGGACACACCTTCTCATTCAAAGAGTTTTCTTTATTTTCATGACAATGAATATTGTAGCTTCACACTGAAGGCATCAAAACTATAAATTAACACATGTGGAATTATATACTGAACAAAAAAATGTGAAACAACTGAAAATGTCTTATATTCTAGGTTCTTCAAAGTAGCCACCTTTTGCTTTGATTACTGCTCCACACACTCTTGGCATTCTGTTGATGAGCTTCAAGAGGTAGTCACCTGAAATGGTTCTCCAACAGTCTTGAAGGAGTTCCCAGAGATGCTTAGCACTTGTTGGCCCTTTTGCCTTCACTCTGCGGTCCAGCTCACCCCAAACCATCTCGATTGGGTTCAGGTCCGGTGACTGTGGAGGCCAGGTCATCAGGCGCAGCACCCCATCACTCTCCTTCTTGGTCAAATAGCCCTTACACAACCTGGAGGTGTGTTTGGGGTCATTGTCCTGTTGAAAAATAAATGATGATCCAACTGAAAGCAAACCGGATGGAATAGCATGCCGCCGCAAGATGCTGTAGTAGCCATGCTGGTTCAGTATGCCTTCAATTTTGAATAAATCCCCAACAGTGTCACCAGCAAAGTACCCCCACACCATCACACCCCCTCCTCCATGCTTCACGGTGGGAACCAGGCATGTAGAGTCCATCCGTTCACCTTTTCTGCGCCGCACAAAGACACGGTGGTTGGAACCAAAGATCTCAAACTTGGACTCATCAGACCAAAGCACAGATTTCCACTGGTCTAATGTCCATTCCTTGTGTTCTTTAGCCCAAACTAGTCTCTCGTGCTTGTTGCCTGTCCTCAGCAGTGGTTTCCTAGCAGCTATTTTACCATGAAGGCCTGATTCACACAGTCTCCTCTTAACAGTTGTTCTAGAGATGTGTCTGCTGCTAGAACTCTGTGTGGCATTGACCTGTTCTCTAATCTGAGCTGCTGTTAACCTGCGATTTCTGAGGCTGGTGACTCGGATGAACTTATCGTCCGCAGCAGAGGTAACTCTTGGTCTTCCTTTCCTGGGGCGGTCCTCATGTGAACCAGTTTCTTTGTAGCGCTTGATAGTTTTTGCGACTGCACTTGGGGACACTTTAAAAGTTTTCCCAATTGTTCGGACTGACTGACCTTCATTTCTTAAAGTAATGACGGCCACTCGTTTCTCTTTACTCAGCTCCTTTTTTCTTGCCATAATACAAATTCTAACAGTCTATTCAGTAGGACTATCAGCTGTGTACTGTATCCACCTCCTGCACAACACAACTGATGGTCCCAACCCCATTTATAATGCTTGAAATCCCACTTATTAAACCTGACAGGGCACACCTGTGAAGTGAAAACCATTTCAGGTGACTACCTCTTGAAGCTCATCAACAGAATGCCAAGAGTGTGCGGAGCAGTAATCAAAGCAAAGCAAATTTGAAGAACCTAAAATATAAGATATATTTTCAGTTGTTTCACACTTTTTGGTTCAGTATATAATTCCACATGTGTTAATTCATAGTTTTAATGCCTTCAGTGTGAAGCTACAATATTTATAGTCATAAAAATAAAGACAACTCTTTGAATGAGAAGGTGTGTCCAAACCTTTGGTCTGTACTGTACATCTCCATGATTTAAAATATTATCAAAATATTTATGACGGTCATTTAATTGCAAGAAGTAAAATGTGAATGCTGTAGGTTCATTACACAGTGAGTGCTGTATTTAGATAATTTATTTTTGTTAATATCATGTAAGACCAGTTAAAAAGAGACAGTTAATATAGAAATGTGGGCCTACTGAAAACTATATCCATGTAATTGGTCGTTACTCCTTACTGGATCAATGCATTGTTGGATGGGTCAGCCAATGGGATTGATGACGTTCGAAGTAAACGTTGGTTTCTTTGAAATCAGCCTTCGACTCGTCTGCACTCAGGTCTCTGGTACACAATAAACAGCTTCGACTCGTAGGTGGGTCGAAGCTGGTGACGATATAATACAAGTATGGTGGCTTATTATCATTTACATTTTTTCCACAAAGGTCATCAAGCTCCGCAATCTTGCTACTACGGTTTCCTGTGTAACTCCCACTGTGGATGCTGTTGATGATGTATGCTTGGTTCTAAAAACGGGTGTAAACGCATGTTGGTTCTCAACAGAGCACCTAAGTTTGAAGGCACCCGAACACAAATGGTCCAAAAGTGAGAGTTCCTTCGCTGCCTTCTGTGAGCAGCCATCTTCCTTAGCTGTGACCTTTTGTCAAGGGTGTTAATCAGCTGGACAACTGTCAAGACAGCAGCCCTTCCCATGTTTGTGGATGCCATAATATGGCTATGACATAACATTTCTGCATTAGCTGTAAGTCATAACATCACAGTTTACAGAATAAATGCTTGAAATGTATTACTTTCTGTGTAAAGAGTCTAACCCTACCTTTTTATAATTGCAACAATGGGTCTTGGCAATAAATCTTACACCCAAGAGCCTGTATTCAATTCAATTCAGTTTATTTATATAGCGCCAATTCACAACACATGTCGTCTCAAAGCACTTCACAACAGTCAGGTTCATACATTCCAATTAATCGTAACCATTGAACAGTGCAGTCAGAATTAGTTATTTATTCAAATTGGATAAAAAGTTTTTCTGTCTAAGGAAACCCAGCAGATTGCATTGAGTCAGAGACTTGTAGCATTCACTCCTCCTGGATGAGCATGTAGCGACAGCAGAAATGGGGGGTGTGTTTGCACCTCAACCATAACTGAGCCGGTTTAGGCTAAACCTGACTCCCCCTTACTCCATCCAACAGGGAGGGAAGAAGATGGAGATAAAAAAAATAAGGAAAATAGCTCAGGATAACCTAAGCCACTCTAAATATAAGCTTTATCAAAAAGGAGAGTTTTAAGCCTAGCCTTAAAAGTAGACAGGGTGTCTGCCTCACGGACTAAAACTGGGAGCTGGTTCCACAGGAGAGGAGCCTGATAACTAAAAGATCTGCCTCCCATTCTACTTCTAGAGACTCTAGGAACCACCAGTAAACCTGCAGTCTGAGAACGAAGTGCTCTGTTAGGAACATATGGAACAATCAGATCTCTGATGTATGATGGAGCTAGATCATTAAGGGCTTTATATGGGAGGAGGAGAATTTTAAATTCTATTCTGGATTTAACAGGGAGCCAATGAAGGGAAGCTAAAATACGAGAAATATGATCTCTCTTTTTAATTTTCATCAGAACTCTTGCTGCAGCATTTTGAATCAGCTGAAGGCTTTTAACTGCATTTTGTGGACATCCTGATAGTAAAGAATTACAATAGTCCAGCATTGAAGTAACAAATGCATGGACTAGTTTTTTAGCGTCACTCCTAGACAGGATATTTCTAATTTTGGCAATGTTCCGGAGAGGAAAGAAGGAAATCCTAGAAACCTGTTTAATATGGGATTTAAATGACATGTAATGGTCAAAAATAAGACCAAGGTTTTTTACTTTATTATCGGAGGTCAATTTAATGCCATCCAGGTTAAATGATTGACTAAGCAGTTTCTTTTTTAAAGACCCCGGTCCAAAGATGACAACTTCTGTCTTGTCTGAATTTAGAAGCAGAAAATTTAAAGTCATCCAAGTTTTTATGTCTTCAAGGCATGCTTGTAGTCTATCTAACTGGTTGGATTCATCAGGATTTATGGATAAGTAAAGCTGAGTATCATCATCGTAAAAGGGAAAATTTATTCTATACTGCCTGATAATTTTACACTTGGAAGCATATATATAGTAAAGAGAATTGGCCTGAGTACTGAACCTTGTGGTACTCCACAATCAACCCTGCAGTTTAAAGATGATTTATCATTTACATGAACAAACTGGAATTTGTCATAACATCAGACAAATAAGATTTAAACCAACCTAGTGCTGTTCCCCTGATCCCTACAGCATATTCCAGCCATTTTAAGAGAATATTATGGTCGACTGTATCAAATGCAGCACTGAGATCTAACAGAACCAGAACAGACACAAGTCCATTATCTGAGGCCATAAGAATATCATTAGTGACTTTCAACAGAGCTGTTTCAGTGCTATGATGAGCTCTGAAACCTGACTGAAACTCTTCAAACAGGTCATTGCTGTGTAAATGCTCACACATTTGATTAGCAACTATTTTCTCAAGAATTTTAGATAAGAATGGAAGATCGGATATAGGTCTGTAATTTATTAAGTCATCTCGATCAAGCGAAGGTTTCTTAAGTAAAGGTTTAATTACAGCTTAAAAGCCTGTGGTACATATCCATTTACTAAAGATAGATTAATCATATCTAAAATGGGGCTGGTAATCAGAGGGAACACTTCCTTAAATAATTTGGTAGGGTTTGGGTCAAACATATAAGTTGAAGGTTTAGATGAAGCTAATATTTCTGATAACTCAGGAAGCTTCACAGGATCAAAACAGTCCAAACACAGATCAGGTTCTACAGTTACTTCCAATGTTGTCTCACTTGCTGAGGATGAAGTAATCATCTTCGGGATTATGTCAAAGATTTTTTTGTTAATAGAATCAATTTTATTTTGGAAGGATCCCATAAAGTCATGACTGCTGAGAGCTAAGGGAATGGATGGCTCAACAGAGCTACGACTATGTGTAAGTTTAGCAACTGTACTAAAGAGAAACCTAGGATTATTCTTGCTCTCTTCTATTAATGATGAGAAATAAGCTGTTCTAGCTTTGTGAAGTGTCTTTTTATACAACAGTAAGCTATTTTTCCAGATTACCGTATTCTCCGCACTATAAGGCGCACCGGATTATAAGGCGCACCTTCAATGAATGGCCTATTTTAGAACTTTTTTCATATATAGGGCACACCGGATTATAAGGCGCATAGAATAGAAGCTACTGCAGTCAAACGTTTGACTGGGGTTGCGTTATGCATCCACTAGATGGAGCTGTGCTAAAGAGAATGTCAACAAAACAGTCAGATAAGTCAGTCAGTCAAACTTTATTAATACACTACAAACCAGCGTTCTGATAACTCCATTCACTCTCATGGTAAGGTCTTCTCTACATAGAATTCTATGTGTAGTGCCATTTTCTCTCCAATTTTCTAACATTGTGCTTTAAAGTACGCAGCTCTGAATTAAACCATGGAGCTACCCTCCTATGAATAAATACCCTCTTTTTCAAGGGGGCTGCAATGATGAAGTCACACTATGAACAGAAGAATCAATTTGTGAAGGGGCAGAAACAGAATTATTGCCCTCCACTGTGCTTTTCTGTGATAATGAGAAAATCAAAAGTGGAACAGATTTTTTAAAGGTTGTTACAGCCTTGTCTGATAATGATCTACTATAATGAAATTTTCTTTCAGGTGTGGAGTACTCAGTTAAATTAAACTCAAGGGTTATTAAAAAATGGTCAGACAGGACAGGGTTATGAGAAAATATTATGTCTTTACACTCAATGCCATATGTCAGCACAAGGTCCAGAGAATGAAGACAAAGGTGGGTAGGTTTGTTAATGTTTTGAGCAAAGCCAATTGAGTCTAAGATAGCATTAAAGGCTATATTTAAGCTATCACTTTCAGTGTCAACATAAATGTTAAAATCCCCCACTATAATAACCTTATCTGTATTTAACACTAAATCCGATAAAAGGTCTGAAAACTGATCTGAAAATTGAGAGTAAGGGCCTGGTGGACGGTACAAAACAACAAACAGAAGTGGTTTTAGTGCTTTGCAATTTGGATGAGGAAAACTAAGCATTAAATATTCAAAAGAGTTGTAGCTATTGATTGGTCTTGGACTAGTCAATAAATCGGACTGAAAGATGGTTGCTACTCCTCTTCGCCCAGTATTTCGAGGAATGTGAAAATTTAAATAATAGGAGTTGACTTATTTATAGTAACATAATCCTCTTGCTGCAGCCAGATTTCTGTGAGGCAAAATAAATCAATCTGATTGTCACAAATCAGGTCACTAACTAGCAATGTCTTTGAAGAGAGAGATCTTATTTTCAGTAAGCCACATTTAATTGTTTTATTTTTCTTTTTAGTCTGAGTTGTGTTTATTTTTAATGTATTTTCCTTATTTACTCGTTTGAGATTATTTTTTAATCTATTCAATTTTGGCCGTGGGCGAGACACTGTCTTAATAGGGTAATGGGTGGGTAGCAGTACAGAAGCTGCAGAAAGCAGAGTTAAACTACGACCCTGCTTCCTGGTCTGAACCCTGGGTTGTCAGAGGTTTTGAGAACTAACAAATTCAGCCAGATTTCTAGAAAGAAGAGCTGCTCCATCCAAAGTGGGATGGATGCCATCTCTCCGGATCAGACCAGGTTTTCCCCAAAATGTTCGGCAATTATCAATGTAGCCCACATTGTTTTCTGGACACCACCTAGACAGCCAGCGGTTGAATGACAGCATGTGGCTAAACATGTCAACCAGAGTTGGCTTCTCAGCGGGTGTGTCGCTGAGCGGGGAAAATCTGTTAGAAACGCAGACGAGTTGGTGGTGACCTGTTGGCTGGGATCTAGGACTATGCTTTCTACGTACCGTCACCCAGCCGTCCTGAGGCCCCGGCTGCGCGGGCTCTGCTGGAGGACTGCCACAGGGAGCTACTATGTGTCCCCTTAATGGTCCTGCATTTGTAAAGATAATGCATTTATGGGTTGAGCAGCAGAGTTGAATATTTTGGGTTGTGCCCTTGAAAAACTTGCCAAATCCTCTTAGCAAATGCCAAGAAACATTTTGTGGAGGCAGTATCATGGTGTGGGGCAACATTTGCCTCACTGGAAAAACAAGGACCCAAGATGTCTTGTCTCTTCAAACATCAGCCATTCTATCTGGTAAAAGGCACCAAACCAGAGGCAGAAGCAGAATAAGCACTCTGGCACTGGAAAGGAGGATTTAAGTTTTTCATTGGCCCAGCCCACACATTCAGCACTGCTGCTCAACCAAGACATGTATTTTCTTCACAAATGTGGCACAAATCAAGGGACACAGAGGCTTGGAAGTATGAGATGTTATTGACAAAAAGCATTGCTACAACAACAAAATAATGAACCTTACTTTCTTTTACCAAGTGTATATACGGTGTTGCTAAAAGTGTTTGCTTAAATCATGAATTAACTGGGATTAAACTACTTTTTCAGCTACATTTTTACACAACAAACCCACAAGCCTAAACACTACCTGACCTGCAGAGAAAATAAACAAGTAAAATAGAACCTCTCCGACGACATGAAGTAGGCTGAAAGATCTCAAAAAGCAACACATTAAAAAAAATCAAAGGCAGTAAAAAAAAAAAGGTCAATTAGCAGATGTGAATCTTTCCAGGTGACGCTGATCAGCCAAATTACTCTGATTCAACCAGGAGATCACAAAACAACCAGAACAACGTTTAAAGAACTGCATACCTCACCTGCCTCGGTTAAGGTCAGAGTTCATGATTTAACAATAAGAAAGAGACTGGGAACAGAGTTTGAAGGTCATAACCACTGTTGGTCTTATGTCTGTGTCATGTTATATCTGACCTTTAAACTAACATCCATTCATCCATTTTTATACCGCTTCTTCCATACTTGGTTACGGGGGAGCTGGTGTAGTCAATGGTCGAGAGGCGGGGTACAACCTGGACAGGTCGCCTGTCCATCGCAGGGCAACACACAGGACAAGCAACCATGCACACACCCATTCATTGCTAAGGGGAATATAGAGAGACCAATTAACCTAATCGTCATGTGTTTGGACTGTGGGAAGAAGCCAGAGTACCCGAAGAGAACCCACTCATGCAAGGGGAGAACATGCAAACTCCATGCAGAAAGACCCCCGGGTGGGAGTCGTACAGAGGACCTTGCTGCCATGCAACAGTGCTACCAACGTGCAGCACCCTTAAACTAAGAGTGATTCAGAAACAGACCGTCATACTTGACAGTCAAACATGGTGGTGGTAGTGTGATGGTTTGGGGCTGCTTTGCTTCCTCAAGACCTGGACGACTTGCCATAATTAATGGAATCATGAATTTTGCTCTTCACCAGATAATCCTGCAGGAGTCCAGCCATCAGTACTGGATCTTAAGCCATATCAAACTTTCACTCAGCAGCAGGACAATAATCCAAAGCAGAGTAGCAAGGCTACCATTGAATGGTTTTTAAAAAAAAAAACCTAATGAAGTTTACTGTAGTTAAACCTTAAACACACCGTTCATCCTCAAAAACTATCTAACACCTCCAAATTAAAACGTTTCTACCAAATTGAGTGGGTCAGAATTCGTCAGTGGTGATGTAAAAGACTCATTGCCAATTATCGCCAACTCTAGATGCCATTTGTTGTTGCTAAGGGTGGCACAACTAATTATTAGGCTTAGGGGGCAATTACTACCAGGTAGATTTGGATAGCTTTTCTTGCTTACTAGATGAAATCTTTTTCTTTCATGTCAAGTTTTTATTTTCCAGCCTTAACTGTTCTATTCTGATCTCACCATTTAAAATAAAAAGGATAAAAGGTTCTCAAGAATCTATTTGTTCCCAAATTTTCATTTATTTGTGTAACCTCACTGCAAGCGCTCCGATTACGGCTTTATTCTCCTTTTTTCCAGAGCCTCGCTGGGCCTCCGTGAACAGGGGGGTGCTGATTTGCGACGAGTGCTGCAGTGTTCATCGAAGTCTCGGCAGGCACAGCTCCCAAGTCCGTCACCTGACACATTCCACATGGCCTCCAACGCAGCTTCAGGTTAATGACCCTCCACCGAGAGGAAATGCCAATTTATGTTCAGCTTTGCTTGCAAACCTGTTCGGTATGCTGTGAAATTGTCTTCTCTACAGACCAAGCATTTTGGCCTGGAATGCCTTGATGCTACACAACTACATGTCTTTATTTGTAGCAGTTTTTCATTGAATGGGACATGTTTGAAGCAATTACTTTTGTTTTACTTTTGTCTAGATGGTGCAAACGTTAAACAGCAATGGTGCAAATTCAATATGGGAGCACTCCCTTCTGGACCCTGCATCTGTGATGAGTGGAAAACGTAAAGCCAATCCTCAGGACAAACTTCTGTAAGATTTTTTTGGTTTATGGAGCACTTCCTAAATATGGCGGCTCTGGCTCAATTCGCCACTTTGCCAATTTGTACCCCTATTTTGTACCCTATGTTGTCCCTTCCATCATCTGTTTCATGCTCATATATAAACAGTTTCATACACATGTTCTCAAAACATTGGATATCAATTTAACTTATTGTGAATGTTTTCTTGAATTATGCAGATAGCCATAAAAAAGTTCAAATGTCACAGATAACTTAAACAAATTCAATATTTTTTTTTGTAAACATTTTGTATTGAATCCTATTTCTACTGATTCAGGTTCTGATCATTCGAGCCAGTTGACTATTATGATGTTTGACAGATTAGGACCGTTGAGCAAATCAGTTTTAGCAATTAGCAGCCTTCTGCTTATAGATACTTATTACAGTCATAATTTCCTTTTGCAGCAACTGTTAAAATCAATAGTTATAATCAATGCATAATGTTTTTAAGTTTGTCTCTGCTTAAAGTTCTTATTACCAGTTGTTACTACCTGTTATATTACTACTACCTCCTGTCTGCTTGGATGTAATATTTGGTTGGATATCATATGTCAGAGGCATGTATTCACACTCTAAAGGCCAATAATACCTATGGCCAGTTGGATGGTCTCCAAGGGCTCTTGATGCACACCTTATGTGATGTTAAAGCTAGCAAGAGATTGTAGGAAAATTGTAATTATTGGGAAAACGTGTCAGAAAACTGATAATGATTCATAATCAATATTGTCATTACAATATTTAGCTGTGGTAGCGCATTAACGTGTTTATCTGATATCATGCATGAATAATTTAGACCCATATTGGTGATTAATGAATGCACATATCTGTGCAGCCAGACACATTTATTTTGCTCTCTCCCATTTTAATTACATGTAATTGTGAGAAAATGTTGATTTTTAAATTAATCAAATTAAAGTCAGTTGGACCGATTAATACTACACACAGATAATAAATATTAGCCAATAGAAAGCTGCAGTTTCTATTATAAGGCTGAACAATATATCGCAAATATACACAGCCTGGCCTAAAAAAAGGTCACACTAATATTTTACTGGACCATCTTTAGCTTTGATTACAACAGGCATTTGTTGTGGTATTGTTTTCATTAGCGTCTGCAATATCACAACATCTAGTTCCATCCAGTGTTGCATTAATTTACACCAAGATCTTGTTGTGATGATGGTAGAGTCTGCCCGCTGCACAAAGCCTTCTCCAACACATCCCAAAGATTCTCAATGGGGTTAAGGTCTGGACTCTGTGGTGGCCAAGTCATGTGTGAGAATGATGTCTCATGCTCCCTGAACCACTCTTTCACAATTTGAGCCCGATGAATCTTGGCTTTGTCATCTTGGAATATGCCCGTGCCATCAGGGAAGAAAAAATCCATTGATGAAATAACCTGGTCATTCAGTACATTCAGGTAGTCAGCTGACCTCATTCTTTGAACACATACTGTTGCTGAACCCAGACCTGACCACCTGCAGCAACCCCAGATCATAGCACTGCCCCCACAGGCTGGTACAGTAGGCACTAGGCATGATGGGTGCATCACTTCACCTGCCTCTCTTCTTACCCTGATGCGCCCATCACTCTGGAGCAGGGTAAATCTGGACTCATCAGACCACATGACTTTCTTCCAGTCCTCCAGAGTTCAATCTTTATGCTCCCTAGCAAACTTTAGCCTTTTTTTCCGGTTACCCTTACTGATCAGTGCTTTTCTTACAGCTACACAGCTGTTCAGTCCAAATCCTTTGAGTTCCCTTTGCATTGCACGAGTGGAAATGCTCTTATTTCCCTGTTAAATGTACCTTGAGTTTTACTGTTGTTTTTCTTTGATTTCGCTAACCCTAACCCTTCTGAAACACTGACATCCTTTCCACAACCACAGGATGTCTTTCGACATGGTTGTTTAAAAAAGGAGAAGCTACTCATTGCATCAGTTGGGGTTAAATAACTTGTTGCCAGCTGAGCGATGATCATCCATGCAGCAATTATCCAATAGGAGGCTCGTACCTATTTGCTACGTTAAATCCAGGTGGATTTTTTGGCCAGGCAGTGTATCACCATCACTTTATCAGTGTGTGCAACATTCATGTCACAAAGGACTGTTTAGAGTAGAATAACCAGTGGCTAATATATTCCAAGTGTTAAGAACTTGCATTTTCCATACTGATGTAAAATTTAGCCAATTGGCAGCCAATTGGACAGAGTCTCATGACGCCAGATGCTCACATCGGACAAAAGTAACGTTACCCAACATGCTAATGATCACAGACTGATGGAGGCACAGATGAGGAGGAGATGAAATAACAAAACAGGCATAGTTATCACAACATTTACCAATAGTATCGTCATCTCAAGACTTTTTGATATTGTGGAGCCATACTCCATTCTACAAAAAAGTACTTGATTCTTTTTATGACTGAACTAAGGCCAATTCCCGCTTTATTTCAAGCTTTCATTTTTTTAAATAAGAAAAGCTCATTTTGTTGTTTTTTTGGCATGCTGAAGATTCTGATGATTTAACTCATATAATCAGTAGAAACTTGTTTACATTTTTGCAAAAAATGAAAAGTTTCATCGTAAAAAAAGGATGGTAAAAAAGTTGATTTTTGAAGAAAAAATAACTATTTAGATTACTTGAGAAATGAAAAAGTAGTCAGGAGATTATTTAAAAAAACAACAGTTGTTAGGTGCAGCCCCACAGTAGACTATGAGTAAAATATAAGAAAAAAATTTAAATCAATAATTTTCAAGGTGGATATAAAATGTCCTCCTGGTCATTTAGGACCCAGAAAAGTCAGGTATCAAACGAACTGGTTCAAAATGGCAAAGAGGTGAAATGACCTGCACAAGCAAGGATAACAAAATGCTGGATATCAAGCAAAAATGAGAAGATCAAAAAGAATAGCACTGAGTATAAGATGAGATTGCCCTTCAGCAGGTTAATGATAATAAAATGATGATTAAAAAAAATAATTGCTGTTTCCTCATTCATTTTATGTTTCTGTTTCAAAAGCCCAAACAAATCAGAGTTTATTAGAGCCAAATATCAAATGCTGGCATTTGTCCACCGCGTGCCGTGCCGTGACGATGACAGCTCTACTGCAAAGGATTTAAGTAAGGTAAGAAGAAATGGCCGTTCACAGCGACACATGCAGCACACTCCATTGGCAGGCTTATTAAAGATCTGTTGAAGCCTTAATAGAAATCAGGTTTTAATGATTTTGATTTTTTCTTTTATATTGAGTATATTTATTCATTGGGAAAAACTGTCACATGTGAAATAGTTTTTAACTACATTTACTGGGAGTCCTAACAATTCATGCAAAACAAACTTTATTTATTTCTACTTTGCTTTTAGAGTTGATGAGAACTCTATAAGGTTTTGTTTAGTTCCTGATTATTCGTGATTCTCTGGGGTCTGAATATAACCTGAAACAGAGGCCTAGTTTTCCTTGCCACTATTCAAAAGAGGAAAGACAAGAGAACATGCGGGTAAGGCAGTTGTCATTTGCTCTTCATAAACTTGACTTTAGGCGGTCAGAGCAATAATTAAACCACTCAAAGCAGGAACTTTGACAAAGAAGTCTGAATAATTGATCTTGCCACCATCCACAGTGGGGAGGATGGTAAGGGAGGAACTGCAGCGAATTATGGGATGTTGGGTCCCCAAGTTCCTAAATCAACAATTTATTTAAGGTTTTTGTGCATTTATTTACCAGAGGTGCCATAACTAGTGGAGGATGATGCACTTTGATTTTTTTTTCAACCCAGTGTCAGTTGATGCTTTTTCCTTTGTTTTTCAAATGTGTGTTTTTTTTTTTAGCTGATAGTGATGATTATTTTTCAGCAACTTCACTCAAGTGTGCGCACAGGAAATCTTGAGACTTGTTTGAGGCTACTCTCTCTGGGAGCACAAGCTAATTTTTTCCATCCAGTAAGTTTTCTATTTCAATATTTTGATATATTTACATATTTTTGTGTTGATTTTTCTCAACAGTGTTTTTGCTAATTAATGTCTCCTCCAGGACAAAGGAAACACTCCTTTGCATGTAGCCGCGAGGGCAGGCCAAGTGTCTCAGGCTGAACTGCTGACTGTGTATGGAGCCGATCCTGGAGCTCTAGACAACAGTGGCAAAACTCCCGTTGACTATGCAAGGTGAATCTTTACACGTATTAACAGGGTTTATATTGTTATAGTCTTTCATGATAATTCTGGTTCTGTACATTTTCACCATTTCTGTTACTGTTGTTTTCTTTTCAGAGAAGTTGGTCACTATGACCTGGCAGACAGGCTGGTGGAAGTTCAGTATGAGCTCACTGATCGACTGGCATTTTATTTATGTGGCAGAAAACCTGGTAAGCAGTGACAGGGATGAGTAACAGACAGTTATTTTGTGATTTCTGCTTGAAAGGTAAACGGTATGTGGATGTTTTGGTAATTGGGTTTCCTTCTCAGAAACCTGTAATGAAAAGCAAAACTAGAGGTTTTTTTTTTCTTTTCAGCTCTGTTGCTTGTAGCTTGCTGGTGTTATATTCACCCATTTCTCTGACCTAGACAAATATCAAAGAAATAAAGCTCGAAAGAAGAACAAAAGCACATGGCAGAGAAGCAGGCATCCAACAGGTACCAAAGAGTGAGGATGTTATGGTTGGAACACTGAAATTGAGCATCAGTGTATAACACTATGTTCAAGCTACATAAGGATAGTGGCAAACTCTACAGCTCAAATTTGAGTTCATAAAATGAAGAGTTATTTAGTGATTTGACCTGTGAGGAGAAGGAGGAAGTGAGGAGACATGTTGTATTGAGTGTATTAACTTGGGCATCCAACAAACTGGCGCCCTGGGGGTTTGAAAGCAGTCTTGGGGGGAAATTGTCTTTAATTTACCACAGTGGCAAATGACCGCATGTGACACAAACTGAAAGTATTTTGGTAGACATTATTTCTGCTCCAGTTCTGACCAGCATAGTTGCCAGCATAGTTACCAGCATAGTTACTAATGTGGTCAAGCATGTGTGAGCACATTACCCTCAGTAAAATGTTCCACCAGAGTACTTTATATCACAGAGCCATGCAGTGATTGTACACATATAACTTTTTCCGTATAATCTTTCTGTTATTATTTGTGAGAGTTTAACTGTGCTACACTAAATGTTGGATAGAAGGGGCATCAAAATACTGGCTGCAGATGAAGCAAAACACTTCATCGCTTATTTGGCTCAGACACTTAAAAAAAAAAAAAAAAAAGAAGGGAGATACCCTTCAGGAGTGGCTATTTTTAGCCATGGCATTCCAAGACTCAGTTGGTTTTATTATAGCTGTTTCCAATATAGGGAGTTTTTTGTGGGTATGGGAAAACCCATCCCCACCTTCCCTTGTGCTCCTTGGAGGTCACCCACATTTCCTGCACTTCTTAACAAAGTTCTTAACCTGTTGTTTTTCTGTCTCACCAATAAGCGGCTATGCAGTCACTCGACATATTCTGGTTAAATCGCCCCTTATTCAAAAAAAAGGTCCATTCTCTGTCTACAACTTTAGAGAAGGACAGGCTTGGTCACATACGAAATGTCAACATCCTTATATTGTAAGTACTTCCTGTTTTTAAGTGGGTGTGACTCAAAAGGCAGTTTTTGGTTTCAGACAATTATTTCAAAAATACATTTCAGCCTTGAAAACCAGTGCAAGGCCTACTAAGATTAATTTATGTTTAATATAGAGATTTTATATTCAAATTGAGGTTATGGCTGATTGGTGTTGAGCCCCACAGTCCATAACCTACGAAAGGAACCTAATAACTTGTTCAGATATCTCAGTTAAACCTTTCTCTTCTAAGCTTATTGTAGATACCTCAAAAAATATATTCAATTTTAAGACAAAATTGCTGCACTTTATTTGCCTGAAATTCCAGACCGCAATGTAACCTAAGAGAAAATAGTTTATATTCAAAAAACAAACTATTCAATTTAATCGTTTTGCCCTTGAGGTCGAAACTGTATTCACCATAGAGATGAGATGAACTGTTACTAGAAATTTCTTGTTAGAAATCAGTGATAAATTAAAACCAAACACGTTTTTCATTTGAAGATATAAAATATTACAATAAAATACAATTTCTCAAATGAGCAGAATTTTAAATTTTGGCTTGGTTTTTCTGTTCAATACAGTAGTTAAAAAAACGGTGTGAAAAAACGGTGTAAAAAAACGGCTTATAATATGAAACCCTTCATAATCCACCCTGCAACATCACTGCTCCCACATTAGTTTTCAACATTGGGCTTAAAATAAAGGAAAAAAACTCAATATTTATTTTTCCTATTTCTTCTTGCTGAATATTTTAACATACAATATTTTTTTGTTTTGTGGTAAAGCATCAGGGTGATGGAGACAACACTTTTGAGGTGTACAGAAGATACGGCGCCCAGGTCTGTGTACTTTTGCGTTCATTCATTATTCTATTTTCGGAAGTGAAATCAAATTCTGGAAAGTGAGTCAGTTTGGTGTTCTGATTTGTATGAATCATCAGAATATCTAACTTGCAGAAGAATGAAAGAATAAAACTGTTTCAGATGAGCTTTAACTTTTAACTCCAAACAAATTAAATATACAGGTCCTTCTCAAAATATTAGCATATTGTGATAAAGTTAATTATTTTCCATAATGTCATGATGAAAATTTAACATTAATATATTTTAGATTCATTGCACACTAACTGAAATATTTCAGGTCTTTTATTGTCTTAATACGGATGATTTTGGCATACAGCTCATGAAAACCCAAAATTCCTATCTCACAAAATTAGCATATTTCATCCGACCAATAAAAGAAAAGTGTTTTTAATACAAACAACGTCAACCTTCAAATAATCATGTACAGTTATGCACTCAATACTTGGTCGGGAATCCTTTTGCAGAAATGACTGCTTCAATGCGGCGTGGCATGGAGGCAATCAGCCTGTGGCACTGCTGAGGTCTTATGGAGGCCCAGGATGCTTCGATAGCGGCCTTTAGCTCATCCAGAGTGTTGGGTCTTGAGTCTCTCAACGTTCTCTTCACAATATCCCACAGATTCTCTATGGGGTTCAGGTCAGGAGAGTTGGCAGGCCAATTGAGCACAGTGATACCATGGTCAGTAAACCATTTACCAGTGGTTTTGGCACTGTGAGCAGGTGCCAGGTCGTGCTGAAAAGTGAAATCTTCATCTCCATAAAGCTTTTCAGCAGATGGAAGCATGAAGTGCTCCAAAATCTCCTGATAGCTAGCTGCATTGACCCTGCCCTTGATAAAACACAGTGGACCAACACCAGCAGCTGACACGGCACCCCAGACCATCACTGACTGTGGGTACTTGACACTGGACTTCTGGCATTTTGGCATTTCCTTCTCCCCAGTCTTCCTCCAGACTCTGGCACCTTGATTTCCGAATGACATGCAGAATTTGCTTTCATCCGAAAAAAGTACTTTGGACCACTGAGCAACAGTCCAGTGCTGCTTCTCTGTAGCCCAGGTCTGGGGAATGCGGCACCTGTAGCCCATTTCCTGCACACGCCTGTGCACGGTGGCTCTGGATGTTTCTACTCCAGACTCAGTCCACTGCTTCCGCAGGTCCCCCAAGGTCTGGAATCGGCCCTTCTCCACAATCTTCCTCAGGGTCCGGTCACCTCTTCTCGTTGTGCAGCGTTTTCTGCCACACTTTTTCCTTCCCAGAGACTTCCCACTGAGGTGCCTTGATACTTCACTCTGGGAACAGCCTATTCGTTCAGAAATTTCTTTCTGTGTCTTACCCTCTTGCTTGAGGGTGTCAATAGTGGCCTTCTGGACAGCAGTCAGGTCGGCAGTCTTACCCATGATTGGGGTTTTGAGTGATGAACCAGGCTGGGAGTTTTAAAGGCCTCAAGAATCTTTTGCAGGTGTTTAGAGTTAACTCGTTGATTCAGATGATTAGGTTCATAGCTCGTTTAGAGACCCTTTTAATGATATGCTAATTTTGTGAGATAGGAATTTTGGGTTTTCATGAGCTGTATGCCAAAATCATCCGTATTAAGACAATAAAAGACCTGAAATATTTCAGTTAGTGTGCAATGAATCTAAAATATATGACTGTTAAATTTTCATCATGACATTATGGAAAATAATGAACTTTATCACAATATGCTAATATTTTGAGAAGGACCTGTACATCTACAGATACAGGTTATCCCTGCAAACACTTTGTTCAGAAATATGTTGTGTGAGTATTATATCTGGCGCAGTCAGAATGAACCCGCCGACCGCACAGGTCACCTATAAAGTAATAAAGTGACAGATACAGAATAACCAATACTCCAAAATACATAATTAGAGGCACAAAATAGACTGTTTGTCGTGGTTCACGTGATTGACGCTAAACAATGGGAGGAATTTGTGGTTTACAGTATAATACCGATATTACAGACGTCAAACTAAACTCATTTACAAATATCCAACAAGCTCACTGTAATGTAAACTTAAAACAAAAAGTAATACTCAAGGAAAATAAGACCGAAAATAAATTAAGATTTACCGAAAAAGGGCTTTCAGGTAAGTGACCTGTGGCGTATCATTGATGTTCGCATTTGTACAAGGTGGGTGGCAATCACTGCACTCAATCCCTGCATTGATTACAGAATTTGTGCAAAATTCTGTTCCCCCGAAATAATCTATCCCCCTTCTATCTGTATATTGTGACTCCAGGAGGCGCTGTTGCTTCACATGGGCTGTGTGCTGGCCTCAGCAGATTCTCCTCACCAATCTGCTGTCCATTAACCTAACCTCACAGGACTCATACCTAATCCTAAAGAACTGTGTAGTGAAATACATGTAGTAACATGGTGTAACGTCGGTGTTGTGTGACCGAGAGAACAGATTATTTCAGGGAAACAGAATTTCGCACAAGTTCTGTAACCAATGCAGGGTTCTAGTGCTGCCAATGCCAGCATCTGACTCAGCCGAAATGTCTTACATGGTGAACCAACAAAATATAAAACATGTCTTTCTTTTAACTATTAAAATGTTTTATCATTGGAGTTGTCGTTTTTTAATTTTAAAACAAAACAAAATTTACATAAACGCCTCAATATTCTTTTTTTTCTCGTATTATTTTGAAACAGAAAAAAAATCAAAGAACGAACCACACACGGATTTTTTTTAAAGCAAAATGAAGCCCTTTCTGTTTTTTTCTTTAATTCATAGGATCAGAAAACCAAACTTGACACCCTTTTCAGAATTTGATTTTACTTCCAAAAATAGAAAATTGAATGAACACAAAAGTACACGGAGCTGCCCAACAACGGTGGCAGAACTTTGTGTTTTTATCGATTCAAACATGAAAAGGAAATCAAACCAAATCTGAATTACTTCAATCTGTTTGTCACCTCAAACTGAAATACAAGCAGTGTTTTTATATGTTGTATTTTAAAACAATCAAATAACCACTTATTTTTTGTTTTTAATTACTGGTTTCTGGTAAGAAAATCCCTCTACCAAAACATGTATGGACACACTCCTTTTGTAATTATTGTTAATGATAGCTATGTCATATAAATCCACTACTCTCCTTTCGGTCCATTTAGATCATAAAAATGGCGAGCACTTCATTGTTCCCCAGATGGCTGACAGGTAAGTTCAGTTCATTTAGGTCCATGTTAAGGGACTGGCTTTCAGCTTACATTGATGCGATGCAGTGAGGCACTTCTACTATTAACTCACTGTCTGCTGTCTGTTCAATCTAGTTTAGAGAAAACAGACCCACTGAAGTTACTTACATACCCAAGATGTCTGTAATTGTTGCAAATAATACATTTGTTCTGGAAAGAAAATACATGCTCTAATTTCACTTCAGTCAGAAAACTGCTCTGCAGAATGTGTGCTCTATAAATTAAATTTAAGTGATATATTTGACCTTTCTTACTTGCTGTCTTTTGATGGAGCAGAAATGTGTAAGTATAACGTGGGTAAAAAAGTAAATCATGTTGATGGTTGGTATAATTCATCTGCATATAATTAAAAAGCTGATTTTATTTTTTCTCTGCAGCAGTGCAGATTTAACAGAACTCGCAAAAGCAGCAAAGAGAAAGCTGCAGTCTGTAAGTACGTTGCTTACCATGAAATATTTTATTCATTTAGACTTTTTAAGGCTAAATATGTCTTTCTGACCTTCATGTAGCTCAGTAATCATTTATTTGAGGAGCTGGCCATGGACGTGTATGACGAAGTGGACAGACGGGAGACAGATGCAGGTAAAGGAGAAATGAGCTTTTCTATCCTTTGTTTAGATTAGATTTCTGTCGTTGCATGTCATCAGTGTGTCACTGTTTAGGCCTACCTTCAGAAAGGTGCAGCTATACACACCTATGTCATCTTTATCTCATTGTGTGCAGTGTGGTTGGCCACACAGAATCACAGCACCTTGGTGACGGAGACTATTCTGGTCCCCTTCCTTCCTGTAAATCCAGAGTATTCATCAACAAGAAACCAGGCAAGTCCGCATTGCAAAGGTCCCTGCAGGTCCTGCTATGTTCTGCTTTTTACTGCAAATTTAAATTGGGTACCGCTGTTTGACTCAGTTATTTTTCTGCAGGGTCGACAGAAGCTTGCAAGGTTCAATGCACATGAATTTGCAACATTAGTCATTGATATATTAAGTGATGCCAAACGCAGGCAACAAGGGAATTCAGTTGGCAGCCCAAAAGGTCGGTATCCTGTAGTTACTTTTATCCTGCAAATATATTCACACCATCTGATAATCTTCAAATTTTGTCACATTACAACCACAAGCTTCAGTGTATTATATTGGAATTTCATGACAAAGGCCAACACAAAATAGTGCGCCACTGTGAAGCGGAAGGAACAAAATGCACGGTCGTTAATTTTGTGTGTTTGTATTTAGTCTTCCCTTTACTCTGATACCCATGAATAATTTTCAGGGCAACCAGTTGCCTTTCGTCACCTGATTCGTAAACAAACTTTGTTGTTGGAGTCTCGTTGTGTAATTCAATGTCAGTATAAATCCAGCTGTTCTGTGAAGGCCTCAGAGGTTTCTTATAGAACATTAGTGTACAAACAGCATCATGAAGAACGTAGGCAACGGGGAAACCGTTCTGGACACGTTTAATGAAGAATTGGGCTATAAAACAAAATGCCAAGCTTTGATGATCTCTGAGTTTGGGACAACTGAAAACCTATCAGAACATGGCTGTCCACCTAAGCACAATAAGGGAAGCAATCAGAGAAGCAGTAACTGTGGTAATTCTGGAGGAGCTGGAGAGATCCACAACTCTAAACAACAATAAAACTATAACTAGTTATAAACTTCGCAAATCTGGACATTATGGAAGAGTGAAAAGAAGCAAACCATTGTTGAAAGAACACCATAGAAGTTCAGTTGGTAGTTTGCCACATCACTCGTGTGCTGGCTGCTCTTCACTAGTTTCCATAGTGCTACAGAATTGATTTTAAAATAATTTTATTTAGATTTAAATGTCTTAATGATCTATTTCCACCCTATCTCTCAGACCTGGTTGATCTTCACAGTCTCTATCTAAGGTCAGATGACTAGAGGTGATCAGGTTTTTGCAGTTGTGGCCCCTAAGTTATAGAAACGGGTTGCCTCTACGTGTTAGACAACCCGCTCACTGTCTTCTTTTAGATCCACCTTTTTTCCATGCCGTTCAACACAGCACGAGTTGTTTGTTCTTTTGTGTGAGATGTGATGTCTAACATTGTTTTATGACTGTTTTTACTTTCCCATTCTTACTTATTCTCTTAATGTGCAGCACATTGGTCAACTAGTAGTTGGTTTTAAATGCTTTATAAATAAATTGGATTGGCGTTGACAGGAAGTTAGAACGAAATACAACCGCAAACTTACAGCTGGAGCTCCAAGGTAATCAAAGCATATTCTTATATATTCTTGAACGGCCCAGTCGAGGCCTAGTCAATCCAATTGGGCATCTGGCAAAAATGTTACGTTTGAAGTTTACAGATGCCTCTCCATCTAATCTGACTGAGCTTTCGTTATTTCGCATAGAATAATGGGCAAAAGATGTTTCAAGATGTGCAAAGCTGGTAGAAACGGACCCCAAAATGACCTGCAGCTGTAATTGCAGGAAGCTCTACAAAGTAATGACTGAGATGTTTGAATACCATAAATTATTTTCCCTCTGCTTAACAGTTATCAGCTGCTTTGTCGTGGTCTATCACGTAAAAAATATTTTGAAGGTTGTGGTTTTAGGATGAAAAAACGTGACAAGATTCAAGGGACTACTGAATCCTTTTGTAAGGTGCTGGATCAAACGGACAAACACTAACCCTCCGATTTTGCTGCTGTTCATTCCAGACAACGTTGAACTCATATTAAAGGGCGTGGCTGTCAGACACAGCAGTGATTATGACAGTGTGGCTTCAGATGAAGATACAGACCAAGAGCTCCCTTCAAGCAAAGGAGACAGAACCAAGGTATCTGGCCATTAATTTCACAGTTTTAATAGAGGACAAATTCCCCCTGTTGGAGGTTTTTTGTTTTTAACCAGTTTCCTCCACAGAGCCTGGACTCTGACATTTCTGATGGCCCGATAACTATGCATGAATACATGGAGGTGAAAACCGCACTCACGGCCTCTGAAGCCAAGATCCAGCAGCTTTTGAAAGCCAACGACAATCTGAACGACGAGCTGAGGCTGATGCAGAAAAAGGTATCCACCGCCCTCCACCAGTACGATCACTAACCCTGGGAGGGGGGGCTGACTAGGAGGGAGGGTGTGGAGCCACAGAGCAGCTTCTGCTGCACCGCGTGAGCGCTCTCTGGTGTTGGGGGCTGGGAAGTGATCCGAGTCAGCGAAACTGGATCAGCCTTCGTTTGACCAGCATGTTTCAGAACTTGAAAGAAAAATGTTTGTTTTTTTGTTGACTTCAGAAAAAGTAATGCATCTTTTTTGATTTAATAATGAGTTTTATTTTTATTATGTATAAGTTGGAGTGAAAGTTATGGTGTTACTAACAAGCATGTTTTAAAAAAGCATGACAATTCATTCTGGATTTTAACATTTTATGATAAAATAGTGACTAACTGAATATGTGTGTGTGTGTGTGTGTTCTTCATCACATATACTTTTTTTATTGTGAAAATGTTGTAGCTTATTTCTTTTAACGGCTGTTTTTCGTGTGTTTTCTAATATTTGACTGAAAGATACTGGTCACATGGTTGCTCTGATCTTTCAACTTCCTGATGATGGATCACACAGAAAGTAATTCACTGAGCCACAGCTGAGTTGCACCAGTCCTATTATACTCAAACAACAAAGTGATCCTTTTTGGTGACATGTTGCATATGTTTTTTGCAGTTTAGGTTTTCAACATTTGTGTTTTCTACGGCCAGTTCCTAACACTTATTGTTAGTTTACGCTTTAGGATGTACAGGTCTTAATAAATTTGAATATTTTGAGAGGTTATTTTATTTTTGTTAGTTAAAAAAAAGAGAAGCTCATATAGATGCATTGCACACAAATATATTTGGAGATTTTCTTTTTGATGATTTTGTCTTACAGCTATTGATGACCCAAATTTCAGTTTCTCAAAAAGTTAGAATATAATTTAAGATCAATAATAAATTATTTTTAATAGAGAATTGTCAGTCTGGTCGGCATTCCTGTGGCGTAGATTACTGCATCTATGCAGCATGGCATGGAGGTGATCAGCCTGTGGTTCTGCTGAGGGGATATGGAAGCCCAGGTTGCAGTGATAGCAACCTTCAGGACATCTGCATTGTGGGCTCTGTTATTAAAACATGTATTGGTACTGTTGGCACTGTGGGCAGGTGCCAAGTTCTGCTGGAAAAAAGCTTGCCAGCAGAGGGAAGCATGACGATCTCCAGTTGAGGTCAGAAATCTCTTTCACAAGGAAGACCTTTCCAAGACAACAGCCACGCATATCAGAACTATGTCAAACAAATCAAGAATACACAATTTACTGGTAGATGGCTGCTCTGACTTAGGACTTGATTAAACTCAGTGGACCAACATCAGCAGATGACATGACTCCCCAAATCATCACTGACTGTGTACACTTCACACTGGACCTGAAGCAACTGGGATTTTGTCCTTCTCCGCTCCTTCTCCAGACTCTGACCTTGATTTTAAAATTAAACACATTTAATTTTACCTGAAAAGACGACATTGGACCACCGAGCAACAGTCCGGTCCCTTTTCTCCTCATTAAGATCCCTCCGACATCTCTGGATCCGGGGGGGCTTAACATAAGGAATACAAACCTTTGCTTCACACCTCTAATGTTGTGGCTATCCCTGCATCTTGTCCAACTTTTATTTTTTCAACCAAACATTTTCCTTCCACTAAACTTTAATAGCTGTATGCTTGGATACAGCTTTCTATGAACAACCAGCTTCTTTAGGAATGAGCTGTTGCAGCTTTGGAGGGTGTCGCTGACTGTTTGCTGGACAACTGTCAAGTCAGCATTCTTCATTGTGATTGTTTAAGCCACAAGACCATAGCTGTAAGCCTTAATCATTGTCTTACAAGAAATGATCACTTAGACTATATCACATCACTATATCGAAGCAGATTCTAATTTATTGAGATGTACCTGTACTTGAGCTTCCTGTTTTATTCTCCTCTTCTGGAGGTAGCATCAGTGTCCACATTTAGATAAAGTGCTGTTCATGCCAAACTGTTACTATTTTAATATGTTTTAATTGACATATCATATTGTAGTAGGGACAAAAGAGTATTTGACAGATTTTGAGTTCTTGTTTTCAATTCATAAACATATCAGCTCTCTGAACGTAAATCAGAAGCTGCCTCTCTGTTTCTTACCAAATCCTCCCTTCCCTCTTTTTGTTGAATGCAAACTGCTGCATTCATTTTGGGGCCAGTTTTTGCTTTTCTTCTAAGGCTCTTTTTATTATTCTTAAGTCAATCTGTCTGTTCTGTAGCTACATCTTTTTGCAACAGTCTCTTACTTGCTTATGATTTGCTTCACATTGTGAGACCAGAGTTAAATCCTCTTTTAAAATTATGTCTGGGGAGAATCAGGTGACACATGTCTGCATGAATTTGGTTTTACAGCAGCTAGTAACTACTGGATGTTGGCGTTATTTAAACTAAATCTGGAGACGATATCAGATTTCATTCGATGTAATCAAATAGATTAGTCTTATGGAAATAAAGCTCTACTAAATATTTTATCATTAAAGCAACTTCAGATTTTGTGTGCTTATAATTCTTAATATTAATATCTGCTTAATTAGTGCCACATTAAAGCGTTAGCTGGATCAAATTTAATATTAAAACGTATGGAAGCTGTGGGTTAAGATCAGAGAGGGTAAGCTTTACAGAACTTGTAACAGGGACCAAGGCTTGCCTTGCTGAGATCGCCTCTTAGTGTACTGCTGACCGTCTCTTCCAGCTGCAATCTCTGCAAAGCGAGAACACCTCTCTCAGACGGCAGGTCACAACAAATGTCTATCAGACCCCCAGCAGTACAGACTACCCCGACCCATCCAGCCCCTCAGCCCTGAAACGCCGGCAGTCTGCGCGGGCCAGTCGGCCAATGTCAATGTATGAGACCGGCTCAGGCCTGAAACCCTATCTTTCCAAAGGGGAAACTCCTTACCCAGAGGAGGGTCTCCCCAGCCTGCAACCCTTTTCACATCATGTAAGTAAGACCTCTTCCCTGCTGTCCTTTGCAGCTTCCTCTCCACTGCTCATTTCCGTGTCTTTTCCCCTCATTTCTTTACCTTGTCTGCAGTCATTTTGTTGTATCCTTGTGTTTTATTGTATCTAATATGCCACTGAGTATTTAATTGTATCAAAGACTAAGATTCATTGTAAACATCAATGCCACACATTTGTCTCATTTCATTGTGTCCAGTTTAGAATCCTATCTACATTGTCTCAGTTTGCTGGACTGCTGCTTTATTTGGACAAACTGTATTTGTGGAAGCAAGATGATTAGCTTTAAATCTTTGTACTGTTTTAAGTTGATTTGCATTAAAGCTACTGTATAAACACTGTGTTCTGTAATGCATGATGCTTCCCCCACACAAACACACACACACACACACCTCTTGTCTGTTTTGATTATCTATAGGAACACATTTCATGGTTAAATTTGAGACTCGTCTTTTAAGTACCGGTAATTGGCTTCTAGCCTCTATTTGTTATCAGTTCTTGCAGTTAATGTAGAATCTTTACAAATAACTTCACAAATACCATCTATTCCTCCTAAATTAGCCATTTAAACTAAATCTTAATCTGCCAGGGGACATGTCCATCTCCACTCATATTTTTTGTCTTACACGTTTTCATTGAACTATGATTTAACCTCTGTCTTTAGACAGAAAGGGGTGCATTTGTGACCTCTTCATCCCTCCCCTCTTTTCCATCCACCCTGTCTTGGTCCAAGGACGACACTTCTCAAAAGGTTAAGTACATTTGCACTCGGTCTGCATCCTTGTGGGACACAGCAGATCCACTTGGAGCCCATTCTATCTGCCCTCCTTCATAAGCTCCTTGTGTACTCCTGCTGTTTATCTGCCCTGCTGCATGAGTCAACCTCCCACTGGCTGCCGTCATCAGCATCATCCTCAGTGCACTGTTAACAAGCAGAAAGGCGTAGTTTTTTTGCCGTGCCTTGCAAAAGTATTAATTCCCCTTCGGACTTTCTTACATTTTGTCAAGTTACAACTTACCAATTTTATTGAGAAGACCGGCCAAATGTGTATAATGTATATGTGAAAAGGAAGGAATATAGTTTACAAATATAAAATCAAAATCTGGAACGTCTATGATGTGTCTGTATTCAGCCCCCCTAGGTTACTATTTTTGTAGAACCATCTGTTGCTGCCAAAACCTCTACAAGGATTTTTCATTAAGCCTCTACCAGCTTTAAACACCTGGATAAAAGACTCAGTCCGACTAGATGGAGAGCATCAGTGAACATACATTTTCTTTCCACAAATTCTCAATGAGATTTAGGCCTGGACTTTGACTGGACCATTCTAACATGAATATTTTTTACGCTAAACAATTTTATTGAGGCTCTGGCTTTATCTTCAAGGTCGTTTCCCTGCTGAAAGGTGAACCTTTGCACCAGTCATAAACCTTTTGTATTCAGCTCCATCCGTCTTCTAATCAACACTGACCAGCTTCCCTGGCACTGTTGTAGTATCCGCACAGCATGATTCGGCCACCACCGTGTTTCACCTGGGGAATTATGTGTTCAGTGTGATGTTTAGTGTCAGTTTTTCATCACATATAGTTTTTAGTGTGAAGGCCGAAAATTAAAACCATTATATTTCCTTTTACTTATTAGGTGACTTCTAAAGGCAGTGGGTTACACTGGATTTTATTTAAGGACATCAGAGTAAAGGGGTCTGAATACAAATGAATGCCACACAGTAGTGATTTGTTAAAAATGTTTGAAACTATCCTTTTCGTTTCACTTTACACTTATACATTACTTAGTGTTGCTTTCCCACATACAGTCCCAATAAAATACATTGTGGTTTGTGATTGTAATGTGGTAAAAAAAAGTCCAAGGTGTGTAAATTATTTGCAAGGATCTGTAAAGGCATCGCCTGATTGTGCCTGCTGAACCTTGAGTTGAAAGACGAGCTGCAGCAGCTGCTTTTTTTGACCAGCTTATTTCCACACTTTAAACAGTAATGTAAAAAGGAAGGAAAATTACACATTTTGTGAAATATGACATACTTTTTTTTCCTGGTTACTTTCAAAACATTTAAGTTTCATTTTGTCCTGCAGCTGATAATGTTTGCAAAAAGAAAAGAAAATATCTCAGATCTATAGCAGCCAAACGTAATGGTAATGGTTTGTCATTTGAAAGTATGAGTCATCGGTGAAAGCAGAAAAGACCTTCATCTCATGTCTGAGTGCATGGAAATTTCCTGAGGGTGAGATTAGTTAGCTTGTATTTTAAGTCAGATTTAGACACGGAGATCTCCAGTTTGTGAAAACGCTCAGTTGACATGAGGCATGACTGTACTTGTCTGTCTCAACATTTCGTGAGTCTAAAGTCTAATAAACGCTGGAAAATCTGCTGCAAAGACTAAGTTTCTTTCACTGTTATGTTTTGTTACAAACATAAGCAGTGATCTCATTTTTTCTGCATTTGGTTTTATTTTTTTAAGGTGAGATTTCTTGCCACATGTAAATAACTTTTAACTTTTTCTTTCACTGGTTTAACCTTCACCTCAGGTATCCACAAGCCTTTATACACACATTAATGTTTTTCCACTGCATTTGATTAACACAGACACTTGATATTGCTAATGCTTAAGCAGGATCAGCTTTGGCCTCACACTGATTTGAACAAACCTTCTTAACTTTGTACATAGGCTATTATTTTTCCTAATATCCTTTTTTTTGCCTATATTGTTGAAGTCTGGTGCTCTGGCTTCATAGCTTTATTGGCTTGTTTTATACAGCATTCAGCTTTGCTTTTTATTCTCAATGACGAGCATTTAAATCGTTTAATTATTGAATAGCATAGTCAGTAAAGCCCTTACATGTTATTTTGTCACTAAATTTTCCTCCAGACCTCAAAGTTGGAAAAGCAAAGCAGCGTGCCAGAAAGTGATTATGACAACACATTTAATGACTCTGAGATGGATGATTCTGGGTAAGATGTTGTTTATGCCAACAAAACAAACTCATGTACCTTTTTATTTTCTATGATACACTTACATGATTTGGAAACTCACTTCAGGTGTTTCTTGTCTCACTCTTCTTGACTTTTCCCTCTGCAGCTTCGGCAGGAGGGGGAGGCTGAGGAGCAGCGGCTGGCTGGGAGAGGGCAGCTCCATTCCTGAGCTAGATGATCTGGAGATGGAGCCGGACCCCACGCTTCCAAGCACGGAGGACGTCATCCGCAAAACAGAGCAGATCACCAAAAATATTCAGGAGCTCCTTCGAGCTGCACAGGATAATAAACATGACAGGTCAGACAGGAGAAGATTTTTTTCAGCCTTAGTGTGTCTGTGCATCCATTTCAGACCTTATTTCCTCCTCCATTGATCATAATTTGGTTACAATTTGTTACTTTTATGCCTTTTGTCCACTTTTTCCTGTCAACATCTCTTCCTTCTCATTCTACCTCCACCTCTACTCTACTGTTGCAATATTCTTTGGCCTCCCCATCCTTCACCACCTGTGTGTAGACCATGTGAGCGTGAGGGAGTCCGTCGACTCCGTCACAGCCTGGGATGTTTCAGTACTCTGGTGCCCTGGGCCGAGAAGGTCCCCTCTCCCCTGCAGCCTCTCAGCCTGCGGTCCCCTGACCACACCTCCTGGTACTCTGGCTTCTGTCCCTGCCTCCCAGGCACAGTTTAATTTTCCTCTCCATCACACGGTTTCTTTCCTCTGCCGTGTCCCACCTGCTAACAAGCTCTGTTTTTCATGGATGTGCCTCTGCATGGTTAAGTTGCCTGACTTTAAATAGTTTTATGTTTAAAAAAAAGGGAAGTTAAATCATGCAACAGCTTTGAACTGACAGTATTTGATGTTTCAGGATGACGTTTTTGCTGTGTGGTCGACTGTTTCTAATATGGCATGATTCTGTGAAATAATTACCGTAAATCTTGGTAGATTCTAATAGCTAAACAGCATACTAGCCTATTATTTGCTTAGTATTAGTATTGTGTAATTATTTATTTAATGTTAAACTCATAAAAAGCTTTTTTCCGTCACAGCTTTCTCCCCTGCTCAGAAAGAATCCATGTGGCTGTAACAGAAATGGCTGCCCTCTTCCCCAAGGTTTGATAACACTCTTGTGGTTACAGTTCCTGTCAGAAATGATTACATCCATTCATCGTGACCATGATTTTCATAATGGCTTTGGGCTTTTGATGATACGTTTCACTCCTTATTTGGATTGATAATAAAATGTGCAGCTGTAATGGAGTTTAAAAACTAGAACTGGGTGCCTGTGTTTGAATTTATTGTGGATTCATTTTAAAATCCACAATGGATGAAAATTAAACATACTGTTTCAATAATATACAAACACCTCCCACTAATATATAGATAAATGGCCTTTAAGCAAGTTGCTAAGCACATGCTTTGTGTAACTACCAACAAGCTCCTGGCATCATTCTATCAGGATATTTGACCATAGAAATGCTAGAAGTCATTTAAATTGGTTGATTTTCTTGCATGAACCCAGTTTTCAGCATATTCCATACATTTTCAATAGTGTTGAGGTCGGGGACATACCACAACCCTAATGCTAGCCTGCTTTATCCATTTCAGAAAGTGTCAGCCATTTAACCATTGATTTGAAGTAAAGATAAAAAAAATTATAATTCCATCCACTTCGCACAGTTGACCAGAAATCACTGGCAGTAAAACAGACAGATCAACCGATTAGTTTTGGTCCCGTTCAGTTGTTTGCTTAGAGAACACGTGTAGATCACGTCTGACCATAGGACTTTTCTCCGAAGGCTCTCCATCCGTGTGAGAAGCTACCTATTTCATTCGCTCTTAAAGGTGTTCATTTTGGAGCAGGGGGCTTCTTTCCTGGTCACCCTGCTGAGGCTGAGGTTAAACTGATTTCATTGTGGACAGTAACACTGCTGTTCCAGAGTTTTCTGGTTTACGATGGGCTCAAGCCTTGGTGTTTCCTGGGGTTGTGTCTAAACATCCTATCTGTATCATTTCATCTGAGCAATTTGATTTATATGGTTAAAACCTTTAAACACTGCGTCTCTTTAGCTGGCAGTGACAGTGGTGCACCACACGAAGCGAATGAATGGATGAAGATGGGGGACTACCTCCAAATTCTACAACTTCACCTCTAATCAACAGCAAGATGGTTAAAATTTAAAAACAATGATTTGTTTCTGCAGGACATTAATAAATAAATAAACAGATTTAAACTCATTTTGGAGTGGATAACACATGCTAACATTAAACCTCTTCAATGGCCCCTACCTCAACCCTATTGGAAATGTACGAACAATGCTTAAAAGCCAGGTCAGGGACAGAAAATCAACCACTTTTAATAAAGCATACCAAGTCTGATTGAAAGAATGGCCAAATATCCATCAGAATGATGCCAGAAGCATGTTAAGGACTACAAAATATGCTCGATTTCCCTGCAACTTGCCAAGGGTCATTAAGGGGTGCATGTGTATATAATTCAGCATATATGTATAGATACAAATTTGTGCACTCAGTTCTTATTTCTTTAACTCATCATAGTTGCCTCACCTTTTCACTTCACCCCAAAAAGCACTGGTGCAAATGAATCATGAAAGACCCCAAATGAGATTCATGCCAATGAGTGTACGCTTCTGAACTGTCCTTAACTTGTAGATCATTGTCCACCTCATGTGTTAAGCTTCGTCCCTTTTTTAGTCCCCCTCTCCACAAACCTGACAGTGTGCCTCTTTGTGTGTTCCTGTGCAGAGGCCGCGTTCAGAGACAGTGAGAGGCTCTCTGCGCCTGCTGACCACCAGCGCCTGCCGCCTTCAGAACGAGTGCCGGAAAGCCGCACCTTTGGACGGCTGCTCAGGGCCGGACATGCAGCTCGTGACCCAGCAGGTCATCCAGTGTGCTTATGACATTGCCAAAGCCGCCAAGCAGCTCGTAACCATCACAACAAAGGAGAATACTAACTAAACAGCACTTAACATGCTCCAAAGCCACCATCTCAGTATTGTTCCTATATTTTATGTGATTTTTTCAAATGTTATATTTAATGTATTGTGGTATATGCATGTGTGTGTTTTTTATTTAAAAACAATACTGACTATATCTAAAGGCGGTAGTGTAAGTGGGAAAGTAAAGAAAATGCAATGTTGATGTAGCTAGTTATTGTAGTAGCACAATTTCTCTTAAGGTAACATTTTCCAGCAAGCACATCTGAAATTACTCTATTATTGAGTGATTGTAAAACATCTTTACTCAGCTCAAAGTAGCCAAAACGAAAAGGATGAAGCACATTTGACTGCATGCTAAAACAGATCAACAAAAGCTGTACAAAACTTGTTTTGCTATATTCAGGGTTCCTATACACTGTAAAACTCTATACTTTTCCAGACTAAATATTTTCTGATTTCTTGGTCTTTGCTGTCTGTTTTTAAATGTATAAATGCAAAGGTTCCTCCTGAATGTACAGCAGAAATAATTCTGCAGTAAAAAATCTCCATCTTTATTTTGCTCAGAGACGGAGTAAAAACAGTTGCTGGTCCAGCTAATTATCAACAACAGAAAGAAACCTGATAAAACGTTATGCTCACAAACAACACCCGCTGTCACCCTGATGGTTTGCCTGTCAAACGTGCTTGAGCTATCTATCCTAGCTGTGACAAGAACTGTCTGCACAGTTCCCTCAGCTTTGGATTGTTTCCCCCTTTTTTAATCCAAGATTCCTATTGTTTCATAATCCTGGAGCAAAAAAAGAGACCGTGTTTACTGCCATACTCCCATGTTTTCTCCAAAGATGATCTTTGTAGTAAAAGTGCTCACTATGCCACCTACTGGCCATATCCAGTTAAAATGGTATTTCCTCTCAAGAAACGTTTTCTATGATCACCTTAAGAGAGTTTCAGACAACAAACTGACATCCTTTATAGTAGTACCTCCCTGTTTTATTGGGTGTATCATAAATGGGTCTATTTCAGAAAAGTGTGTTTTAAAATTACTGATCCGCTTTGAAAATCCATGGAAATATTAAGATTTAATATTGTTTCCTACTTTCAAGATTTTTAGGGCCTCTGGTTCTACAATATGATGCAGACTGTAAGGAAGGACAGAAAAAAGACAGTAAATTAAAAACACCACTTCTTTGCTGTTTTCCTGATACATTTATGGTCTCAAACTCCCAGCATTCACTTCTGTCATCATGTTCCACCACCCGAGGTAGTGTCTGTCTGCGCTTGTGGTTTCCAAAGCAGCAAAGACTAAAATGATAAACTCAAGACCTGGCTTTATATATGAAGAAAAACCAGACATAATTATGGCATGAGGCTGAAGTAAATTCAGATATTGCAAAAAAAACTACATAAAAGTCTGGAAATACATTTTCACCCCTTTTGTCTTTTTTTCACACTTGTCCAGATCTGGAAAACACTGAAATTAAATATAGATTTTCAAAGACAGTGTAGGAACCCTGTATGTAATAAACAACATCTTCCCTTCAATTTCAATATTAATAACTGACCATTAAATTAATTTCCATTCATTGTTCAGACACACTTTCATAGCTCTGCAATATTATTGCTTGCTTCAATGTAAATTTGTATGTTTTGTCAGCTGTCCAAGTGTATCCCTGTCTGCAGTGCACTTGTTGAAACTGCTTATCTGTGCCTGTTTGTCTAGTCAATGAAAGCGAGTTAGACATCTTTAGGGGCCAAGCTGTTTTTTCTCACCAGCAGGCAGATCTTTTAGTATTTAATGTTCCAACAGGTTGGTTTCTTTCAACAGGCTCCATATTGTCTTGCAGCTGTTTCATTCAGCTTATAATCACATAAGACGTGTGTTTCGCTCCACCCCATCTCTCCTGGTTTTGTTTTCAACGTGCAACATATGGGCTAGAACTCTAGATGTTTCCTGTATTCCTGAACAACCCAGTGTTTATCTTCTGAATTCATTTTCGTATTGAAATCTCTTCCAAGTAACGTCCCATCCTGTGCTCGACCGAAGTGCAGAGATGTATAAGATGCAGCATCCCAGCTGGAATGAAGTAAAAAATTATTATTTTTTAAATAAACCTTATTTATATGTAAACCTATCAAACCTTTGGTGGTTTTATCTTTCCTTTTTATGACTTAATGCACAAATGTCCCACTTGTTTGACTACAATTCTTTTAATTTAAAAAGTCTACAAATTCAGAATAAAACATTTCCAACAACTCAAAGTGCAAAACAAAGATCAACTCTTCGAGAACAATACATGTAAAGAACATCATTGTGGCACAATATATGGGCCTTGCAACCTTCATCAACATGTTAGTTACCCAGTGAAAGGGACTAAAAGTGAGTTTTCCATTTATTTACGTATCTAAATCATTTCCAAACAGATTTGAATCTACTGTCCATCTTCTCCTTCGTGAGCATTTGGATGGTCCCTTACTTGAGTAAGAAATTAAAAGTCCTGCAAAAACCCAAAATGGTTTTATGGTGAGACTGTCCAATTACGTGGGCCTCTGCTAGGACTCCACTGCAGGGAGTCCAAGCAACAGTGAACTGAAACACCGTTAAGAAGGGCTATTAGAAGAAGAGTTGTTCTGGAAAGGAAAGTAGCTTCATCTGAAGAACTTTTGATTTTCTGTGATTTTTTCCTCGTCTTACCCTAAAGAGAGGACACATTTATGGACCACAATGACAATTGTGGACACAAAGTTATATAAAACACTTTTAAAACTAACTCCCTACAGATTAATAAACATTTCACACTTCATTAGGAGTTTGCCCTTCCATGTTGGTTACGTCCAGGCTGATCGAGGTCTGCTGTGAATCTGAAATAAAGACATTTAAATTTAACATTTTAGATCAATTTGGAATTTTAAAGTTCAGCTCGTAGAATCAGTCTTCTTTTATTTTACCTTTTGTTGATAACCTTCCTCAGCTATCTTCTGCATCTCAAGCTTCAGGTCTCCATCTTGGATTTCAAGAGCCTTCCTTTCCTCCTCTTCCTCCTGCTGTATCCTGCACTGCTCCTCCCACTGCTCTTGGTGTTTCTGTTCCACCTACATCGAACACATTAACAGCTTCAGAACAATCCTGTAATTAAAACCAAAAGATATTGTGCAATTAGCTCCAACCTGGGCCTTCAGCTCTTGCATCCTCGCTGTCCTACAGCTCTGCTCCGTCTCTTTTTCCAGGCATCTGAGATTCCTCTCCAGCTCCAGCTCCTGGATCAGCTCCTCCCGTCTCTTCAGCGATTCCTCTTGAGCTTCCCGGTTCTTCAACATTTTTAGCTCCAGTTGCTGCTGCCTCCCCACAAGCACCTTACAGAGAAAATAAAACGTTGCACTTTTATTAATTCATTTTATTTTTTACTTTTATTCAAAGACTTAGTCATTCAAGCCAATTTTACCTCCTGCATGAGTCGCTCTCTGGCCTTCTTCTCCTTCTCCCATTGGGCCTCACGTTTCTCCCATACACGCTGAGCTTCTTCTCTGGATACATAGGTGAAACATTAGTATGCATATAATTTGCAGGAAGATTCCTTCAGCTTCACATTGTGAAAGATTAGAGCTGTTTGTGTCACACAGATTGCAAGGAAAAAAATACTGTGCTTAAAAAATGGCAGCACTTTGGAGAAGAAAAACAACAGCAGGTAAAACTAATCCTCTCTGGTGAGGTTTGCCTGATCTTTTTTGCAAATAGTTTTTTCTATTCAAATAAATAATGTCAATTGTTTAAAATCCTGTAGTGTAAAATGCAGAATCCAAATTTAATAACTGTGGAGCGTTCCAACAAACTCTTCTTCATTTGTGGTGCTCAATAAACAGAACTCAAATACATTAACGGTGTAAAGAAGATCTGTCTCTACTGCCCTACTTAGGTAAAGCACGCTGATGAATCTCTGCCGCCCTCGGCTGTTGATGGAAATTTACAAACCTTTCTCCCTAGCAAGGCTAAATTAATAAAGCTGATTGAGTGATGATCACTTTATTTGTTAAATGAACATTTTTCCACACCAAACATGGGACAGCGATGAGGTGAGGTATGAGCACACAGCCAGAACCCCGCAATACAATCATTTTTTTAATAGGGCATTTTTAACAGCATGTCGACATGCACAAATGGTTTTTTTTAATTTTAATATAATTATAGGTTAGTACACTTTATGTATAAACACTATATGCAATAATTTATAATCTAAGTTTTTTCTTATAACAAAGCTTTTGTCTGTATAGATGAATCATTTAAAGTGATATACTGTCTTCTACAATCTGCAGTTGCTCAATTATTGATTTAGAAAAGCCTCCAGTGAGCTGTTTCTCCTAATGTTTTCAGGAGTACCTCTTTGGGTCAGGACCCAGAGTTCTCCTTTATTTAAAATAAGAAGACAAAAAAAACATTTCTATCTCTGTGATCATTTCTGCATCTGTTAAGGAGAGGACAACTGCGAAATCTGTGGAAATTGCTCCTATTTGCTGGACCTGATGGATATGTTTGCATGCGCATCGATTTTTTTAAATTTGCATTGTGAATCCAGTGAAGGAATAAAGTGAATATCACGTGCAAAACAGTTGCAAACCTGTACAGGACATCAAACTCAGCCTCCCTCTTACGCTCCAGGTCAAGTTGCTCTTCTATCACATGTTTCATCCAGGCAGCGTCAGCAACAGCTCTCTCCCTTCTCGCCGTCTGCCATCTTTTGTCCTCCTCCTCCTGTTCCAGCAAAGCTGCCAGAATCTTCCGGTCGACCTCCTGGGGTTCACAAATAAATTCATATAAAACAATGAAATCAAGAAAAGTGGAATATAGCTGAACAAGCAAACTGCAGGTACAGCAGATTTACCAGTTCCTCCTGGATTTGCTGGGCTCTCCTCTTCAGCTGAGCGCGATACTGACGAACCAGGAAATGCCTGGTTGAACGAAAAACCAATGAGCCACATTATTCAAATATAATAACTATAGCAGGAGTTATGATTAGTTATCTGCATCCTACCCAATTTCATGTTTCTTTTGCCATTCCTCTGTCTTCTTCCTTTCCTCCTCCATCTTCTCCAGCTCCCATTTCTTGACCAGCAACGCCTTCTGCTCCTCCTTCAGACGGGTGGCCTCAAGGACAGAATTGACACAACTTATGAAACTGATTTAACACGGCAAAAAACCGTCATGTGAAATCAGGACACCTTACCACAGCCTGTGCATTTTTCTAATATATTCAAACAAAAAGATATTTAACACTTAAATGCCATTTAAAATGGCTGAAATTGCAGATAGCAGTATAACATCAGGCACACATGATGAGAACATTGTTACTCAGCATTTTGTAGAAGGTTTGCCTTGTTTAAACCCTAAGGCGTTTAGCTTAGTGTGCTCCTGACTGCAGCTTAAGAATCTGGTTGGGGAAATCAAGAGGATTTGAAATCAGGCCTTTTGGTTCTATAGAAAATCATGGAGGACTTCTAAAAAGAACTGCCAACAAGAGGTCTGGCCATCCAAGCATGTTCCCGCAAAATTAGACCACAAGATGCTAAAAGTGGTCTCCAAAACCCCTAAAATGTCATTTTAGGGACCAACACGAGGATCTTGTTACTGTTGATATGAAAGTGCATGTCTGTACAATAAGAAAGAGACTGAACACGTCTGACTTCCATGGGGGATGTCCAAGAATGAAATCTTTGTTCTCCAAGACAAACTCAAAGGCAAGAGAGATTGTAGACAAAGATAAGGACTTCTGGAATAGTGTTATTTGGACAGATGGATCTAAAACGGAATTATCTGGACAACGGGTTTGGTGCAAACCAAATACATCATTCCAATGGTGAAGCGAAGGGATAGAAGTGCCACGGTTTGAGTAACTTTCACTGCAGCAGGACCTGGCCAGCTCAAGATCATAGAAACCACCATGAAGTTTACCGTGAATTAGAGGGTGCCTGAGGAAAATGTGAAACAAGCTGTGAAAAATTTAAACCTGAAGCAGAACTGCTGCAACATGGCAGTGACGCAAAACATGCCAGTAAACCGCCGAGGACTGGCTGAGAATTGAGAAACGGAAACTCTTTGGCGAAGTCAAAGCCCAGATCTTGATCTCATGATGTTGTGGGATAACTCGGACCTTTCTGTCCAAAACGTCCCTAAAACATCTTACAGCTGAAAGTGAAGAGGGGGTGGGCGGGTTGTTTCAGCTAAAGAGGGCCACACTAGCTTTTAGGGGTTGGGTATCCTAACTTTTTCCTCAGCAAGAAAACATGAGTAAAACGTTTTTTTTATTGCAATTAAACCAGTTTCCTTTGTAGAGAAAGAGAAATAAGAGTAGACGTCTCTCTATAGAAAACAGGATATTTAAAGGGATATCCTAGTTTTAATAATTGTTGGTTACTGAAGTCCCACATACCTCCTCCTCCCTCATTTTCAGTTCCTCCATCTGTTTACGGAGCTCTTCTGCCCTCTTCCGCTCCTCTTCTCTCTTCCCCTCCTCTGCTTGCCTTATCCTCTCCAGTGCTTCTTTGCGACTCCTCTCATACTCATTTTCAAAGCGTGTCTTCTCCTCCCGCTCCCACACTTCTTTCTGCACGTTTGATGAGACTCGTCATTTACAGCAAGTGTCAAACTTTCTTAATTATGTGCCGTGTTGAGGGGATTTAACCTGAGTAGACCTCAGACGTGATACTGTGCTCACAGACTGCATAAGTGCTCTTCAATTAAAAATTAATAGTTCCGTAAATAAACGATGAGGTAAACAGGTACTAACACATTTAAAGACTGGTTGCTTTTAAGTGGCATCTCTGGGTTGTAGAAAATGGTTTCTTTAAAGTCTAAGTTAAAAAACACTCACATGAACATAGTTTAGGATATTTTAATTAACAGCTGGGCCATTTGACCTACCTGTTTCTTCTCAGATATCTGCTCCTGCCACTGGCTGACCACGTGATCCTTATGCAATGCTGACTCAAACTGCGAACAAAGTAAAAGAGTGAAGTTGTGACCTATGACCCTGACCTGTTGAAGACAGGAATACCAGGGTGTTTTACTCTCTAACACCCTAGACTCTGAGAGACAGAAGTCATGGAATCTGTGCCTCACAAGGGGGATAATGTTTCAGGATCGAATGGACTTCTTGACAAAAAGTGTCCTTATTCTGTACTTGCTGGGCTCAGCACCCTGGTTACAAGATCTTTGAATACATTAATCATGTCACCATCTGTTTGTCTTTGAGGTCATTTTAGTCACTTTTGCATGAATAGCCTACCTCACGCAGGTCTGGGCTGTTTCTCTTCCAGTGCTCTTTCAGAAGTTCCTGTGCAACCTGGGAGAACAGAAGGCAAATAATACCACAATATTTTGTACACTTTTGATGAATAAATTCCTATTATTCAGAGTAATTACCTTTTTCCTTCTCTCCTCTCTGGCTTTTTGAAGCTCTTCAGCTTTTTCCTTCCACTGGCTCACCATTTGGCTCCTCTCAGGAACTAGATCCCGAAGTTCTGCCTCCAGTCGGTCTCGCTCTTCTTGAAGCATGGCCCTGAGCCGGTCTCGGCGCTGCTCTAGCTTGGCTTTCTTTTCCTCCTTTAGTCTCTCTTTATGGTATGCTGACATACTGGCAACAAGTGAAAAAAAAAACCCCACAAAATCTACACTTTTCTGCCATCTTTGTCAGCTGGTATAGTGAGTGACACAGCATTAAAGACAAATATTTAAACTAAAAATATTTTACGCTCAGTGCCTTGCAACAATAGTGATTCTCCTTGAACTCTCCCCCCCACCCCACCCCCCCCCCCCCATTTTGGCATGTTTTAAACACAGCCTTCATTGTATTTTATTGGGATTTTGTGTGATAGGCATAATTGTGAAGTGGCAAGAAACGCACACATAGTTTAATTGTGACCTTCATTTGTATTTAGTCCCCTTTACTCTGATATCTGTAAATAAATCTTTGAACATCTTACAGAGCACTACTGAGGGCAATGTGAGGTTTTGTAAGCATTGAACCATAAGTACCAGTCAGATTTGAAAAAATCGTCCAACATAGCTTCAGTAACAGTGACCTCTACTGGTGAAGAGCAAGGCTGCACACCAGTTTGGCAAGCTAGCTGGTGGACAGGAGGCTTTTAATCACACACTCACATACCATGTGAGCTGTACCTAATATTTAAATATACATCACTGTACAAATTCTAATAAATAAATGAATGTAAATACATTATTTAAAGTAAGCATAAGAGTAAAGTAAAATACATTGACGCATAGGAAAGAAAAGTCATAACAGAGAAGCAAGAGATGACAAATAGTTGATGTAATCATACAGAAGCTTTCAGCTGGGTTAACACCTTTTTAAATATCAGTAGTTTATTACCAAATACTGTAACATTTGAGTAATTTATTCATATTTGCATTTGTATGTGTAAATAATTTGCCAAAACAATCTAATTATTATTATATCAAACTAAGGTTATTTTCCATTTGACAAACAACTTTCGATAAAACTATTTTTCATCCGGAAAATCCAACACTGGCGATTCACTACAAAACTGTGTCCACCTGTCACCTGTCAGAATCGAGACACAACCTGGCCTTTATGGAAGAGTGGTAAAAAGAAAACTATCGCTGAAAAAAAGCCATAAGAAGTCCAGCTCTCTGTTAGCCCCAAGTCATGTAGGGGCACAGCAAACATGTGGGATAAAGATCTCTAGTCAAAATTCTCCAGCATGTGCAAAATGCCAGAAAACTAATGCAGCACACCACTCGGAAAACTCCATCACTGAAGTGAAACATGGCGGTGGTAGCATCATGGTGTGGGACTGTGTTTCCTCTCAGCAGGGACAAGGATATTAAACATGCAGGCAGAGCCACAATGAGACAGAATAATCAAAGCACTGTTATGTTTCACAATGGCCCAGTTAAAGTCCAGACCTAAATCCAACTGAGAATCAGTGGCAAGACTTGAAAAGTGCTGAACATGAGCTATTTTGCAAAGAATGATTAGTTTAGTATCTAGATGTCTAAAGATAACCCAAATGAACTTCGGCAGGAATTGCAGTGAAATGTGGTTCTAGAAAGTACTGCGTTAGGCTGAGTACATGTGCACACCACACTGTTCAGAATTGTATTTGTTAAAAAATTGAAAACCCTGTCATTTTTCTCCCACTTTACAATTATACACTACTTTGTGTTGGTCTTTCACATAACATCCCGGGTAAAATACATTGTAGTCTGTACTTGTAAAGTGACAAAATGTGAAAAAGGTTAGAGGGGTATGAATACTTATTCAAGGCAGTGTATGTAATAAAACTAAGAAGGGTTATTCTGATGCCTTGTGTTTGATAGTTATTCGTTGCTGTGCGGAAACGTCCTGCCTCAGACCCCGTTACCTCTGCTGGAAGGAGTCACGGGAGCTCCAAGCCACCTGCCTCCGGCTGCGGACACCCTGCTCCCTGAAGTAACGAGCATGCAACTCCCATTGCTGGCGCCATCGAGCCTCCTGCTCCCGCTGCCGGGCCAGCTGCTCGGCTAGCATTCGCGACCGACTGGGACCGCGGGCCGAGAAAGTCGGAAGGGCCATCAGTTTGAAACGCTGTCAATAAAAAAACCCACAAATGGTTAGGAATCTGTAAAATAAAAGGACAGTGGAAAATTCCAGTTTATTGTTAGTAGGTGAGGTTGAGGAGATAAAATAGTTTCTCATTTATTTTTATTTGAATGCACTAGGAACATTTTTTCAGCTCCCACCAAAGGACTGCAAATGAAGTCCGTGTATTGTTTCAACACGCAAGATTGGATTCACGCACCGAACCAGAAACACTTTATCATTATATCTGCGAACATTTGATTGTCTTTTTACGTTTTTAATCAAAAACGTATATTACTTTTCCATTTACAAAAAACAAACCTTCACAAAACTGTTTAACGCCTCTCCGCCATTATTTCATCCAACCGCTCAGTTTCCTTAGTTACCAAAACACTTCCTCTTCTACGGAAAGCGTGAAGGACCAAAGATGTCCGCCCTAAGAAAATACTCGAAAGAACATGCCCAAATAAAATTGAGGTTTTCTCAGCAATTACAAACTCTATTTAAATGAATCTTGGTATCAAATTAAAGCTAACACTTAGAAGATTCCCCATCGGAAGTGTATGTATCACAGCAGCTGCTATTGTTTCAGAGATAATGAGGATGGAACACAGAAAAAGGAGAGATTCTTCCCTTGCCAGACGTTTTTCTGCATTGTGCAGTATATATGAAAATCATGAATAAGGCTACAAATTTTTGGGAAACCCTGAATCCACTTGAGGACATTACCTGTGCAAAGATCCACGCAGCTGAGGTAAACTAAAGCAAAGTTACAGAGCTTTTAGTAAAGACATACATAGACGTGTTGCCCTTTGGCACATTATGGCACATGTTGGCACCAATTACAAAAAAATGTCTCTTTTTACTTGCAAAATTGCAAAACTTAGAATCAGACCTGTTCCTGGTGCATGTTGGACTCCAGCAGGGCTGCCCTTTGTCACCGGTCCTGTTCATAACTTTTATGGACAGGATTTCTAGGCACAGCCAAGGGCTGGAGGGGTCTGGTTTGGGGACCAATGGATTTTGTCTCTTCTTTTTGCAGATGACGTGGTCCTGCTGGCCTCCTCTAGCCAAGACCTACAGCATGCACTGGGGCGGTTTGCAGCCAAGAGTGAAGCAGCTGGGATGGAGATTAGCTCCTCCAAATCCGAGGCCACGGTTCTCAACCGGAAAAGGGTGGCTTGTCCTCTCTAGGTTGCAGGGGAGTTCCCACCTCAAGTGGAGGAGTTCAAGTATCTTGTTCATGAGTGAGGGTAGAATGGCGCAGGAGATTGACAGACGGATCGGTGCGGCTGCCCGCAGTAATGGGGATGCTGTGAAGGTCTGTTGTGATGAAGAGAGAGCTGAGCCAAAAAGCGAATCGGTCGGTCTACAGTCCTACCCTCACCTATGGCCATGAACTTCGGGTCATGACTGAAAAAACGAGATTGGCTGAAATGAGCTTCCTCCATATGGTGGGCGGACACTCCCTTAGAGATAGGTTGAGGAGCTCGGAATAGAGCCGCTGCTCCTCCACATCAAGAGGAGCCAGTTGAGGTGGCTCGGGCATCTATACCGGATGGCTCTTGGAGACCTTCCTCAGGAGGTGTTCCAGGTACGTCCCACGGGGAGGAAGCCCAGGACACGCTGGAGGGACTATGTCTCTCAGCTGGCCTGGGAACGGCCTGGATGAAGCGGAAGACGTCGAGTATGAGTACGAGTACGAGTACGAGAACTTAATAAACCTTTTTTTATATGTCTAAAATGGCTTGTTTTAACATATATATATTTTTTAATTACCCACATGTTCTTTTTCCATTTTTAGTAAAACAACGAGAAACTGCTCTGTTCCTCTAACGGGACCATATTTACTGACCACCAGCTGTATGCGCAGGGTGGAGGGTTGGGGAAGCTGAGACTGAGATTTGCGGTAATGGTATTTTGTGGAGTTTGTTAATTTTCTGATGCAGCTGCTTGTAGCTCCTAACTTCGGGAACTTGGAGCAATGAACGTAGAAAAAAAAGTAAAATTACTCCCCTGGTTTAGGGGGATGGGGCACATTAAGCTAAAGGAAAGCTACAATTATTCCAACGCTCCTGTATCTGGTTTGGTGTTATGGGTTTTGTGCTGCTCAGTTAACAATTATGATAGATGTAGATCAAGCTCTATATGTACAGGGTTGTTGTCCTGCTGGAAGGTGAACCTACGCCACAGCTTAAAATCTGTTGCAGTCTCATCCATCTTCCCCTCAACTTTGACCAGATTATTTGTCCCTCTTGACAAAAAGCATCTCCAAAGCATGATGCTCTCATCACCAAGTTTCACAGTAGGAATGGTGTATTTTGGGTTATGTGTGGTGTTAGAATCATACATACAGAAAATCTTGCAAGTAGGTGAACATTTTCAATTTTGGTCTCATCTGGGCAGAGCACCTTCTTCACATTTTGCATACTGAACTGTGTATTGCTTTCTTCAACAATGGGCTGTTTCTTTATTTACACAATACATCTCAGCATCATGACGCTCCAACTACCATGCTGCATTTTCACTGATGTTCTCTAACAAATCTTTGAAGGACTTTACAGAACATCATTATTTATTTTGAGTAATTACCCACTGGTGCATTCTAAATAATAATTAGGTGATTTCTAAAGGCGTCTGGTTGCAATGGCTTTTATTTACTACAGTGAAGGTAGCTGAATGCAAATGCAACCACACTTTTTCAGATTTTTATTTGTAAGATCTGAAAACAATGTATCCTTTTCCTTCCACTTCAAAATTGTATTAATCTAAAAGGAAATAACATAAATGGATTACATTTTATTTATATTCAATCAAAATGTATCAAAAAAGCCTTGCTTCTTAAAGGCAACATATGAAGTAATGAACTATGACTCAACACTTTCACAAGGTAATGTACATTAAGAAAGGTTTGCTTGCATTTGTCGTATGTCTGAATGGCCCAGATCTCTTAGTAACCAGTTGATCGCATGAGCAGGCCAGCAGCTGGATGTCCCTCCATGACCTAGACTCATTGTAGGTAACCTGAGTGTGTGTGCGTGTGTGTTGATTTTCCTTCTCCTGGTGTCTCTGTGAATCTGCAGTGGAGAGTTTGGCAGCCATTTGCTATCATTTCAACGCTAACAGTGCATCCAGACTAAAGAGATGGCTCTGCTGATGGAGCACCAGTTCAAACAGCTCCCAGCTGACAGGCAGGTGGAAACAAGGCCATTTCTGGAGGCTGTGTCTTACCTTCCACCTTTCTTTGGTAAGTTAGTTTTTGTTTACTCAGTTTACCATAGAACATTCTTTGAAGATGGGTGGAAAACTGCATGAAAAGCAGCATTCTCATTACATATTCCTATAGGTATGGCTTATTATATTTTATTTCAATAACAGAACTTAAGTGAAAATATATATTAGGCAAATAGATTCAGAAATGTGTAAATTCTGCTAACTGCTAAATGAATTTAAAGAAAAAGCCAGATTTATGTCAAAATCAACGCTTTAAAACCAACCGTTGCTAATTTGAAAAGCAATGATTACAAGCCACGGATCCCGCAGAATACAAATCTGCCCTAACAAATCTCCAAAGTTTACATCAAGAATGTTTCTCTTTTTGATCTGTTTTGGATCGTATTTCTCCCCATCAAGCTGTTCACAATCCTTCAGCATGCATAATTTAATCCACTGGCCTGGATTTTGAGTTGTGAAAATTGATTAGAACGGTATTGTGTTGCTCTCACCCATTCAGCAGAGGCACAGAGCAGCAGTGCATCTTTGTGTGACTTCATTCTCTATTAATATGCCAAAGTCCCTCCATTGAATTTGCCACGTGAAACCCTTGAGAAGAAACAAGTCCAACACCGCTCTCAAACTCTTTCCTCCTCATCTCTATTGTTTTTTCTGACCTAGAAACGTCTGGGCCAACTTTCCTACAAGCTATTAAGATCTGGCACATTGTTAGGACAAATTCACACAAGTGTCTGTCTAATTAGACCTGGCTGTGAGGATAGTGCTTGATTAAATTCCTAATTGTTCCTTTTGTTTTGCCCAACTGCCTCTAATGAGTTTATGATGGTTTAAGCTAATCAAGAATTAGTTAAATCAATAGAATTTTTATTTAGTAGAAAATACTTTTTTTCTGCATCACAAAAGGTTTCAACCTGGGAAGAGATAGGAAATTGCAGACTGTGCCACACAAGCTGAGGACATCTCTGAAACTAGATACGTTGCCATGTTGTGGTGATGTGACAAATATATGTACAATGGATAGCACTTAGTCATGAGTAGTTCCCACCAACAGCTCAGGGGTCGAAAGAGGTCTAGTGTGTCAACAGGTCATCCAGGAATCGTTTGTGGTCAGACCTCGACGAACCATTCACAATCCCATCATCAAAGCACAGATCATCAGCAGCAACAGTGAAATACACACATATTTATAATACCAATAATAACACTTGAGTGCCTTGCAAAAATATTCACACCCCTTTTTCCATATTTTATCAAGGTAGAAACCAAAAACTTCAAAGCTGTTTAATTTTAGTCTTATCTGATAAGAACCCCTTTTCCAACATAATTGCAGAAGGAACTTATGGCTTTCTCTCAACGCTTCAATCTTGCCACTCTTTCCTAAAGGCCACATTTGTGGAGTGCACATCTAATAGCTTTTCTATTGACAGATTATTCCACCTGAGCTGTGGGTATCTGCAGCTCCTCTAGAACTACCACTAGCCCATTGGCTGCATCTCAGATTTATGCTCGCTTTGTTTTACCAGTCATTTTAGGTGGATAGACATTTCTTAGTAGATTTGGAGTTGTGCCATACTCTTTTCATTTTCAAATGATGGATTGAAAGGTGCTCGAGGAGAATTTTTGAGGTTTGGGATATTTTTTCATAACCTTCATAAGGCTTTCTGTTCTCCAATGTTCTCTAACAAACCTGGGGGGGCTTCATTTACATTGAGATTAAATTTTACACAAGTGGATTCTGTTTACTGATTAGGTGAGATCTGAAGGCAATTGGTGGCACTGGATTTTATTTCGGGGTATTGTTATTAAAGATGGTGAATGAGAATCCACACCATTCTATTTAAAAATAAAACAACCCTTGTATCTTGTGTTCCAAAGTTTAATTTTACAGAACTAAGTTGTGGGTTTCATTTCATTTCTACATGTCCATGTGCCCTTGTGCAAGGCACTTAACCCTAAGTTCCAATCTGTGTGTCGGTGTATGAATGTGTTTCTGAGTGCGATTGGGTGAATGTGGCTCTAGTGTAAAGTGCTTTGGGTGGTATGACTGGAAAGGTGCTAAATAAGTTTAGTCCATTTTTCTTTAAATGAGGTGCAACTCAGTACAGTCATACCCTTGAAAATGATCCACATTCAATGTATGTATAAAACTGGAAACTATTATCTTCAAATGGTAAATGAAGACAAAGTCTGCTTTGCACAATATTGAACATTTTATTACAAATGTTGATGTCACTTCTCATCATTACATACATGCCAGGATCAGGTGGCCTACCACAAGTAAGGAATGAGTTTAAGAAGGACATATTTACGGAAGGTCTAAGTAATTTCTGCATCCAGTGGTCTAATTGGTTACGTTTGAGGATGCCTGAATTAGAAAAAAAACAGTATCTGCTTAACTGAACTCCTTCCTACCAATACGTTTGGACAAGCCATTCCTGATAGTATTCACTACTATTATTTTATTACTTTCAACTTCTGAGACAAATCGAGTGGAGCACAAATCCCTTTTTCAAGATAAGACCATATACTTAGGTTGTGTTCGCATGTTAAAACATACCATCCTTGGCAACCTAAGAAATTATTTATTAAACTGGCCCTGATTTTTAGTTTTTAAATCTGTCTCACTCCTTCCTCAGACTGCCTCGGGTCTACTGTATTTGCACCGATAAAAGCTGATATATGCGGTAACATCACAGTAAGTAAATTTTATGAGTTTCCTTCTACATTTACATTTTATAGTGAAATTAAAATGATGTGTACTGTCTTAACTAATAGAAAATAAAGGCAGTTTATGATACCAATCCTGGACGCTACAAGACGCTTCAGATGATTTTAGAGGCAGAGAAGGAAATGCATGGAAGTGAATGGCCCCAAGTTGGAGCTACGTTAGCACTTATGTGGCTCAAAAGGTTTCATAAATTGGACAATTTTTAAGTTTTGCATGATTTGAATTGATTTTTCATTATTCCTCCTCTAGAAGTCCATAATCACTCAGGCATGGTTTCTGTTTCACCAGGGGTCTCAGATTTATCCAAGTGTTTCTCCAGAGCCTGGCGGACGGGGAAAAGGACAACAGTAACCCCAACCTCATCCGAGTCAATATCACCAAAGCTTATGAAATAGCTCTTAAAAGGTATCATGGGTGGTTTGTTCAGCAGCTCTTCAAGGTCAGTTCAGAATTAAGAGATTTCTATGTGTGAATCATATTCATGCGGCTGTGCCTGAATGCGACTTTTCCTCTTTTAGGCAGCTCTTTATGCTGCTCCCTACAAGTCAGATTTCCTGAAGGCACTTTCCAAAGGTCGGGAGGTCAAGGAGGAAGAATGCTTGGAGAAAATCAGAAAGTTCCTCATTAACTTCTCTGCCACAGTGGATGCTGTTTATGACATATTTAATAGAATGAACGCTGATCTCGACTACAAGGTGTGACGGCTGGGGGTCTCAGTCAGCTACGTTACGGCTTCCTTTGAGTTATCTGACTGTCACGAGGGAAATCCATTATCAACGTCCTGTTGTTTTGAAATCCGATTTAAATTAAGAAATCTTTTAATTCTCTATTTGCTATTCCTGTTCCATCACTGTATTTATTTGATAATTTGGGTCCTCTTACTGTAGGATAGAAGGTTGCACACGATCCTACAATAATTTGTGATTCTAATCTAATCCTAACTAATCTACAAAAGTGCAAGTCAATGTAACCATCATTAAAATTTTCTGTGCCGTGTTTGTTTTTGTCATGTTTTGTCTTCCTGTGGATTTCTTTGACTGTTAACATTTTTTAAGGAATGTCTCTCTACTGTTAATCACATATTGTTGTCCTAAGCAGACATCATATGTGATTAAAGTGGCCACGCCACCTTTGTTGCTTTCCTCTGTCTTATTTGTGTTCTTTTTATTTAAACGTACTCCTGCATGTTTCCGTTTACCCTAAGTACAGAACTTAATGGGATAACAAGTAGTTCTTTGTAAATGTACTATAAATTTGGACTTAACCTCACAGGTTAGTTTGTGTGAACAATGTGGGCAAACTGAAAGAAAAATACAGATGATCACTCATGACGTGGCTGGCACAGGACATGTCCATTTTATATATTTCTATAGATCTCAAGTCCTTAAATAGAAAGTAACTGGACTTTTCTCGTTTGTTGAAGAAAACTGAACAGAGAAGAAGTCAAGTTGTTTTCTGTTTAAGCTCTTAGGACTGTCGTCTCCTGAATGACTGAGAATCAACACCAACATGTATTTCAGAACAAGTTCCACAATTGTTATTCATCTCAGCTCTCTGCTGTATTTAAAACATGACAAAATTCTCATTCTTCTTTGGCTGCAATATAAAGGGAGATCATGTCTTTTATTAGAACATTAGCCGTTTTTAAATGCACAAAGCCTACCTTACTAGTTTTCTTCCATCTGTTGTCCTCTGGTATCATATGGTGCAGTGTTTTTTAAATAGGACAAATTAGAAAAATCTGGGTTTACTGCAAAAACCTCTAACGTTGAGCTCAGTTTTATTAAATTAACATCTCAGATTTTAAAGTCAGATATTCTCTCGGAGGTTTTCATTTTTAAATATCATTTTTTTATTTTGATGTAAAATCCACTAAGACAAATTTTATCTACTTTTTTCCTCTTTGCTTAGAGTCAATTCTTCTTTTGTTTCCTTTTACCAGAGCTCAACCTGTTAAGGTATTCCAGGTAGTTTTGTTCTATTGTCATATATTTCAGAGGAGTCCTTAAAATTGGGAACTTGTAAAGAAATGTGTTTCTGAGATTGTTTCCTTGTAATGAGTTCATTGAAAAGAAGACAGCTCATCATTGCACACAGCAATGAACAAAGATGACTCATTATTGAATCGGATATACGAATTCAGAGTAGTGTCTGCAAGCTGTGTGCATAGAGAAAACTAAGGTTATGTATAGAGTCAACATACTGATTTAAATCCACTCTTAGAACTATTGTTTCAACAGGCTACAATTTAAACATATGCAAACACGAGAACTTTTTAAATCCTGAGTATATTCTCCCAGTGAGCTAATTTAGTACATGACCTTTACATTGGAAAGCAAATCCTAAATATTTGTCGGCAATTCTGTGAAAAGCAGTTGAACTTAAATCATAAATATGACCTAAATAAAATGATTCAAACAATTCTAAATAGTGCTACACATCAGAGCAGAAAACGGTGAAAGTTTACTTCTTACAGCAAAGTACGCCAGTATTTTTTGCATTTTTATCACTTTACAACACACCACATCCACCATTAAACATGTTTGTGGTACCATCATGCTAGCGGGATGCTTGTCCTAAACAAAGCCAGAGAAGGTCAGAGATGACAGGAAGATGTATTGAGCTGAGTACAAGACAATCCTGGAAGAAAACCTGCAGGAGGCTGCAACTCCCTCAAGGCTGAGGCGGAGGTTCACCTTCCAGTAGGGAAACAAACCTACCCATACAACCAGAGATGCAATTGAATAATTGAGATCAAAGCACATTCATGTTTTAGAAGTGTCCAGTTATCTAACAAAAAATGTGTCTATGTAGCTGAACGGGGCTCTTACAAATGCTCTCTAACCAATCTGATGAACTATTATGCAAAGCAGAACGAGTAAAAGGGTTAGTCTTAAGATGCAAATACTCAGGGAGCCGAATACAAATGCTTGCCATGCTTTTCAGATTTGTTTGAAAACCTGAATAACTTATTTTCCATTCACTTCACAAGTATACATTATTTTGTGTTGGTATAATATGTAAAAGCCCAATAAAATAAAATAAATAGTTTGTGGTTGTAGAATTACAAAGTTCAGACTGTTTTGCGAGGGGCTCTTAAATGCTGGACACATTATATTGTTTTTGCAATCAATAAATAAAAAAGCACTAGTAGTTTAGTCCATTCTCCAGTCTCTTTGAAAAGCTTACATTTATCTTAAAAGTACATTTGTTTATGTTCTCTACAGAATATATTTTCAGTTAGTTTTTTGTTTTCTCTCTTCAACAGGAAGCTGTAAAACAACCCCTTGTACCTGACCTTGTTCTGTAGAGGTCAGTGGTGTAGATAGGTTAATATTTTACAGTTAAGTACCTCTGAAATCAAAGGAACCATCTGGAAATAACAGGTTTTGGTCTTTGGAGGAACCTGTTTTTCTTTGGTGCATGACAACAAACCTTCTCCTTTAGGCTGACACCATTTGACACCATTTGTGAAACCACATCTTGTTCTGTTGATCAATGACACAAACAGAAAAAACCCAATAGAAAGCTGGGACTGAATTGAAACAATAGCAAAATAAAGAATCCAATTTACCAAAAAATGAGAATCAAAACACCAAGCCTAAGGGCAATGACACATTTATCTTAAAATAGCTTAAAAATCTGGGGAACTATCAGGAAAGAACTGGTCTTTTATTTGGGTCTGTAGCGGAATCTTTTTGGCATGACTACAGATTTGCCCTTTAGGGTGCAGGCATGCCAGCCTGACACTCCCTGCTTGTAGACCGCTGCATTCTGTAGTTTTGAAAGGTGAGAAACCTGAGACTATTGTGAAACTACAATCACGATTTGCTCTGCTGATGTTTTTTCAGCAATGCCACACTGCAATAGAAGACTTGCAAGCACATCTTAAAAATTTGAATAATAAATAAAAGTCCAGTCATAGACGCAGCCAAGGGCCGGAGGGGGTCTGGTTTGGGGACCAGTGGATTTCGTCTCTTCTTTTTGCGGATGACGTGGTCCTGCTGGCCCCCTCTAGCCAAGACCTACAGCATGCGCTGTGGCGGTTCGCAGCCGAGTTTGAAGCGGCTGGGATGAGGATCAGCTCCTCCAAGTCCAAGGCCATGGTACTCGACCGGAAAAGGGTGGCTTGTCCTCTTCAGGTTGGAGGGGAGTTCCTGCCTCAAGTGGAGGAGTTTAAGTATCTCGGGGTCTTGTTCACGAGTGAGGGAAGAATGGAGCGGGAGATTGACAGACGGATCGGTGCAGCTGCCACAGTAATGGGGGCGCTGTGCCGGTCCGTTGTGGTGAAGAGAGAGCTGAGCCGAAAAGCAAAGCTCTCAATTTACCGGTCGGTCTACGTTCCTACCCTCACCTATGGCCATGTACTTTGGGTCATGACCGAAAGAACGAGATCACGGATACAAGCGGCTGAAATGAGCTTCCTCCGTAGGGTGGCCGGGCACTCCCTTAGAGATAGGGTGAGGAGCTCGGCCATCCGGGAGGAGCTCGGAGTAGAGCCGCTGCTCCTCCACATTGAGAGGAGTCAGTTGAGGTGGCTCGGGCATCTATACCGGATGCCTCCTGGACGCCTTCCTCGGGAGGTGTTCCAGGCACGTCCCACCGGGAGGAGGCCCAGGGGACGGCCCAGGACACGCTGGAGGGACTATGTCTCTCGGCTGGCCTGGGAACGCCTTGGGCTCCCCCTGGAGGAGCTGGAGCAGGTGTCTGGAGAGAGGGACGTCTGGGCGTCTCTGCTGAGTCTGCTGCCCCCGCGACCCGGTCCTGGATAAGCGGAAGACGACGAACGAACGAACGAGTCCAGTCATTTTTATTTTTGGCATAGGTAAGACACCTCTTACATCTCAGGTTTAGGAGTGGCTGTACCAAGGAACATGACATTTGTAGGCCAGGTCCTGGTTATGTTTCTGTGTGGTGGCTCTTGATCCCTGACTAGCTGCAGCTAGTGAATCTTCCTCTAAAAGGGCTTTGCTTCACAATCCTGTCATTCTTGTATACAGGACTCTGTGAACAACTGTCTTCTTTAGCAATGACTGTGGATGGTGTCAATAACTGTCTGCTGGAAACTGTCAAGTTAGCAGTCCTCGCCCTGACTGTGGAAGATAACATTTCTCAAATAATTTTTCAAATCTATTCTATTCTGAGAAACCGTGTTTTAGGGGGGGGGGGGGGGGGGGGTTCATTAACTTTGAGCTACAATCATTTAAATTCACAGAAACAAACACTTGAAATGAATAATGTGTAATAACTTTACACAATATATTACTTTCACTTTTTGTATAGAATAGCTGACATTAATTAACTTTGATATTATAATTTACTGAGATGCACGTGTAGCTGGGAAATAATCTCTACTCCTTTTACTTTTAAGGACAAATAATCCTTAACTAAAGTGGTCTAAACATTAGAAAAACAGTTAAAAATTAAAATAACGTTTTCTCCAACATTTTTACATTAGAAAAAACAAACAAACAAACAAACAAGAGGATCCTGTTGCAACAATGTTGCCCTGTACGTTTGATTTCAACTGCCCCAACTTGTCTTTCTGTTTCCAGGAATAAGGAAAAGTTTTCCAAGGACACCTGGTTGGACCTCCCTCTGCTTTGACTTGTGGTGCTCGAGCCCTGCCTCCAGTGGCTGTAACTGGTACTGCTCCTCTCACTTCCGCGCTGACTTCTGGCAAGGTGGTGGCCCCCGCTGTCCCACCCAAAATCAGTGAAAGCATCCGTTGTTCAGCTGAGATCTGTCATTTTCGGACTCATGAAGCCGGGGAGCACTATGCTTTAAGTTTAGACATTTGGCTGGGGACTCATTAGAAGCAGAAAAGACAGCATGGGAGCGATGAACAGGAGAGGAAGTAAGTCAGAGGAGTTTTGAACTGAAGCAAAGTGGAGTGAGTGGTTTGTGGAAAAGAAACATGGAACAACTGACTGAAGCAGAGTAAGTAATAATTAATTCTTTCAAAGATGCTTTATCCAGAAATGTTTGGCAAATAGTTGATCTTGACTCAACAATAGTGTATATTAGTTTGAATATGGTCCCAGTCTTATAACCATTACTTTGTTTATATTTTTTAAAGAAGGTTTGTTTTTTTGTGTATTATTTGAAACATAGAACACAATTAAAAACTATAATGTGTACAGACTCATCCTGTGCTGGATAATGTCACATCAGCAGTGTCAGGGCAGGAACATAATCATCAGGAAACATGTGGATCAGTTTGGAAACCTTTAACTGTGGATTTCCCCTTCCTGGACCAAACAAGTTGATAATATATGCGTTTTGTGTGTTTGGGTGTCTTAAAGCCCTGTGCACCACTCTAAAAATGTTAAATACACATGGTTCTTCCCAAAAGCCTCCAAGCACCCTGATGTAGCTCTTCTAAGCCTCTGTATTTTTTACGATCAGATGCCTGCTGGAGTGTAAAGGTATTATAATCCCTTGTGTCTGACAGGGTTGTGAGTTATTGCTCTTCTTCTGCGGGACCCCAGAGCTTAAGCTTGCTTTGCTTTTTTGCTTCTGAGGTCAGCTTAGATGGGTTGGAAGGAACACTGAATGAAATCTGTTTTCTGAGGTGAAATAATACAACTGGTATATTGCAATGAGATAAATCGTCATTAGTCATTTGGGCTTGTCTTGTGTTAAACACGTAGGTGGTGTGATTCTTCGGACCAAAGTAAACACATGAGGCTTTGGGCTCATGAAGGTTTTAGCATAAGTCTTTGGTTTCCCACATGTCCTATTCGTTTATAACAAAGCTCTTATTGAGTCCCGGTTCCACACAAATAAAATTTTTTTTTGTTTGTACTTCTTTGTCAACAGTCTATATATTGATTTCTTGTTATGTTTTGCAGATTGCCCAAGTGCTGCAGCATCATTCCCAGTTTCCCCTAAAGGTGGAATTTTGCACCACTGTGATAAAAGGGATGAATGAGGTACAGAAAGGTTGAAACTTTTTTTCAACTAATTTTTAAGATCGAAAAGACCCAGAATACCGATAATTAATTTGTATTTTTTTGGAAGGGGAACAGATTGGATATTCATAATAAAAAAGTAGATGTTATTGGGATTTTATGCGATACACCAATGAAGCATAGTGAAGTGGAAGGAGAAGGAAAATGGTATATGGTTTCAATTTTGTATTTGTATTCAGACCCATTTACCCTAACACCTATAAATAAAATCCCATTGAACTAGTTGCTTTCAAAAGTCACACAATTAGTAAACACAGTCCACCAGTGTTTAATTTAATCACAGTACAAACAAAGCAGTTCTATGTAGGCCTCAGATGTTGGAGAACATTAGTGAACAAAGAGCATCAAGAAGACCAAGGAACCCAGCAGACAGTTCAGGGATAAAATTGTGTAAGAGTTTAAAGAAGGGTTAGGTTATAAATCAATTTATAGATCATAGACATATAATAAAAAATATATTAGAGTACTGTTTACATAATCTGTAATTAGAACGAGTATTGCACAACTGGAAACCTACCAAGATACAGATGTCTTCACAAATCTGGCCTTTATGGAAGAGTGATCACAAGGGATCCATTGTTGGAAAGTAAACATAAGAAGTACTCTTTTAAGTTTGCTACTAGCCATGAAGGGAACACAGCGAACATGTGAAAGAAGGATCTCTGGACAGATGAGACTAAAATTGAGCTTTTGAAATACATTACATTTTGAATGTGACAGAAAATTATTGCTGCACATCACCGTAAATAAACCATCCATATGCTGAAAAACCATGGTGGCAGCGTGCATGCTGTGCCTTTCTTCATTAGGGACATGTAAGCTTGTCAGAGTTAATGGGAAGATGGATGGAGCTAAATACTGGGCGATCCTGCAGGAAATCATGTTAAAGGCGGCAAGAGACTTTAGACTAAGGCACACAACAACCCTAAATATATAGCTGGAGCTACAATGGAAGGGATTAGATAGAATGTTTTAGTCAAAGTCCAGGCTAAATCCAACTGAGAGTGTCTGTTAGATTTTAATTCTTAGAAAATTATTAAAATCATACATTTTGATAATTTTTCATTCACTCATGTAAGTTGTGACTGAACAAAATGCAATAAAAACAGGCAGAAATGATTACGTGTATTTTTGGTTAAACTTCTCCCCAATGTTATGTCATTTTCATCCTTTCAGGGCCGATCTGCTCTGCTCAGAAGGTGCCGCCTTGGTGTTCCTTCTCTCAGAGCTGCTCCTTCTGAAGATGCTGGAGGTGTGACTGCTCAGGCTGAAAATGATGCAGCCTTCCCATTGTCTGAGCTCTCAAACCTGTTTGAGAACGAGGATGCCTCCTCAGCTCAGGACACGAGTCTTGATACAACTCTGGAGCAGGTTCAGCCCAGCGTTCAGCCCGGCCAGCCCCCAGACAGCAGACAGAACCTGAGAATGAAGTTTCAAGGTGCCTTCAAGAAGGGTATTTCCAACCCAATGGACCTGCTGGAAACCACTAAATATGACTCAAATGTGGTACCAGGACCTAAAAAAGCACCCATGGACTCCCTCTTTGACTATGGCACCTATGGAAGTACAAGCAACCAGAAGAAACGCAGGAAGAAACTCCCAAGAGGGTGAGAAGAGCCCTACTGCTCGACCTGGGTGTTTCAGTGTGTGTTTCCTTCATTGCTTGATCTAGATGTTTTTGAACTGTGTACACTGGAAAAATGCTGTCAGTATGCACACACACTGGAGTTTTCAGTCCGTTCTATGACCTAACAGAGAGCATGTTGTTGAATTTTCTGCAGCCGTTGAGGTAATATTTAGGCTAGTGTCTTTTCCTGGTCGTCATACCTGCAATCATACACACAGAGGTGCATTTATCAGAGTGCTAGGGGTGTTGGTGTTGCTTAAAAGGTTTATTGTCTGACCCATTTAATTCATAATTTTTATTAATGAACAGTAAATAAAGCTACAGATTTAAAGGGGATTTCTGAATTGCTAGTTATCTGACAGTGAAAACAAAATGTGAAGAAACACTAATCTGTGTTTCTGTGTCCTTTCAGTAAAACTGAGACATCTTGTGATGACAGTCAAAGCACCGACCCACCAAAGGTGCTGAAAATATTCACTCGCGTCATACTGTTTGACTGTGTGTCTCGTGGAGACCTCCAGGCCCTCGAGGGGTTGCTGGAGTACCTGCAAAGTCAAGAGAAGAGGTTAACAGATGAGGAGTTCAGAGGTGAGTCCTCATCATCTTCTGATCTTTTTCTCTTTATCATCTCCACTCTTAAACTTTGACTGCTGTAAAGGTGGCACTTTGTCCTTCCCTTTAAACTCTTGAACTGTGGTCATCTGTGTTTCTCTGCCCATTTATCCCCTTAGTTTGAGGATGTGAGCGGGATAAGGTGGACCCTCTGTCACATTGAAGACAGGCCAAAAAAAATCTTCCTGTGTGTGTCTGAGGAGTTTTCTCAGGCTTTTAGGAGGGTCTGGAGAGAAATCGCAGCAAACTGCTGATATCCTCATGGAGATAAATAAAGCTGACTGACCTCTAAAGGTGAAAGGTTTTTTAACCCCTACAATGCTGGGAAAAAACGTTGCCCCCATTAAGGATTTCTTCCGTTTTTGCCTTTTTTTCACACTTGCATGTTTTAGACCATAAAATAAAGTTTATTATTAAATATAGATAACCCGTGTAAATACAAAAAGCTATTTTGAAATGATGGTTTCAATTGTTATGTGAACAAAATTATCCAAACCAGCCTTGCTCTATGTGAATAAGTACCTAAACCTAATAACTTGTTATGCTATCCTTATATCTCACAATAACTGGCAATGAGTTGTTATGCAACAATAGGTTTGTTTGGTTTTTAGCAACTATTAATATTCATAATTAATAATTATTAACAAAATTATTAACAAAGTTCTGCGATGGACTGGTGACCTGTCCAGGGTGTACCCTGCCTCTCGCCCATAGACTGCTGGAGATAGGCACCAGCTTCCCCGCGACCCACTATGGAATAAGCAGTAGAAGATGACTGACTGATTAACAAAGTTGAATATTTAATTTTAGCCAAACAACTTTCGGTCTGTCAGGGATTGTCCCGTTTGAATCCCAGTCCTGTGTGGCTTTATTACAGAACGGTGAAAGGTGAAAGAGTAAATTTGAGCACTGGTGTTTGAAACAGCAGGGTCTGCACACCTATATAGAATAAATACAAACAATTACCTTGCAAAATATAAGAATTTACTAACAAATAAATTCAAATTCAAGTTAAAATACTTCAATTAACAAACTCTTTGTCATGGTATGACATCCTTGGACTTGGTTTGTGTTTTTGTGTTAACTGTGCTTAGTTCTATGGCTTCCTTTATTGTTAATTAGTTCCACCTGTCCCTTATGCCTCCCTGCCAGCTTGTCACACCTGTTCTTAGTTCCTGTAATTAACTGCCTTTGTTTTCTCCCTGTATATTAGTTGGTCTGTGTTCTTTGTTCCCCGCTGGTTCCTCTGTCACTATTCCTCGTTCACTACCCTTGTTTATGCTCAGTTTTGCTACGTTACAGAACTATGTACACATGTAAGTTTTTGGCTCGACTCATGTGTGTACTTGTTGGATTATGTTACGTTTTGGAGACCTTCAATTAAAGAAAAGTCTTCCTCTCATCATGCTGCTGCCAAGCTCTTATCTGCACTTTGGTCCGATTCAAACCAAGAACGTGATACTCTTTTACTAGGGTAACACCATTCACCACACTACTAGGTAAAAATAGAAGAATTCAGAGAACTAAAACTATAAAAAAGGGAACAAAAGAATACACCATAACAAATAAAATGATGCAATGATATCAAAGTTCAGTGTGAATTTAAAAACCGAGGTTTGTTTAAGGAATTTGGACTGAGGTCAAATTAGTTTCAAAACGAATTAATAGCAACAATGTGTATGTTTGACTATCCTGAAGGCAGGCATGATGACGTCTCATCCAGGGCTAGCTGTTGAGCTAATAAACGAAAAACAATAGTTTATTTACCATCTCTCTAGGTTCCACACATACCTTTAACTATCAATATTAAAAATATGAATGTGTATGTGAGACACAAGCTCTAATGTGAACTGTTTTGAAGAAAAGGAGGACAGGAGGTTCAAGGAGTGATGAGTTTTGTGGTGGACCATAGATCTTGGTTCATTTTGACCCACTCTACTTTGCAGAATTATCTTAATTTAGCCACATTGGAAGGCTTTCAAACATGAATGGCCTGTTTCAGGTCATGTCACTGCAACTCAACTGGAAAGTCCAGACTTTGGCTGGGGAACCAAAAAACATTTATATTCTTTGTTTTGTTCAGATGGGGACTTGCTACTGTGCTTTACATCATTGTCCTACCGCATAACCCAGGAGCGCTTGAGTCTTAAAGGAAAATCCACTTTTATAGCCTTTGAATACATTTTTTGTTACTTGGAGTCTGTAGGAGTGCGGATAAGTTACATTTTGTCTCTCCAGGTGTTGCGGAGATATCTTTATATTCTGTTTGGATCATATTTTTCAGTCAGTTCAGTTTTCTTCATCATCTGTAACGTTCTTCCAACTGTTACGTCACAGTATTTGCTGTGAAACAGTTAAATATGGTCATGGACTTCCAGCTTATCAATTTCGTGTATCCGCCATATTTATCTCTCACTGCAATTTTCTTAGTCTAAGCTCAAGTATGCCGACGCTGCAAGAAGATCGGTTTGGTTGTTGGGTATTAACCCACATAATTCATTACATCGTCCCCCAGCATCAGAACCGCTTTGAAGTGCGTGGTCAAATTTTATTATTCATGGAAATGTTCCTATATTAGTGGGGAAATTTGTATTTCCCCCACTTCAAGGACAAATGCCTTTAGCAACCTCAGCAAGTATCAATAAGGATTTGCTGAAAGAACATAATCTGATTAAGGGGTTAGTTCCTTCCGTCTATGGAAACGCAGGACGCAGCAAAGTCGTAAGCTGCAAATAACGCTAAAATGACAATAAATTTTATTTTAGACATGAATTTATTGTGTGTTTATATGACGTCCTGGCCATTGCTTTTATAGCAGTAGCATCATGCCTTCTACCGATGTTAGTGCTGTGTGCTGCTTTTAGCTCCTTGAGGACAGAACTATAGTGCGTGTTTTGAATAGTATTACGTAAACAGTCTAGCATTGTTTTTGCCGTTTTTTTCTTGTTTCTGCAGCACTAGATGATTGTTATCAAACTACAAATATGACTGAATGGGTAAGTGGAGCGCACCTTGACCTGTAAGGGGGCGGGGTGTAAAGCGCCTCAATAGCTTTTAAAGAGACCGCACCAAAATGAGATGCTCTCAGATGCACCTCAGAACAGGGGTAAAAGAGGAGCCTGTGGAGCTACAATAACAAGAAGTTCAGATCAAAGCATTTCCACTTTATATAGACCACAACTGAATGATTTCAGTGTAAAAAGGACAGATTTAAAGCATGATATATCCCCTTTAAAGGGTTAGTTCAGATTTTTTAAAGAGAGGTTCTTTAAAGTTGTTGTTTGTGACCGTTTCCTTACCCATTGTAAAAATATGTAATTTCATATTCACAGCTACTCACAGCTAACAGGCTTGTGATCGTGGTAATCACAATCAGCAATCAGGTAAACATTGTCATTTCTGCTCTGGTTCTGATTAGAATTATTTATCTGGGTGCTATGTCACCAGAATGCTTGATATTCAGCACAAATCTCACATTTCTTCATATAAATCCATCTTTTTCTCCAGAGTATTTAGCTACAGTATTGTAATGTAGCTGTTAAAATTGTGTTCTGAGGACACAGACTTGTAATACCATTCAAACTAAAGACCCATCAGCAGTTAGATTTCTCACCAAAATATGTAATTTGGCCATAAAAACTGACTTCAGTTTAGTTCTACTCAAATTGTAGTTAGAGGCTGTTAAAATACTAAGATGACATCGGCAGTCAAATTCTCTCTCCTTCATTTGGCTCAGACCCAGAAAAAAATGCTATAATAGCTAACTATTGGTACAAGAAATAATGTTATTGTTGGATAAACTTAAGATGTTGCTTGTAGCCATTATATAAAATATGTAAATATGTTGCACCCCCTTCCTTCCTCCAGTTTTTGGAGTTTTTTCTTCCTTTATACCCAGAATTGCAATTGTTTCCCAAAACTTAGACACAAAGTTTTTCTGAAGGAGAGATTGTTTCGGGTGGCAGGTGCGAAAAAATAATAGTAACTGTCTTTGAATACAATTTGTTTCCAGAGCTCTCTACGGGAAAGACGTGTCTGCCTAAAGCCCTTCTCAACCTTTACAGTGGTCGAAACGACACCATCCCAGTGCTAGTGGATATTGCAGAGAAGACCGGAAACCTCAGAGAGTTTATAAACACACCCTTCAGGGATGTCTTCTACAGAGGTAAGAAAATAAGCTCACAATATGACACGTTATTATAGACACACTTCATTGGTTAGGCCAGAGATTATTTAGAATGTAGCTGTTGATGAATTGAGATCTTGTCATCTTGCTTTGAACTGAAGAAGGTATATTCTGTAGTTGTGCTTCTATTAGATATTCACTGTACATTATTACTTAAAATGTGCCTTTACATAACACCCCAGGAACAGGACAAGAGAAGCTTGTCAGAGTTGATAAGAAAGAGATGGAGCAAAATACAGGGCGATCCTAAAAGAAATCTGACTCTGCAAAAGGCTTGCGGGGCGGAGTTTCAAATTCCTGTGAGAATCTGTGGCAAGACTTGAAAAATCTATCCTCACAGATTCTCTCCATTTTACTGAACCTGGACTATTTTGCAAAGAAAAATGGAGCCAAATAAACTAATATGTATTATTTTCTTTTCATTTCACCATTATACACTACTTTATGTTGGTTTATCACAGAAAATTCTAAAAACAAGTACACTGAGGTATGGGTTTGACAACACATGATTAATGTTGAAGGGGAGTAAATACTTTTTAAATAAACTATAAAGTTGCTCCTCGCGGGACCCGGCCGGGCCAAGCCCGAACGAGAGACGCGAGGCCATCCCCCAGTGGGCCCACCACCTGCAGGGGGAACCGTGAGGGACCGGTGCAAAGAGGATTGGGTGGCGGACAAAGGTGGAGACCTCAGCGGCCCGATCCCCGGATGCTTAGGCTGGCTCTAGGGACGTGGAATGTCACCTCGCTGGGGGGGAAGGAGCCTGAGCTTGTGCGGGAGGTTGAGAGATATCGACTAGAAATAGTCGGGCTCGCCTCCACGCACAGCGTGAGCTCTGGAACCCATCTCCTTGAGAGGGGTTGGACTCTCTTCTACTCTGGAGTGGCCCACAGGGAGAGGTGGCGGGCTGTTGTGGGTTTGCTTGTTGCCCCCCAGCTCAGCCGTCTCGTGTTGGGGTTTACCCCAGTGGATGAGAGGGTCGCATCCCTGCGCCTTCGGGTTGGGTAGAGGTCTCAGACTGTCGTCTCGACCTACGGGCCCAGCGGTAGTGCGGAGTATCCGGCCTTCTTGGTGTCCCTGTCGGGGGTGCTGGATAATGCCCCTCACGGGGACTTCATTATTCTGCTGGGGGACTTCAACGCCCACGTGGGAAACGACAGTGACACCTGGAGAGGCGTGATCGGGAGGAATGGGCTCCCCGATCTGAATCCGAGTGGTGTTTTGTTATTGGACTTCTGTGCTAGTCACGGATTGTCCATAACGAACACCATGTTCAAACATAAGGGTGTCCATCAGTGGACTTGGCACCAGGACACCTTAGGCAGGAGGTCAATGATCGACTTTGTTGTCGTATCATCAGACCTTCGGCCGCATGTTTTGGACACTCAGGTGAAGAGAGGGGCTGAGCTGTCCACTGATCACCACCTGGTGGTGAGTTGGATATGCTGGAGGAGGAGAAAGCCGGACAGACTTGGCAGGCCCAAGCGCATAGTGAGGATCTACTGGGAACGCCTGGCAGAGCCCTCGGCCAGGGATGTATTCAACTCCCACCTCCGGGAGAGCTTTGACCAGATCCCGGGGGATGTTGGAGAAATAGAGTCCGAGTGGACCATGTTCTCCGCATCTATTGTCGATGTTGCTGCCCGTACCTGCGGCCGTAAGGTCTGCGGTGCCTGTCGCAGCGGCAATCCCAGAACCCGGTGGTGGACACCGGCAGCAAGGGATGCTGTCAAGCTGAAGAAGGAGTCCTATCGGCTGTGGTTGGCTTGTGGGACTCCTGAGGCGGCTGACGGGTACCGTGAGGCCAAGCGTGCTGCGGCCCGGGCTGTGGCAGAGGCAAAAACTCGGGCCTAACCTAGTTCGGTGGGGCCATGGAGAAGGACTACCGGTTGGCCTCAAAGCGATTCTGGCAAACCATCCGGCGCCTCAGGAGTGGGAAGCAGTGCTTCGCCAACACTGTTTACTGGGGGTTGGAGGCTGCTGACCTCGACTGAGGACATTATCGGGCGGTGGAAGGAGTACTTCGAGGATCTCCTCAATCCTGCCATCACGCATTCCCTGGTGGAAACAGAGGCTGGGGACTCGGGGTTGGACTCCTTCATCACCCAGGCTGAAGTCGCCGAGGTGGTTAAAAAGCTCCGCGGTGGCAAGGCTTCGGGGGTGGAGGAGATCCGCCCTGAGTACCTCAAATCTCTGGATGTTGTGGGGCTGTCAAGGTTGACACGCCTCTTCAACATTGCGTGGCGGTCGGGGACAATGCCTCTGGACTGGCAGACTGGGGTGGTGGTCCCCCTTCATAAGAAGGGGGATCGGAGGGTGTGTTCCAACTACAGGGGCATCACACTCCTCAGCCTCCCTGGTAAGGCCTACGCCAGGGTATTGGAGAGGAGAGTCCGGCCGATAGTCGAACCTCGGCTTCAGGAGGAGCAGTGTGGTTTTCGTCCCGGCCGTGGAACACTGAACCAGCTCTATACCCTCTACAGGGTACTCGAGAGTTCATGGGAGTTTGCCCAACTGGTTCACATGTGTTTTGTGGACCTGGAGAAGGCATTCGACTGTGTCCCTCGTGATGCCCTGTGGGGGGTGCTCCAGGAGTATGGAATCGGTGGCTCTTTACTAGGGGCCATCCGGTCCCTGTACGAGCGGAGCAGGAGTTTGGTCCGCATTGCCGGCACTAAGTCGGACCTGTTCCTGGTGCATGTTGGACTCCGGGAGGGCTGCCCTTTGTCACCGGTCCTGTTCATAACTTTTATGGACAGGATTTCTAGACGCAGCCAAGGGCCGGAGGGGTCTGGTTTGGGGACCAGTGGATTTCGTCTCTTCTTTTTGCAGATGACGTGGTCCCGCTTCACCCTCTAGCCAAGACCTACAGCATGCGCTGTGGCGGTTCGCAGCTGAGTGTGAAGCGGCTGGGATGAAGATCAGCTCCTCCAAGTCCGAGGCCATGGTACTCGACCGGAAAAGGGTGGCTTGTCCTCTTCAGGTTGGAGGGGAGTTCCTGCCTCAAGTGGAGGAGTTTAAGTATCTCGGGGTCTTGTTCACGAGTGAGGGAAGAATGGAGCGGGAGATCGACAGACGGATCGGTGCGGCTGCCGCAGTAATGGGGGCACTGTGCCGGTCCGTTGTGGTGAAGAGAGAGCACCGGGACGGCCCAGGACACGCTGGAGGGACTATGTCTCTCGGCTGGCCTGGGAACGCCTTGGGCTCCACCCGGAGGAGCTGGAAGAGGTGTCTGGGGAGAGGGACGTTTGGGTGTCTGTTGAATCTGCTGCCCCCGCGACCCGGTCCCTGATAAGCGGAAGACGACGTGTATGAGTATAAAGTTAACTTTTCTCTTTCAGCTTTTTACAAATGAATTGCAATGCAGAGTCAAAAATCTTTCCCTTGTTCAACTGCTCTTGCAAAATTTCTTTCGACATCTCAAACACCCAAATTTTGTAAGTTTTGGAAAATGCCTTTTAGGTGACATGTTTTCAATTTAAAACAATGTGAAGCAGTAGTATGAAATAGTTGGAATAGCTGCAACTCTTGTGGGCTGTTTTGCCTTCAGGCCAGACGGCGCTCCACATCGCCATCGAGCGACGCTGTAAGCAATATGTGAAGCTGTTGGTGGAGAAGGGAGCAGATGTTCACGCCCAAGCCAGGGGACGCTTCTTCCAACCCAAAGATGAGGGAGGCTACTTCTACTTTGGTAAAGCAACTTTTTGCCAATAAGAAGCAGATGTTATTGTGCTTCTCTGTTTTCACTCTTACAACACCTCATTCTGTCTCTCACTGAGTTCTGGAAAGTTACTTCTGAGCTTTCTGTCTTTTTGTTTAGGTAATAGTGTAGTATACATGTGATTTTGTTGTCCCATTTCTTGGTCTCCCTTTATCCTTTTTTGGTTATTTGTTTTTTAAATTCACATCTGTGTTTTGAGTTACTTTCTGTAGTTGCTGCCAGGACTAAAGTATGGAAGCATGAAAAGTTTATTTTAGGACATAGACACCTTTGCTGCCAAAGAAAAAGAAAGTGACATTAGAACCCCACCCTGTTTTTTTACATTAAATGTGGCAGAAATTGGCAGGAGAGATGCAGACAGGATATTCCACCGCACACCCAAATGTTTGTGAGGTATGTTATAAAAATTGGTTATGAAAAATGCTCCAAAAACACATGAAAAGACGAGCATTATGTTATATTCTCAAGTGACATATGCAGTAAAAGCTGGCTGTGTTCTGCAATTTGGAAAAGTAAACTTCCTCTACTGGTAGAAAGAACCTCGCTGACCTTAACACAGGGAGGGCAAAGAAATCAGAGGTTACAAACTGAAGTCAATACCACCCTCTGCTGGCTACAGTGAAAGTTTTACCTCAGTCATTACAATCGAACTTCGAGGGAAATATCTGCTTCATTCCTTATTCATATTGAAATAAAACATTTATTGACAATTGTTGCAAAGAATTAACCAGTCTTACGTTTAAAGTAGAAAGATTCTAAATATTGCAAATTCTGGTAAAATTGTACTCTTCTCAAATTTAAATAATTACTTTTTACATTAAAATCAGGCGTCATTCTTTTTGCAGCACAGCGGTGAGGGTTTCTATTTTCACTTAGCATGGATGTCATTCCCCAATCCCAGCGTGTCCGGGGCACAGTGTGAGTAATTTGCTGCGGAGCTTTGTGGTGAGGTGAACAGGAACCTGGCAGGGCTGTTGGCTAATGGGATTTAGGCCCACGCTAACTCTGCATGCACCGGTGCAAATCCATGAAGAGGAGCGTTTCTATGTGAGGTGACAAAGTAATCTGTCACCCATGGCAACGGCTCATTTTCAGCAGCTGCCTTTGGCACTTGGGCCCCTCTACGCCCCTCCCTTGAACAGCCGCTAATTGTGCAGCTTTCATACCGAGGATTTAAGTCAGATGTTTGATCCGTGTTTAGTCTGCTTTGTGTAAAACTACAGATGCCGGCTACAGCTCTTAATTAACCATGCTATTCGTTCTTTTTAATATGTTCAGTCTAAAGGAACTGTTCTCTTCCCCTTCAGGTGAGCTGCCCCTCTCACTGGCTGCATGCACCAACCAGCCTGACATAGTGCACTACCTGACTGAGAATCCGCACAAGAAGGCCGACTTGCGGCGCCAGGATTCACGTGGTAACACAGTGTTGCACGCGCTCGTGCACATCGCAGACAACACCAAGGACAACACCCGCTTCCTCACAAAGATGTACGACCTGCTGCTGATTAAGTGTGCCAAGCTCTTCCCAGACTGCAACCTGGAGACAATACTCAACAACGATGGCATGTCACCCCTCATGATGGCTGCTAAACTCGGCAAAATAGGGGTAGATACATTTACTGTGTCATGTGCTGATCATGGGTCCTGTCTGTATTATTAAAGGGGAAATACAATTGAAAATAATAGCATAGTAATTTTTTTTTTCCCTCGGTGGCGAAATTGCAAAATCTGATATATTTTTTTAACAACTTTTCCTTTTTAGTGGTCTTCACGATTTTAACTCACAATAGTTATACATGTGTTCATGTTTAAAATCAAGAAATATGTAAAAAGCATGAAAGAAAATAACAAATACAAGGTAGCAAAGAACACAACTGAAAGCTGCTGAACAATGATGTTTTGAAGGCTAACGTGGGCATTAATCCATAAAACAACAGCCACCCATGACAAAAGTACTGATATCAAAGTGAACATTTATCTTGTGATTTATTCATGGAGGAGGTCAGGACAAATGTTTGTAAATTGCAGGATCCTGGAGATCTAACAAACCAGTACCCTTTGGGAGGATTCAAAAGTTGTCCGTAGTGTGCTCAGTCTGCCTGTAATTCACCACAGTGAAGAATAATGGCTGGAATAGTGACAACTTGTTAACTGTCACCTGAAACCCTGTAACGCTGGCAGAATTTAGCTCAAACATTGGGATTTCTGCTCCTGTTCTGAGCAGAATTGCTATTTTGATGCCCAGACATATGAACATTCCCATTTCTTCAGCTTTGTCACCAGAATACTTTATATTTGGTGGCATACAATGATTGTGCAAGTCACACTTTTCTCAACATAATCAATTTGTGTTTACTTCATGTGAGGGTTGTTTGCATTTCAGTATGTTGGTGAACAATATTACACCAAGGACACAAAATTACAACTCAGTCTTGCCTGCAACAAAATGTAATTTAGCCATGTATTCTCTTCAAACTAGTACTACATATGTGATGGATGAAAGGAAAGTAAAAAACTATTCAGACACAAGCTCCAGTCAAATCTTCTCTCCTTCATTTGAGTCCTAAGAACAAAACAAGCCAGTGTTTACCCTAAATATTGTGGATAAACCTGCTGGAAAAATGTAAAAATACACATTTTATTACCTGATAAACTTTATGCTCACAAACAACACATAGTCGTCCCAATGGTCTGGCTGTTGACTCTGCTCGAGTTATCTGTCCTAGCTATGGCATGAGCTATGTTGTGTCCTCTTCCTTCAGATTATGTATTAATGGATTTGATCTTCAAAATAAATCCAAGATCCAATTGTTTCCTGATCCTGGGGGAAAATATGTCCAACAGAGAGACTATTTTGGGCAGATGGTGAGAAAGGCATCTTGTTCATTTGTTTACTTCCAGAAAACTCCCACTTTTTTCTGCATTGACGATCTTTGTAGCAATAATGCTCACTCCATAATTGTTCTGTTGCTAAAGAGTGGCCTCACATTTATTTGTCATATTCCACTTAGAAAAGCATATTTTGTCCAGAAAACAAACCATTTTCTTTCTTCAGTAATAGGGAGTGTCAGAATTCAAAATGGTGCCATTACAGGCAAGCATGATCATCCATATATGAAAGTGCTTCCTCTTTTAGAGGGCTGTTTATGTTGCAAGGTGTGTTTTAAATTAGTTTTTGTGCATTGAACAAACAACTTAAAGGTGAATTAGATTTATAATCTTATTTTCAAGATTTTATTTCTTGCTCTAAAATATATTTTCCTTATAAATTATTTCCTAAAATCTATAGCTTAGCCTCCCCATATTCCTCCAGGTTTTCCAGCACATCATTCGACGTGAGATCAAAGATGAAGAAGTTCGTCATCTGTCACGTAAGTTTAAGGACTGGGCTTACGGTCCAGTGTATTCCTCCCTTTATGACCTGTCTTCACTGGACACATGTGGAGAAGAACCATCTGTGCTGGAAATTCTTGCGTACACCAGTCGCAATGAGGTAAAAAAAATAACTCCCAAGACTATTTTCTATGAATCTGGAAAATGAATGAGTCAGTTTATGTGAAATGCTTCTTTTTTGTTCAGAACCGCCATGAGATGCTGGCTGTGGAGCCCATCAATGAGCTGCTGAGGGCCAAGTGGCAGAAGTTTGCTGCTGCCACTTTTTACATCAGTGTGGTGTCCTACCTCATCTGCATGATCATCTTCACCTTGGTGGCATATTACCACCCAACACAGGAAATGGTTAGTGTAAAATTAATTCCACATTAACCTCTTGTTTTCATTCACACATATTGGATAACCTTTTTGTTATTGGTTTTATTGGTTTTTATGTAGGCTACAAGCATGAAACTTTGACCTTGCTTTGTTTTTTTAAGGGTTCCCAACCTTTTTAGCACTCAGCCAACAAAATAAAACAGATTGTGGTAGAAAACTCCAACAGGTTCAAGTTTTCAGATATTGCCAATAAGATAATTAAACAAGGCGATAAGAACAATACAAATACTGTATATTCAACTCCAGTTGTGTATGGTTTAATCCATCTCCTCCAGCTGTTTTTATATATGTTTCAGCATTTATGCAAAAACTATATAATTAGGAATAATTCTTTTAATAATTTTAATTTCCTGTAGTAGAAGCACCTTTCCTGTAGTAGAAGCACCTCTGATTTAATTTTTGTAATTAATATTCTTGAGTAGAGGTCTATCAGCACGCCACATCTCCACTAGGTAATATTTGGTCAGTAGTTGCCCACTCTATTCCCCAAATCTAAAAGTTCTCCAAATCAATGAAGTAATGAGGACACCTCTTGTCCACAACCCTCTTTAGATGACCCCACAAATTTACTGTCAGTTAAGAGATTTGGACTTTGGCTAGGCCAGAATTAAATCCAAACATAATTGAACAAATTATTATTTTTAAGGAGTGCACATTTAGAGAACCAGGTGATTTCACTTTTTATTTTTATAAAACAGATAAGCCTTAAACATTTGCGTTGCTTTACATTTTGATTTTACATGACGAATGCCAAATATTATATGAAAACCATAAAAAATTATCTATTGAAGTTACATTTATTTTACATTAGATAAACCTGACATTTTAAGGTGTGTGTATACATTCGAGAGCCTCTGTATGTAATAGATTAGATGCTACTTAGCATAAAGATTGAAGTTGTTCAAGTTAAAAAAGCTGTTCAAGATCTGTCCACAGTTTAAGATTTCTAAAGAGAAAGAAATTTTATTTTCAGAAAGGGACCATACTAATAAGAAAGGTTGACCAGCTGCAGATCTTTATTCTGAATGTATTCATTTAACACATTTAGCAAAAACTTTAACTCGTTATTATATTGAGCTTTGTGTGAGTTTTAGTATATTTATCACATGTGTCAGTGTACTCATACCTAACACTGACTTAATTGAATTCTTGTGAAATGTCCCTCATTATTATTTTTCGTCCTTTCCCTGCCAGCCTCCTTACCCCTACGTGACCTCTTCCGACTATTTTCGAATGGCAGGAGAGATTGTAACACTGGTATCTGCGATTTTCTTTTTCCTCACAAATGTAAGTTGATATATCTTGTTTATTTCCTGTAATCACTGTGTCAAACCTTAATCCAACCTGTAATAGTGTATCCCCTATGTAATGTTTCTCTGTTGTTTTGCAGATTAAAAATGTCTTCCTGAAAAAGTGCCCTAAAGTGAAATCTTTAGTTTTTGATGGATCCTTTCAGCTGCTGTTGTAAGTCACCTTCCTCCATTTTGTACCTCCTCTTGTGTCTTTTAAAGTGTTTTACCCAAGGCAAATGTTAAATCCTTTTAATTAACTCATCCAACTAATTACTCAGACTTCTTAGCATTTTTATAGTTTCAGAAATGAACATGTCTGGCGTGACTTTGAGTCATGTTGATTTAAACCATCAGCTGTGATGTTGACATTTTAATAAGTCACAGCTTCCTACTTTCATTTATGACATTAACAAGTCTTTGCACTTGCTTCTCCAGCTTCATCTACTCTATCCTGATTATAGTCACTGCTGCTCTCTACTTGTCTGGCATTGAGGCCTATGTTTCTGTGATGGTTTTTGCCCTCGTTCTGGGTTGGATGAACACGCTTTACTTTACCAGAGGCCTGAAGCTCACTGGTACTTACAGCATCATGATACAGAAGGTCAGAAAAGAAACACTGACACCCGTAAGAACACTTTGTAGTTTGTGCATAACCTAACTTCTCTTGCTTTTGCTTCATAGATTCTTTTTAAAGACCTTTTCAGATTCCTGCTGGTCTACGTGCTCTTCATGATTGGATATGCCTCAGGTGAGCTAAGATTCCCTCTGCAGTCACGCTGGGCTGTTCTTTACGTTAACACCTTTGCAACCTCACATTTCTGGACTGACATATAAAACAACCTACTCTGGTTCCACCCAACAGCCTTGGTGTCCCTGTTGCCAGTTTGTCCGACAGAGTGTGCTGGGGAATGTCCCACCTACCCAAGCTGCAGGAAACCAGACACTTTCAGCACTTTCCTTCTGGACTTATTCAAACTGACCATTGGGATGGGAGATTTGGACATGATCAACAGTGCACGATATCCTGGAGTTTTTCTCATCCTCTTAGTCACCTATATTATTCTTACTTTTGTGCTGCTACTCAATATGTTGATTGCCTTGATGGGGGAGACGGTGGGACAGGTGTCCAAAGAGAGCAAGAAGATCTGGAAGCTTCAGGTGACAAATCAGCCTTTGTTTTAACATAACTATGTTTTTGTTTTCCAAACGTTAGATTGATTCTGAAAAGAAGAAACAAGCACAGTGTTTTTGAATATATTTCAAAGCTGACAATCTCTCACAGATTATAACTAAAGTAACAAACCTGAAAAAAAAAAAAAACAAAACCAACAAATCTCACAAAGGTTCAAAACATAGTTCATGAGCAAATGTCACTGTGATGGCTATTTTCTAAGACTAATTTGCTGTTATTGACATGTTTCTTTACTGGTGGTTTTTAAATGCTTTCCTGACAGTGGGCAACAACTATCTTGGACATTGAGCGCTCATTCCCGGTGTGTATTCGCAAGTCTTTTCGAGCTGGGGAGATGGTGACTGTGGGGAAGAACTTAGATGGTTCACCAGATCGACGGTGGTGTTTCAGGTATTTGCTGTGACACCTAACCGCTTCATACAGTCCAATATCCATGTTAAAAAATTGCTAAAGATTTCACTCTTCTTAAACTTTTTTATCTTTTGTCACCACAAATTTATTTTTGGGAGATTTTATGTGATAGACCAACACAAATTAGCACAGAATTTTAAAGTGGAAGGAAATTGATGAATGGTCTTCAAAATTTCTACAAATGAAAATCTGGAAAGTGACATGGGTTTGTGTCTGGATATTGTTAGAACCATTCCAACACATAAGGTTACGCTTTGAGCTAAACTATTGCAATAAAACTGAGATACGCTGGGATCAAGTCTTTCAGGGCATTCATGGGAGATGAATGCCCTGTATCTACTTCTGCCATCTTTCCATCAACTCTCTCTCAAGCTTCTTGTCCCTGCTGAGAAAAAAAGTTCCCACAGCATGATGCTACCACTACCATGTTTCACTTGAGACATGTAGAATTTATGTAGCAAAGGTTTCTACTTACATCTCAACTGACCAGAGCATCTGCTTCCTTAGCTTGACTGTGTCCCCTGCATGGTTTGTGACATAACGCAAATAAAGCTTCTTATGACCTTTTACCATCTTTTGTTGATTTTCTTTCTACTTCAAAATCATGCAGAACTTTGTGTTGGTCTACTACAAAATATCAACACATCCTAGGTTTTGTCAGTCAGAATGGTGTATTGTTCCAGGGTGGATGAGGTAAACTGGTGTCACTGGAATCAGAACCTGGCAATAATCAGTGAGGATCCAGGCAAGACTGAGACAAGCCAAACCAATGGGTTGCAGCAAAGTGTCAGACGCCCGAGAAGAGGTGATATCCTCATGTTTTTAAATAAATGCAGTCACATGTAACGGCATCCAGTCATGTGGACCACATACAAATGAAAGATTTTATCTTTTTTTTTCTCAGATCGCTGGTCCACTGTTGTCCCACGAGCGGTTGAGTTTAGTAGAGGTCCTCGTTCAAATGATCTAGTGGTAGAGATGGAGCCACTGACGCCAAGACACTGAAACCTACAGAGAATATATTCATTATGTAATTAGGCTCATAGCCACCAGCAATGATATTAAACTTCAGGGGATATTTTGGTCAACAAGTCTCCCAATTTGCCAGAGGTTCATAGGGCGAATGGAGAGTAATATATTTTATTTCTAAAACAACAGAGGTGTAATCCTGCAGACTGACACTGAATATACAGTTATGTGTCAATAAACCCGGAAATATTATAATAGTAAATGTTTGCTGTTAGAATAAGCTAGTTAGATAAGCTGCAGTTTTCCGGTTAGTTCTTTTACTTGTACAGAGGAGTCGGAACCCTAAATCCTCAATGTTCTGCACAGCTCTGCATGTCAGACATGAGTGGGTCATCACTCAGGGAAATCAGATCATTTAAGCATGTACAGTTTTATATTTTATATTCTGAAAGTAAACCGCTTTAAAGCTTTTCTAATAACTTGAAAGCATAAACAGATTATTACTGCATTAGGACATTTTTATAACATTTTTGCAGCTATAATCACATTGCGGGATAATTGTTTTCAAGAGCGTTATCTAGGAAAGATAGAGATAGCAAATAGAAGTCCGCTTAGCTTACCTTATATTAAAAACGTTACCTTAGATCTTGTTCTCTACATGCTGCTTAGAATGTTTTGTAGGAGAGAGGTTTCAGTATATAGAACCAGGATATATCCATTTTATACAAAATTGTTTTTGATTTTTTCTTTTTAATATTAATGAAATGCACTCACTTGAAATTCGCAGGGTTGAACTGGCAGCTTGGGCAGAACAGCTGTCAATTGAGTTGAAACAATGCACTATGCCAATTTCTGATGTGTGCATTATTACATGAATACAAAGACGTCATCCCGTACAAGATGGGCAGGTTATAGTTGTCAAGCAAATATGCAAATCAAGACAATAGCCCTTCGTGTTGTGGCTTGTCTTTGAATTTGCAGTTATTGTTCTTTTGCAGCTGCGTATTTGCATAATCAACTCTTAGTCTGTACCATTGTATACTCCCCCCTCAATTCGCTGCAGTGTTTTCATTGCAGTTGGCGCTGTGCCCTAAACATTATTTTCCTTTTTCCTTAATGTGCATCAACTGCATGCAGGGTTACATATGCATCATTTTGATACATGACATTTCATTTTACAAAAAATCACCACTGTTGAAGTTCACAGATCATTGTTCACTGTGTTTACATTTCTATAACATGTCAATATGCTTGTGTATCATTTTGTCTTTGCTGCACAGAACAGTAAACACTAATGGATTTTGTAAACCATGAAGTTGACTCTTTATTTGTTTGAATTTTTATATCAGTTACTAAAAAAAATAAATTTGAAAATTTAGAAAACTGAAACAAATGTATAAATCTACATATACAAGGAAAACAAACTTCAATACATAAACTAGTTCCAAAATATATGCAACTACTCGTACTCGTCGTCTTCCACTTCATCCGGGACCGGGTCACGGGGGCAGCAGACTCAGTAGAGACACCCAGACAGCTCCTCCGGGGGGAGCCCAGTCGTTCCCAGTCCAGCCAAGAGACATAGTCCCTCCAGCGTCCCCTGGGCCTCCTCCCGGTGGGACGTGCCTGGAACACCTCCTGAGGAAGGCGTCCAGGAGGCATCCGGTATAGATGCCCGAGCCACCTCAACTGGCTCCTCTCGATGTGGAGGAGCAGTGGCTCTACTCCGAGCTCCTCCCGGATGGCCGAGCTCCTCACCCTATCTCTAAGGGAGTGCCCGGCCACCCTACGGAGGAAGCTCATTTCAGCCGCTTGTATCCGTGATCTCGTTCTTTCGGTCATGACCCAAAGTTCATGACCATAGGTGAGGGTAGGAACGTAGACCGACCGGTAAATCGAGAGCTTCGCTTTTCAGCTCAGCTCTCTCTTCACCACAACGGAGCGGCACAGTGCCCCCATTACTGCGGCAGCCGCACCGATCCGTCTGTCGATCTCCTTTTCCATTCTTCCCTCACTCGTGAACAAGACCCCGAGATACTTAAACTCCTCCACTTGAGGCAGGAACTCCCCTCCAACCTGAAGAGGACAAGCCACCCTTTTCTGGTCGAGAACCATGGCCTCGGACATGGAGGAGCTGATTTTCATCCCAGCCGCTTCACAATCGGCTGTGAACCGCCCAGCACATGCTGTAGGTCTTGGCTAGAGGGGGCCAGCAGGACCACGTCATCCGCAAAAAGAAGAGATGAAATCCTCTGGTTCCCAAACCAGACCCCCTCTGGCCCTTGGCTGCGCCTAGAAATCCTCTCCATAAAAGTTATGAACAGGACAGGTGACTTATATGCAACTAAATTCCTTAAATTGGTTTAAATGGTAAGAATTGGTTTGTGGCATAAAGACATGAAATATTATAGAGTATAAAGTTTTTAACTTCTTTTTCTATCAAGGTAGCAGGTTAAACCTTTCCTGTCAACTACAATGTGCCCATCATTAGCAACAACCACATCAGGGACAAGAAAATTAGCTGGCTACAAAGTTTGACTCTAGTATTAGCATTGTTGCTAAATTTACTTTAGCCATTTGCCATGTTTCTCTGACAACTGCAGCTAAAATGTGCAGTTTATGTGCAATGACTGCAAATGAACTGCATGGGAGTAAGAAGTTCAGTTAGCTAGCAAGGCTGTCTTCAGCTCTTCACTAAAATACAAAAAGCTGGATGGAAATTATTTACATTTATGGCATGTCAAACCTTTTCCCTGACAACTATAACCAATATTATGTGTTACCATTATCTGGTACTGCAAATGACAAATTAACATAGCAGTTCAGTTAAATTCAATCAAAATCCTTTTGGGTTGGATTTGTTACCAAATAAAGCATCTAACTGTGCTAAAAGATTGCCATTAATTGTAAATAATAATGCTAATAATAATTTCAATATCTAATATTTAATACATCCCAAAATTCCTATTTACATTGCAGCAATTAGAAAAATTAAATAATAAATATATAGGAATATTTTAGTATTTGTTTGGTAAAATACTGTTTTAAAATATTTTTCTTCAAAAATATATATACAATTATAACAAAATGAATATAAATCCCAAATCAAAAGTCTGAAAAAGTACATTTATTAATTTTCATTTTCATTGCAGTTTCTTTGTTGGCCTTTTGATGGCAGCAGAGATCTAAAGTTTTCTCTGTTACAGACAGAAAAGTCAGGTGTGTGTTGCGTCTGCTGTGCTGTCTTTGGGCATAAATATTTATAAATTTAATTTCCAGTTGTAAATATTGAAAAGTCTGTCTGTAGAGGATGCTTTTCTTTGTATTATTTTCTCCAGAGAACCTTGGGTGTCCTCAGTAAGCTTCTTTCTTCCTAATGGAACTACAAGCTGGTAAAAAGTCTGCAAACAGGTAAATTACATCTGCCTTTCATCATTTCACCTTGTTTTTCCTCTTCCCATGAAGATTTTCACACTCATGATGGCAAAGGCCTCATCTGTCATCTCACATCCTCCTTTCTCCCATCTGTGTCTGAGGCCAGCAGTGCTGAAGGACACAGGGAATCTCTCACCACCTCCGAGAAGAGGCTAATCCTCTTTGCCCCAACTTTAACTGGGCCACTAATCCTGCAGGTTTATCTAAGCAGTGAGCACCTAGCGCTGCTGACAACGTGGCCTGCCCTCCTCCCTTCACTCCGTTAAGTAGGGCAGGGCTCGTTTCTGCAAGTGTCACTGTCAGCAACTCTGGAACCACACGCTTGCACAGGAAGTGTGATCTGTTAACAAAATGGCTCGCCTGCTGCAAGCAGGCTTCTGCTAGCTGCCACAAAAGTGTCTCAACAAACCAAATAACAGCCAGGCGGGACTGTGTTGTAACAGCCCTGGTTTGGTAACATTGCCTACCTCAGCCAGGTGGTTTGGTGGTGACTAAAGGAAGGACAAATTGTTCCACTATTGTTCAGCCAGTTAAGCTTTAAAATATTTAGGCTGACCGGCCTAATGAGGACACAAGACTGGACATGCTAAATCATTCTTTATTGACTAAACAACAGCCTAGTGATGGACTGCTTTACATCAACTGACACAGTGCAGGAAACTAATATTGCTCAAAGTGAGCAATCATTTTCACCAATTTATAGTGCAAAAGTGTTAATACACCTTAAACTGTTTACATTTTGTTACCTTACAACCACAAACTCTTTATTGGAGATGTTTTGTGAACTGTAAAGGGTCTATTATATTTTACAAATAAAAACCAGAAAATAGTGGCACACATTTGTGTTCAGCTCATCTGGGTCAATAATTTGTAGACCCACCTTTCACAATAACTACAGCTGCAGGTCTGTTAGGGGTATGTCTCCATCAGCTTTGTACTTCTACTGAAATAGAAACTTTTACCCAGGCTTCTTTGCAAAATGCCTAAAGCATGGTCAGACTGGGTGGAGAGCATCTGTGAACATCAATTCAAGTCTTGCAACAGACTCTATGGGTTTAGGTCTAGACTTTGATTGGGCCATTCTAACACATTAATTTGCTTTAATCCAAAACCTGTTATTGTATTTATTGTTGTATGTTTAGAGTTGTCGCCCTGCTAGTAGATGAACTTCTGCCCCAGTCGCCAGTCCATAACATCCTCCAATAGATTTTCTTCCAGTAGTGAGCTGTATTTAGGTCCATCCATCTTTCCATTCACACTAAGCAGCTTCCTGTCCCTGTTTAAGAAAAATCATTACCACAGCATAATGCTGCCACCTTCATGGTGGGATGGTGGGTTGAGAGTGTTGGTTTTCTCCCACACAGTGTTTTGTTGGATAAAAATTTCAGTTTTGGTCTCATCTGACCTGAGAACCCTCTTCCATATATTTGCTGTGTTCTCTACATGGTTCATGGCAAACTGCCAACAGGACTTCTGGCATTCTTTCAACAATTCATCAATCTTGCTACTGCTTAATAAAGAACAAATTTGTGGAGTGCACAAATTAGGGAACGGCTGTGAGCTAGCTCAGACAGTCAACTTGAGCTGTGCTACTGCTTTACACATAATCTTGCAAAATATATCAAACATGCACTAAGAATTTGGGCGGTCTATTTAATCTCGCAAAGAACACTGCTGCACTCTGCATTTCATGCGCCGGTTGTGCCTGCCTGCTGTTCTCACTGCTGGCAGTTTCTGCTTAGTTGTCTTCAGCCTCTCCACCACCCCACCAACCCCTTTAGGCCTCAAGGTCCGTGACCCTCTACTCACCTCCCGCTTCCTGACATGAAGAAGGCATGTTTAGAGGGTGGAGATGAGCTCAACACTCCATGAATTCTTGAGCAGCATGGCCAACCTGGATGCCAAACTGGAGTATGCACTGGATTATATTCAGGGGTATCAGAGTAGAGGGGCCTGAATACATATGCATACCACACTTCAGACTTCCATTAGTGAAAATGTAAAAGCTTTTATCATATTTCTTCCATTTCAGCATTAATGCACAAAATTGTGTTGGTCTATCATAAAACACCAATAAAATACATATTAAGATCTTGGCAAGGCATTGTGGGGTTTTTAAAAATTGTGCCTGAAAAGAGTATTTTCCCCCTTTTCCTTACTCTTTTCTTTAATTCTTCCCAACAAAATATTTCTGCAACGAAGAGTGACATTTCTAAATAGAATGAGCAATCACTGGAAGCACTGGGAGATGAAAAGCCAGAGACATATTGGTCAGGTGGCGTGTGAGATGACCTTTCAGTCCATATAAGATGAAATGAGGCCAGTGAACCTGAAATGATTCAGTGTCTAAACTGACCGACGAGGGCACCGCTGTGGCAGAGTTTCAGCCCAGCTCCACTGGCCTTGGTGGGCGTCTCTTGTGATTTATTGTGAAATTGCCAAGGACTCAATGTGGCGTGCAGGTGAATGAGTTTGCTAATAAGAGAAGCATTTCTGCTCCATGGAGCTCTTTTTCTGTCTGAGCGAGCACGTGTGAAATCACTGTGTGGTGTGTCTCCCAGTACCACCACATGCTCTGGTGGAGGCGACTGCCTCATCAGTCTGTGGATTATCTGGTGATTTAGATGGGCAGAGAGACTGGGAGTGTGAATAGAAAGACGCTAGAAAGCGTCTGTGCTGAGTTCTTGAGGATACTTGTGCAGATTAGGTGTGTGATTGCAGAACATTTAAAAATTCTGCTATTATAATACATTTTAATTAAATATCAGGCAAACTGAATTCACATGGTTTTTCAATTTTGTCATTCAAGCTGGATATATGTGATAGACAGACAGAAAGTAGTCCATAATGGTAAAATATAAATGAAGCATGGTTTTCATGATTTCATACAAACATAAATCATAAAGTGCAGCATGCAGTCAACCCTCCGTTACCTTAAACAGAACATAGTGTAACCAGTTTCCTTCAGATGATGTCCACATGTGTGATTAAGAGTCATTACAAATGAAGCTAAAGTCACTGTTGAAGTAAAAACTTGTTTGTAATTTGGGACACAAAAAACATGAACGAAGGTGGTATGGTCAGATGAGACCAAAACTGCAGAACAGTATATGTGGTTCAAAACTAACACTTTACATGGCTGTGAATACACTCTTGTCATGAGGGAATACGATGGTGGCAGCCTGTAAACATACAACAAGAGCTACAGTGGAATGGTTTCAAATACCATTTTATTGTCAAACTAGCTCACATTTACATGTTAAAGTATAAAATTCTGACTCAGGTACTGGTTAAGAAGCCTAATGCTTAAGTAAAAAGAAAATTAAGTATAACATACAAAGCTAAATCTAACAATAAATAGCAATAAATAAGTAAAGCTTTAAGCATAGTGAAAATAAGTTTCAAAAAGTATTGACTCAGATGGGGATGAACACATTTAGGAAGCCACAATTTTCACATTTGTATTTATTTATATTTTTATACTACACTACACATTAAACACTTTGAAACTTTGTATTCTTTTCCCTCTCTTTTACCATTATGAACTACTTTGTGCTGGTCACAGGGGCGGGCAACTCCAGTCCTCGAGGGTCAGTGTCCTGCAACTTTTAGATGTGTCCCTGATCCAACACTCCTGAATCAAATGGCTGAATTACCTCTTCAGTATGCAGCCAAGTTCTGCACAGGCCTGGTAATGAGCCATACATTTGATTCAGCTATGTTGAACCAAGGGAATATCTTCTAAACCACAGGTGGGCAACTTCAGTCCTCAAACGTTTGGTGTCCTGCAAGTTTTTCGATGTGTCTCTTCTACAAACTTGAATCAAATATCACCAGGTCTGTGCAGACTACAGACTGAGGATGTAATTCAGCCGTTTGAATCAGATGTGTTGGACCAAGGAGACATCTAAACATTGCGGGTCACCGACCCTTGAGGACTGGAGTTGCCCACCCTGGCACATTAATCCCATTGAACTTCATGGCTCTCACAAAATGTGAAAAAGGATCGAGGGGTATGAATTCCTTTGTAAACCTCTGTATTCCAAAATATTTAAAACAGCCAGCCGCTATCAAGTTTGAGAAATGTCATACTGCAACTGTTTCTGGAGTACTTGCCTTTTTTTTGGCCACATTTGCAAATCACATTCATAATAACCTAACTTCCCTTTTCCACTCCTGAAGAACTGTCTCCATAGTACAACCCAGAAAAATATCAGAAATTACCAAGGCATAAAAACAGCACTGTCCCTCTTTTTTTCTGCCTTTGTTTCCCTGAGGTAAGGTTGTTACCGCTGTAAAGGTGAAGAAGGTCAAGTGAACAACAAGATTGGTGAGGAGGGCATATGGCGGTGATGTGCAAAGGCAATCCTCAGACTAATAAGCTTACCTTTGTTTATCAGAAGGTCGAGTCCTGTGTCTTAAGATGTGAATAAAAGAAAGAAAGAAGACAGACATAGAAGCCATCTGCTTTATTTCCTTATGTCAAACATTGTACATAAGAGAGGAAAGGTCAAATGAACACAGCCAATCTACATTAAAGTAAAGAAACTCCAGTCCTGAGATTGACAAAAAGCAGGTAGCGGAGAAAATGTCTCCTGTGATAGTTGGGATGAAGGAGTGACAGTGGCAGTTAAATTGAAGATGATGGTTGCAGATCTGGAGAGGGTAAGCCATCACCGCGATGCTTGGCTGTAGGCACATTCAAAATCTGAAAACCCCTGTGACTAAAGGATTTTACAGCTTTTCTTTTTATATTCAGACATCTTTTTTGAAATCTAAGACTCTAAGACTTTATTATTGTTTCAAAAGAAGAAAGAAGCATTGTTCTCTTTACATTTTTTTCATCCTGAGGAGACAAAATAATTTTTTTTAAACACAGTACTGCAGGGAAAACAATAAGAGAGATGCTTTATAGATTTCCCATTTCCATATATATTATTTTCTCAAGGTTGTGGCACCCTCGTACTTTAGCAGCGTTGGTGCACTTGAGATCATCTGGGAAAGAAAGAAAACACAGGAACAGCCTCACAAACCTTAAAAAGACTCAGGAGGGAGGAAAAAAGGCAAAATCCCCAGACTTTTGCGTTGAGATCAAATTCAGCAATGGACCAGCTGCCTCAACAAGATGAATATGTGGAGGCCATAAACTTTTTTAGCTGAACATACACAGAAATAAAAAGGGGGTAAGCTCCAGGAATTACACCCTGCTGCACAATGAGGCTGTGAAGCTGTGGCTTTCGGGGAAAAAGATGTAGGATTTTTTTGTGCTGAGGTTTTAGATGGTGGTGCAGTTTCTAAAAATTATATTTAAAATCTGTGCCACAAATATCTGTTCATGCAATGGCTGGTGGGAAACTCTGACAGTAAAATAGCTCGTGAGAAACATTACCATGGTATCAGGGTTAAAAACACAAATATTTTAAACAGAAAATGTGTATCATGATCTAGTTTAATTTAAAAGAGAAAATCAGCAATTATTCCTTTTGCTAAGATTCAGTATATTAATTTTTACACTTTATCATTTAATTATTGCACTTTGATCCCTAAACTAAAGCAAAAAATCTGCAGTAGTTTTTAAGTGCTTACAGAATATGACCTTAACACAATAAGCCGATGTTAGCTTCAGGCAAGGGAGGAGCTGGTCTATTTAAAGAGTTGGCTCATTTGGCTCAGCTTGAAAAGCCCGCTCTTACGGCACCAAATGGTATTCTTTAACTATTCTTTAACACTTTAGTAAACCCTTAAATGAACAACTGAGCACAGAACCACAGGTGTCTGAGCAGTTTTGCTGTTGACCCAATTTTAAATATAAAATTCAACTTTGCTTTCTTCATTATCATTGAAATAAGGTCAAATTATGCTTCCTTCTGCTAAGCTGAGCGAACATTACAGACAGTGCGCAGCAACTTGTGCAAGAGGGGCAGCTCTTTCTCCACTCTGTCTGAGAAAACCTTGGTCACTTTCTCTGGCATCTCAATTAAACCACTTGCAGCAGAGGTATGAAGACATTTTCTGTTGTTTTGAAACTAGCTTTAAAACCTTTTGTACACCCTGATGCCACTAACCAGCCCATCTGACCTATACAGTTTTAACCTTAAAGATACGTGAAGAAAAACAACAGATTTTAAAACATATACAGTACAACACAGCTATAGCTGGTGGTTTATCTGTACCATTCTCTCTAGGACCATGTGAATTATTGATGAAAGTATTTTCCTGCCAGGTATGAGTGAAACAGAGAGGACTGGCCTCATAAATTCATCCCATCAAAGATCTTACGAAAGGATGCTGGAAAGAGCTGGAGGATGAGAGGGCTGCTAGGGGGCATGACTGCAGTCGACCAAAGGGGTGTAGAAGGCTCACCACACCCGTCATTTGTAGGTTGGAGAACGTTCGCCAGGACTCTACAGAGCGAGCAGCTTTTATTTCTCCTCCACCATCACAATGCCTGCTTCCCCATTTGCTTCTCAGCAGTATTTAAGGTGCATAATATGCAGCTATAAACCTTTACGCAGGGCAAAGGTCTTAATAGACTTATTGGGATTTACTAAGGGGTTTTACAGCCAGCATAAGTCATTTTTCCTACACTTTGTCCTCTGACCATCTTCCACGAGCCTCTCGTTGCCCTTGAAAACGCATTGGCAGTCAATAATGGTCTGTTGCCTCACAGATAGGTTATAGATTTAAATGTCCCTGATCAGAAGGTGGTGTTGCTGTGATTAATCATTTGCTGAACAAGATGAGTTGAAGTGTTTTTTCTATTTAATGAATATAGAGGATTTTGCTTCAGCAAACTGAGGCACAATAAGCCTCCAGTCAAAGGAGACTTGAAGGAAGATGTCAGTTATCCTGATTCATAACTCTTTGAGGCTTTTTGGAAGCAAAATTCCTTTTTTCTTTTTATTCTTTCCCTCTTTTCTGTGTCAAATTGGACGAGGCCCCTCAATCAGGCAGGGAGCGAGCATGTATAATCTAACAGAAAACAAATCCCCCTCCATCAAACGCAGCCCAGCTTTTAAAACAAGCCCGGGCGCCATGGTGCGGCACTCAGGCCCTCAGAGATGCTGTGGCGTCTGTAATATAGCAACACCACCCGCCTCCCTCCCAACCACCAGCACCACCACTCAGACCCTGCTGTCCTCCCCTCTGACGCCAGCCAGACAGCCTGTCCTAACCTTTGGTTTGTTTAAGCGCCGCTGAACCCTGTTGGCCCTGGACGGGGGGAAGAGGGGTGGGCTTTAGATAATGACCTGCCATATGCCACTCTGCCTCTGCAGCTGAGTGAGCTGTGGCTGGATCAGCCCAGGCACAAATCTATTTGAAATTTAATTCTATTATCCTAATATGAGCTGAGCTTCCATTGTCTGAACGAGGAACAGAGGAGTGGAGCAGAGTTGCAGGGCTAAGATGCGTGCCATCAACAGGAGCTCATTACTGTGTGTGAAGAAGCAGAGGGACAGACAGTTTGGAGCCTATGTTTCAGAAAAAGGTGATCGGGGGGATGTCAGGCCAGTCTGAATTGGATGAAAAGGATTTGAAACTATCAATTGTTCTGCAATTTTTGTTGTTATATTTTGCCAAATCTTTTCTGAGCCTCATACCCCTTGAACTTTGCACCCTTTTGTAACGCTACAATACAAGCCTCAATGTGTTTTATATGATAAACCAACTCAAAGTAGTGCATAAGTGTGAAGTGGAAGGAAAGTGCTATATGTTTGTTTAAAATAAAAATCTAAATAAAATAAATAAAAGTGTGACGTGTTTTTGTATTTAGTGCTCTTTACTTTGATAACCCTAAATTTTTTGCCAACAGGCAAAATGCTGAGGGGCCAAAAACTACCACTGCACATCATCCTGAACACACCATGCCTGGGTCTAAACATAGTGGTGGCAGCATCATGCTGTGGGGATGCTTTTCCTTAGCAGGGACAGGGAAACTTATTAGTGTTGAGGAGAAGGTCAGGAAGAACTGTTAGAGATGTTCTGTGATTGGGGCCTAGGTTCACATTCCGACAGGACAGCAATCCAAAACATAGTCAATGGCATTACAATGGCACAGTCAAAGTCCAGACCTAAATCAAATTGAGCATATGCACCAAAATCATTGTTCCAAGAGGCTCTACATACATTCTGACTGAGCTTTAGCTATTTTGTAAAGAATTTTAAACCCCACCCAGATGTTGACTTAATTAGACTAAATACAAATACACAACACAATGTTTAGAATTTAATTTGTGTAAAACTTTGGAATTGTAGATTTTTGCTTCTCAATTTTGTGTTGGTCTATCATATAAAACTTCAACAGATTTGTGGCTGTAATGTGACCTCTCAGCCTCTCTTTTAAAATCCCTTGCTCTTTAAAAAAAACATAAACGATTTCAATCTTCTTTTCTGGATGGATACTCTCGAATGGCGATAACCAGTAGACATCACCCATTATTACCACAAGCCAAGAAGGTCTGGTGCCCAAGATCTCCACTGGTGGTGAGAAAACACAGAGAAAATCCACTGTGTTCAAACATCTCCCTTTTCACTGCCACATCATGTGACAGGGTTTAATGCTTGGTTGCAGAAGTCAAACAGCAGGGATTTAAGGATGGGACGTAAGTGTAAATCTGTCAAAATAGTTCTACCACGCAGAAAATATGCTGGAATCAGACTGTGGCTAAAGCATCTGGCTGCTGAAACATAATGCATCTCTGCAATCTTGAGGTTTTACTATGCAAATTTAGGCCACTGGGTTTTATTCTTCTGTCTGAAATATCTGTCAGCATTAAAAAAACAAAATCAACCCTAGTTCAACATGTAAAGCTTATAGTTTGTATTGTTATTTGTGAAAAGTAGAAATTACAGGATAACAAGTAGCTATTATCATATTTTCTCTTCCTTATTTTAACTTATATGATCCAGACGACACATTTTCTGTATTTAAGGAAAAAAACATTAACTTGATCTGTTTCACTTTTTCTTTTGGGGTGGCCAAAATCTAAACATTTAGATAATCAATCAGCAGTACAAGGTTCTAATAAATACAGAACCATACATCCGATTACATTATGGATCTGGGAGACCTGCTAGAACAAAGGCCCTGGATCGCACTGAAATCTAGGGAGCAGATGAGAAAAGAAAAAATAATCACAGACTTCATAGCCAAGATATGGCTTCTGAATATATTCTTAAAGAAATTTATTTTACACCTTAGAACAAATCAAAACAAAGAAACCAGAGATAAAGATTAGGGATGTGGTACACTGGGAATGTATCAACAACTGTAGTTTACATTTTTTTTGGTGTAAGCTCAGAGAAAAAAATGTTAATACAGTCATTATAATTGCACTTCATAAATCTAGACTGATGCCAGTATCTCTCCACAACAAAGCCCCCTGTTCTCTCATTTTCTCCAGTTAATAAATTCAATTTGCTGCTGAAATTTGACTGACAAAAGAAATGCTAATTTAAGACCAGAGAGCCGCTGCACTGATATAATTTTCTCACCCGCTTGAGTCCCACAAGGCAACAAAATATTGTGGTAATTTAAGTGCAGTACATTCGAGGGAATCTCACAGTCATAATGAATATTTCACTGCTCTGAATCATCAAGTTAAGACTGGCCTGGGCTAAATGCATCCCCACCCAAAGCTGAAATGGGTAATGAAAAAAAAAACGCAGTGAGTCTGGTCTTTTTTTCTTTTGACGCCAAAAGACAGGGCATGATTGTTTTCATTTTGTATTGGTTTGCAACAATAAAGTAACCCCAAAGTACGGTTTCACTTGTTTTCACCGCTGCTGTAAGTGCAGCTATAAAGAGTCAAATGACTCTGACTGCAGAAAATCTAAAGTCTCCAATAAAATGGAGCAAAGTTTCTCCTGTACGTAACTCAGTCTTAATGTTTGCGGGACTGCTGAATCAGTCGGTCAGTCTTGCTGGAAAAATGGGGTAATGATACAATAAAATAAAAAAGTCTGAGGATTTTGAAGAACACAAACTGAAAAGGTACAAACACACATGTGCTCTGCCGCAAACACACTTCAGCATACAACAGAGCCTTGCAAAAGTATTCCCTTCACCTTTTAAACTATTTATCACCTTACCAACACAAACATCAATGTGTTCTATTGGGATTTTATGGGACAGGTCAACACAAAATAGTGTATAATTGTAAAGTTGACAGAATGGGATAATATATTTTTCGAGTCTTCAAAAGACACCCAATCAGTAAATAGAGGCCACCTGTCTTTAATTCAGTCTCAGTATAAATCCATCTGCTCAGTGAAGACCTCGAGGTTTAATAGAGAATACTGGTAAACAATCATGAAGACCTAGGAACACAGCAGACAGGTCAGAGACAAGAGAATTTAGGTGAGAAAACAATATTATGAGTTTTGAACATGTCAGAGAGAACTGTTCAATCCATTATTTGAAAATGGAAAGAGTATTACACAACTGAAAACCTACCAAGACATGGCCATTCATATAAACAGGCTGAACAAGAACATTAATAAGACATGCAGCCAAGAGGATCATGGTAGCTCTGGAGGAGCTTTAAAGATCCAGAGCCCAGGTGGGGAAATCTGTTAAAAGGGCAACTAATGGTCACAAATCTACCCTTTCTGTAAGGGGGATGAGAAGAAAGCCATTGTTGAAATAAATTTCATCTGCAGTTTGCCAGAAGCCATGTAGGGGACACAGCAAACGTTGAAGAAGGTGCTCTGGTCAGAAGAGCCCAAAGTTTAACTTTCTGACCTACATGCAATGTGCTAGGAAAACTGAGATTGCACATCACCCTGAACAAACTATCCTCCTGGTAAAACACAGTGGTGGCAAATTCATGATGTGGGATGCTTTTCTCCTACAAGGACAGGAAAGGTATATTTTTCTTACTTGTAAAACAAAACCATGAATCCCTTTCCATCCAGTTCATAGTTACGCGCTACTTTGTGTTGGTCTTCCACATAAATCCAACTAAAAACAATGTACATTTGCAGTTGTACAGTGAAAAAATGTGAAAATGTCTGAGGGACGTGAACACTTTTGCAAGCTACTGTAAATATTAGGTTATCTCTATAACCTCCCAGTCACATTCTTTGTTGTAACATTTCGTTTTCTTGTATTTTTTTGCAACATTTCTTCTTTTAAATAAGTATTTTGAAATTTATTGTCAGTTCCAGTGTTGGTTAGGAAAAAAAAGAGCTCTTCGTTTAAGTTCTTACAGAACCAAAGCAGCAACTCTGCCTCATGTCAGAACATAAGAGACTGCACGTCAGCTTAAGGATGAAATTTTCAATCATAATAACAAAAGAGGAAAGCAATATAATAAGATAAAAACAGTTGAGACACTTTTCCTTGTAGCAGCCAATACATATAATATACCTACAAATATATCAAACAACAAAAAATAGGTTCAAGTTTTTCAAGTTTCTTAAATATATCATATCCAAACTACCCAATTCCAAACTTCAAAGCAGTGCAATTAATTTTTCAATTATAACAGCAACAATAACTATTATTGTACTACCCTTTTAGATTCAACCTTGTGATCCTTTTACAAGAACATCCTAGAACTGCTAGTAATCTTCTCGTTTTTTTCAGCACTTTTCTGTACGTGTGTACTGTTACTGAGTTTTGGGTTTTAAAAGCAGCCCTAAGCGCTGGCCCTTTAAGACCATTTCAGTGACAACCTACACAGTAGCTTCATCCTTAGTATTTGGAGAGGAGATACAAGTGGCATATGCACTTCATGTCAAGCTATGATTCTCATCAAAAAACAGTTTAAGAAGATAAAACAACAAAGCAAAGAAAAAAAAATTATTATTAATCCAAAAATCCTATTGGCAAACCACACATTGGAACATCAGGAGAATCTTGGAATTCCTTTTTCATCCCGCTGGCAGTAACTACTACCTTTTGTGTTAGGGATTCCCAACAGCCTGCTTTGAAACCAGCAAATCTAAGGTCATACAGCACAGGAACTGCTCTTCTCTAAGCTCCCGCGATCGCTAAAGCAGTGGCACTCACAACAGTCCCGTAACATCTCTGTTTTTCTTGATTTTCTTCATAAATTCACAATTCTTGATTAATTGCCTCCTCTTCTCCCTCCCACCTGTCCGTTCTATCTGTAAACAGGAAGGCGGATGTGTGCATGCTGGTGGTCCAACAGCCGCGGCACGGACACAGTCTCATAGCCTTTGCCGAGCATCTGCTCCTTGATGCAGGGAGGGTGGATATCGTTGATCAAATACTCCAGAGATTGTAGGCTGCTGCTAAGCACTGAGGTGTTGCACAGGCTCTTGCTGGGCAGGCTGCAGCACAGACCCCCGCTGCTGTCGATGGCGGGGTGATGGTGGTAATGGTGATGGTGGTGGGGGTAGCCCATTTCTCTGTGGCCCGTTGTTGGCCCTCCCGTGGAGGTGGCCAGGAGCTCCTGTGGGTTGTAGCAGTCACTGTCGGGCGTCACAAGCACACTGTTCCAGGGCGGTGCAAAGTACTGACCCACAGAGAAATTCCCATGCATGCCCACACAGTTCAAAGGAGAAGAGCTGACTTTGTCCAGCCCACCTCCTCCACTGGCACTCGCTGTCAGGTGGTAAGGTCTGGAGGAGGAGGAGGACACCTGGGCCGCCATGATCCCCCCACCTAGAACACAGGTTTCGGGAGACTTGCTGATGGCGCCACCTCCTCCGCTGCCTCCACTGTACATGCGGAGGACAGCCTGCTGTTGCTGCTGTTGTTGGTGTTGTTGGTGTTGCTGTTTCTGCCACAGGATGTAGTCCATACCCTCTGTGTATATGCCGTTCTTCATTACCTCTGCACTTTGAGCAGGCAGGCCTGATCCAGTGTAGACCATGTTAGCCTGGGGACCCATTCCTACGACATAGCCTCCACCTGAGGAGCTTGAACCAACCCCCATGACTGCTGTGACCTGCTTGGAGGGGCTGGAATTTGTTGGTGCAGTGGAAGCCCCCTGACACACCTGCTGCAGGGCCTGAGCCTGGCAATGTTGGTTGATCTGATAGATGATACTCTGGATGGAGGGGAGATTAGACTGTGCAGGCAGGGAGAGGCCTCTGCCCCCTGTTACAGGAATCACAGAGCCAGCCACAGTGACATTTGGGGGCACGGAAAGTCCAGGGCCTTCTGGAGGCTTTGAGGGCCCAGAGTGGTATACCATTTGGCCATGACCGCTAGCTAAAGTGCTACTAATAGGGGGTGGGTACGGGGCCACAGCTATGTGAGCTGGAGATAGCTTAGTCCGTCTGCCTTCTGAGTTCTTGAGTACACCTTTTGAAGGACCAAAGGTAGATGATGAGGATGAGGACTTGCCTATAGCAAGGAGACCCTGGTACCCTCCTGTGTGGAGATGGGGGTAAGGGCTATAGCGCTGCCCTGTGGTGTCATATCCGTTCACAGTCCGGTTAAGGTGCTTGTGCTGGGGGACCCTGATGTTGGTGGGGAAAATCTTGATGGATAGTGGGCTGTTGGCCGTTTTCTGAGCATAAGCATCAAGTTCTGCTGCTGTTGGGTACCGTGAGGATGGTGAATGTACCACCACTTCACCTGAAAGACAAGACAGGAAATACTTATGAACAGTTTGAACACATGAACATTAGGATCACAGAGGGATAAATGCAAAAAAAGAACAGCTGAGGTGAGGTTCATTTGGAACAGAGATTATAAATGTTTGGAAATGTGTTAACACAAATTCCCAATGGGTAAACAAGGATTACTGCCGAGTCAATGAAAAAGGGTTAACCAAATGGCATCATGCATTCTAACATGTATATATTACTATTGACTACTGTTTAGCTATGTTTCTCTCCTAGATGAAACCACTCACAGAGCAACTGCTGAATTCAGTTCTATTTGGGTTTTCTTTAAAACTGAAAGTATTCCTAGACCAGTGAGTTTTTGTGGGTTTTTGTGTTTCTGCTTAGTCTTTACCACAGTCAGCCGCGGCAGGTAGGCACTCACACTGAGCCTGGTTCTGCTGGAGGTTTTCCTCCTGTTATTCCTTTCTGATGTTGCCACATGCTTGCTCATGCATGCCATTGCCATGGGTTGAAGTCCTTTTTTGAGATTTGGGAGAAAGGGCTGTTTTCTCAGTTGTATAGAGCATAGTGTAATGCAGCACTGTCCCTCACCCACTTGTTGCTGCACACTGCCGGTTAGTTGACTGACCTTTACCTCACAAATTTATATAAACCATATTTCTGCACAAATGTTTTTGCATTTTATTGTGGAAACTAAGGAGGTCTCACCTCTAACTCTCCCTAGGGTAACACTGTTTTAAAACTACTGTTTATTAGCTGACCGCAGGCTGCACCTGAACAGACAGCCTGACTGATTAACCTGCTATATAAGCTTGCTATGCCTGTGTTACTGTATACATAGCTGAAACTACTAGTAAAAAAAAAAAATTACTAGTAAAAAAGAAGATTTTTGCAGCAGTTGAAATAATCATTGCTTTTCTAATTTTAATACACGCAATTAGATCATGTTGCACATTTTTGTTTAAAATTTTTATGTGATAGCATTTTGACTTAAGGTTATGATACAATGAAAAGCTCATGCCGGCCCATGTCTAATTGGAATCATAAAAAAGAGAAATTTGTGAGCCATGAGCCATCATATTATGTTAATTGCAGATTCATTGCAGGTGCACTTGCAACAAATTGGCTGTGACGTTTCTGAGTCTTAGCATGTTTTATGAATTTTAAGACCACTATCTTTTTTAAGCAGTGCATAGTTGAAGAAAACCAAGTGGATCCACTTCAGTAAAATCCAAACATAGTTGGCAAGCTGTAAATGAGGACTGGCATTTATCAGTCTGCTCCTCTGTTCAGAGCTTTCTTTCCATCTCATTTTCACACCCTGATCTGGGTGTACATCCCTAGACAAATGAATCTTTTTAAAAACCCATTCTGTCAGAGCCTGCTACCTTAGGCGCTGTTAAATCAGTGCATTGTGAAATTAATTCGGACTCTCTTCAGTGCTGAATTGGGTTAGCCTTGGTACCAGGCACGGAGGGAGGAAAGGGGAGGGAATAAAAGCTTGTTTAATTGAAGTGGCACATTTTAGATTTATAAGTGGAATCACTTACTGGGTCTTACCCTTGGCAGCTGAATTTTCACATTCATTCAATCCAATCCAATCCAAAGCAGAACTGGGGAATGAGACCCCCACAAAGAACCAATTAAAGGTCAACTGGGAACTACAAGCTTGGTTAAGGTGAATCTAACAAGTACAGCCCAATGATGAATGCTCAAGTGAGGATTTTTGATATAAAAATAGATAAGTTGACTTTTAAAACAGGAAGAGAAAGTCATGTGAAAAAACTAGAACACCCTATTCTTTTAAAAGTCAGTCAGTCAGTCATTTTCTACCACTTATTCCACAGTGGGTCATGGGGGAGCTGGTGCCTATCTCCAGCAGCCTATGGGCGAGAGGCAGGGTACACCCTGGACAGGTCGCCAGTCCATCGCAGGGCAACACACCAAGCACACACTCATTCATACACCTAAGGGCAATTTAGAGAGACCAATTAACCTAACTGGCATGTCTTTGGACTGTGGGAGGAAGCCGGAGTACCCGGTGAGAACCCACGCATGCACGGGGAGAACATGCAAACTCCATGCAGAAAGACCCCAGGCTGGGAATCAAACCCAGTACCTTCTTGCTGCAAGGCAACAGTGCTACCAACTGTGCCACCGTGCAACCCTCTTTTAAAAGTAATGCTTACATATTGATGCCTAATTATATTTTTATGTATCTCTTGAAAGTAAAGTGAATTTATTGCACTCAAACAACAACAATAACTTTGTTTCACTCATTAACAAATATCTTCATAAAACTGTGTACCCTTAATGAAAAGAAAAATCTGGACACTCTACCCCTATTAGATAGTGTTACACCTTTTAGCCGAAACTCCAGTAAGATGCTGCTTATAGCAATCTACCAGTCTCTGACATCATGCAAGAACAGTTGGACCAATTTTCTACTTTCAGCTGTGAGATGTTTCATGGGTTTCTTGAATGTTCAGCCAGTTTCAAGCCATCCCACAGGATCTCAATGGGTTTAAGATCTTGTCTTTGACTTGGCTCAGGACTTCAAATAGTGGTGGATTTTTTGGTATGTTTTGGGTCATTGACATATCTTAGGGTCTTGTTGAGATGAATTTTTTTTAAACATGGTCTCGTATTTTATTCAAGCACCCACTGGTAAAATGCCTGGTGTGCTCTATAACAGTGATCTGACCAGATTCTGCTGCAGCAAAGCATCCCCAAAATATTACGCTCTCATCTCCATGCTTTAAATGGTGGTATGATGTTATTTTCTTTTTGTCCTCTGTTCTGATTTCCAAACATTTCAAATTTACACTTATCTGTCCAAAGAACAGTATTGTGGAAGTCCTGGTTTTTGTCTTAGTTCTCTTTGGCAAACCTTAGTCTGAACTTGCTTGGATGGCCAGACATGTGGATGTTGGTAGTTGTTTTAAATGTCCTCCACCTGTAGACTATTTTCCATATGATGAAATGGCTGATTTCAATGTTTTTGAGACCTCTTAAGACCTCTTACAAACTCCTAAACAGCTGCCATCTTCTTCTTCTCTCACTTCAATAGTTAGTAGCACACCAAATAGGTTTAAACAGGTGACATCTTCCGCAAAATGTTGAGTAACAAAGTTCTCATCATGTCGACCTGCTGGGATAAGCGAGGGTGTTATTTCAACCATGGTAAATTGAATAATTGTTGGGGTGTCCCAATTTCTTTCTTACCAGAAATTACTTTTTTATTACCTTTTTCAGAAAATTCTAAACGCTCTTCATTTATGTGAGTTTTTCCGAATCATTCAAATTGAATAATAAAATATTAGGTATCCATATGTCCAAACGCACAAATGCATACACAGATGCTGTCAAAGGGTGTCCTTATTTTTTACATGACTGTACCTTGGTTGCAGTTAAGAAAGATTCATAGATGAAAGAAATTAATGATTTCAATTTTTAGCACAGGCTAGCATAAAATTTGCTTTAATGTGCATTTGAGATTAACTTTGAAATATGAAGCAGAAAAAAGCCAAATATATACCAAATTTTGCTTTATATCTATATGTAAAAGCTCTGCTCTGTTTGAGCAAATTCTAAAATTTAATTCAACATTGAAGGTTCAGAGTAGACTGACATCATCCTCTGGTCAGTGGACCAGTACTTGGCCACAGTACGATGAGGTAGCAAACAGGAAAAATGCAATTTCTAAAAAGCCAACCACGTGTCATTGTCTGGGGGCTGGATACGGAGGTGAGAGGCCGTGGTGAGATTGGATTTAAACGACATTATTCGGGCAATTTCATGGCTACTTAGCTCAGTGTAACAAAATGTGTGGGGGGTTGGGAAAAGGACTCAATTTACAATCAATATATCAGCTGCTACAAATGACTTGCAACCTCTTCAAAAATGACATTTTGATGCATAAAATGCTCAAAAATTAACTGCCATAACAACAACAGTCAGCAAATGTCCTGGCTACCTGAGGCGTCTGTGACTGGGATGCACTCCATTTCCTTTCCAATAGCAAAACCACTTTAAAGAAACTCCACAGCCAAGTAGTCACAATTCTCATTTCTTTGCTCCCATTACAAATATCATGCAGAGTTCATTTCAACAACCCTTTGGGACTCCAACTGTGAAAATGATTAAATCTACAAGATCCATATCATAAAAGAAATAAATTAGGAGCTGAATGGGTGAGACTGTGGATATCTAAACTAAATTTAGGGGCAGACCAGTCGGGCGGATTCATCAAACAGAATTTTTTTTAAAACAGAAACATTTGACCTACAAGAACTGATTTACCCCAAGTCTTCCTTGGCTGCATTTAAATGCAACCAGGGGTTCCGCACAGATCTGGACGTGCATATTGCTGATGAGCTGGGTTCCTACTTAGTCAGTAAAAGAAAGAACCTCGGCCAGAACCAACAAATGCTAGTCTTACAGTGACCTTTGAGCTAAAACAGTGTGTGTGTTAAGATTCCCCACAAGTCAAGCTAAGAAACGGGACTTTGGGACACATGCAGAATTCCAGTTTTGATTGAGAAAACAGGCTGATTTTGGACCACAGTAAGGCATTAATTTTTTCTTTAACGGTGTTTCTAAAAACTGACAAATTGAGGTGGTTCTTATACTTTGAATTCCTCCTTCCTTTTTTCTTTCCCCTGTCAGATTAATACAAATATCATTAGATAAAACTATACAGTAACATAGAGACCAACAACCTTTTGATAAATATTGTATTTTAATAATTAGCTTTCTCCCAAAACACAAATTTCTTTGTCAAAATTAAGGTTTCTGATAGATATGATAGATTGTTCTCAGTCTGTGAGACTGAACTAAGATGTTCTTTCTTTCTTTCTTTCTCTCCACTGTCACCACATGCTGGTTTAGGAGGAGAGGTTGCTCAGCCGAGGATCAGACTGAAATGTATGTAAATAAACTCAGATCTGTCTGGATTAATCTGATTGCATACACTATTTTGCCAAATGTATTTGCTCCCCTACTTTGATTCGCATATGAACTTAAGTTGCATTTAATTTTTTATCCATTGTGACGTTGGTCCAGCCTTTGCGGCTATAACAACTTTAAGTCTGCTGGGAGAGCTGTCCACATGGTTTAGTAACGTGTTCATGGGAATTTCTGACCATTCATCCAGAAGCACATTTGTGAGGTCATAGACTGATGTTGGACAAGAAGGCCTGGCTCTCAGTCTCTGCTCTAATTCATCCCAAAGGTGTTCTATCAGGTTGAGGTCAGGACTCTGTGCAGGTCAGTCAAGCTCATCCACACCAGACTCTTTCATCCATGTCTTTATGGTCCTTGCTTTGTGCACTGGTGCAGTCATGTTGGAAGAGGAAGAGGACATCTCCAAACTGTTCCCACAAAGTTGGGAGCATGAAATTATCCAAAATCTTTTGGTTTGCTGAAGCATTCAGAGTTCCTTTCCATGGAACTAAGGGGCCAAGTCCAGCTCCTAAAAAACAACCCCACATCATAATCCTTCCTCCACCAAACTTTAATCTTGGCACAATACAGTCAGACAAGTATCGTTCTCCTGGCAACCATCAAACCCAAACTCATCCATCAGATTGCCGGATGGAGAAGCGTGATTCGTCACTCCAGAGAATCTGCCTCCATTTCTCTAGAATCCAGTCGTGTCGTGCTTTATACCACTGCATCCAACTCTTTGCATTCCACCTAGTGATGTATGGCCTGGTTGTAGATACTCAACAATGGAAACCAATTCCATGAAGCTCTATATGCAATGTTTGTGAGCTAACCTGAAGGCCACGTGAAGTTTAGGGGTTTGTAGCAGCTGAGTCTGCAGAAAGACAGCAACCTCCGTGCGCTATGTGCATCAGCATTTGCTGCCCCCGCTCCTTCAGATCTTGTGGCCTACCACTTTGTGGCTGAGTTGCTGTCGTTTCCACTTTCTTAAAATACCTCTCACAGTTGACAGTGGAATATTTAGGAGCGGGGAAATTTCAGGACTGGACTTTTAGCACAGGTGGCGTCCTATCACAACACCACAGTGGAATTTACTAAGCTCCTGAGAGCGACCCGTTTACATGTCTAGGGGCTTGATTTTATACACCTGTGGCCATGGAAGTGATTGGGACACCTGATTTTAATTATCTGGATGGGTGAAGGTATATTTTGGCAATACAGTGAAGATCTGTATGTAAACTGAATCTGTTTGCTTTGTAAAGTCTCGAGATGACATTTGCTGTGAATTAATGCCATACAAATAAACTGATTTGAAGTGATTGGTTCATATAACATAGCTTAACCACGCTAAATCTTCAAATGCGTAACAGACAGCGGTAACAGTGAATAAACTTTAATCAGATTTAAGGTGACATCCTAATGGGCTGGTATGAGTGTACCAAACCCACCAATCTGAGGTCTAACCAACCTTGGTGAGGCACAGCCCTGCTTCCCCTGTGACAGCAGTGTCATTTGCTTTGATGTTCTGACTTGCAGAGGCAAACTGACAGAGACTTATTTCATTTGCTCAGAAGAGAAAAAAACATGCTCATTTCAAAGCGTATTGCGGGTCCACATGCAAATGGAAAGGCAGCATTTTTTTCAGATCTTCTTTACATGAGGGCAAGAAAAAACATCTTTGATCATCACATGGTCTAAATGAGGAGAGATATTTGGCTTTCAGGCATATCAAGGGCCCGTGCCCTGCCGCCCCTGCGAGCCCCCAGCTGCTATATGCCCATCATTCCACCTAATTACTGCCACATGAGAAAAAAACCCTCTAAAAAAGCCACGAAATTCATTAAAGGGTACCTTATTCTATTCCTTCTCACTCACTGAGCCCTATATTTTTCATGCCTGAGCTTGTGTTTCTTCTGAGCGAGAGGAGACATCCCCTCTTGCTTCGTCTTTTCCCAGCTTGGCCCTTGTTTGTCAATAGGCAGAGCCTTTGGCACACCAACCTGGCATCAAAGGGCTTCACACTTCACAGGCCACAGGGATTAGAGGCCTTTCAGGCCTACAAAACCCATCTCAGCTTCACAAAGGCTTCCGGTTATTAGAACCCACAAGCATTAAGAAAGAAGAGGAGGAAGAGGAGGAGGCAAATGAGCATCTGGATGCTTCTGATTCTCGCCTCCTCTTGAAAAAAGTTCCATGGAGAAAATTTTATAGCAAAGTTGATTACGGTACATATGGCCACAAACCAAAGCGTATTTCACTGTCATGCACAGGCTGTTACAGACCCTGTGTTTGATGTGCAGAGCTTCCACATCTCTCTCCTCCAGAGCTTTAAGTCTATAAGTGAAGACACGGAGGTTAAAGGAGAAAGTCTCTTCTTAGGCAGTCACTCTGTGACTTATTGGTTTAGGCAGTAGATCATAGCACTGAGCTGCAGCATACAGATGGTGCTGGCTGATAAACACCCTCTGAGGCAGCCAACGTTTGTGTGAGCCCTTAGCTTTTCATAAGGTAGGGGGTTTCCTGCACCTGTACGCACTCTCTGGCGTGGTTGTGCATGCAAAAATAATGCATAAAAACTACAAGAAAAAGAGTGCATATACACAGACAGACACGTGTGGACAAAAATCTGCATCTGCATTTGTGTGTCTCATTTGCCATCAGTGGAGCATGTTGTTATCCTCTGCTCAGCGCTCTCTCATGAAATGTAGGGCAGGGACAACAACAGGTGCCTGTGCGGGCGACAGCCTGCAATGCCTCCTGGGCTAAATGCTTCACACTCGCTTCATTTCAACATGTGACAGCCTTGTAAGGATTAATTATTTCCCCTGAGGATGGAAGAATATGCTTTTCCCTTCCTTAGAGCAGAAGGCTATGTGTGCTCACAAGCACATGAAACAGCTTACAGTAAATTAATGGGAAAACCTGGGCTCTAGCTGCTCCTGCAATAAGTGAGGGTAAAAAAGTTTCACATGAAAGAAATGTAAACAAGCCAAGCGTATGATTGAACTGCATTGGAGATTAGATAAAAGCTCAGGCAAACACATGCATTAGTTCTAGGAGATCACGCCAGGGAGCAGAGATGGTAGGGAGGCAATTAATGGGTTGACCTTCGTCCTTAATCACCCAGTGCCTGGCACACAATGCCCATGTGTCAGAGCAGCACATCTCTAAATGCCACCTCTCATTAGCACAATGCACACGGTGAAAGACGGAGGGAGAGGCTATCTGTGCAGCGTTACACTCTCCAGCGGTCAGACACAGATAGCGGAGCAACGATTGGATAATGCAGAGCCGGACTGAGCTGCAGTAGGCCACGATATGATCTAGAAATCCCATTTTATTTGGAGGATGGGCACTCTTCTTTCTCTTTCATTTTTTTGATTGGCATGAAACTCCCCAAGCGCGACGTCCTTGGTGTACCCAGCGCTGTCGCTGTGATTGCATGGTGCGCTTGTGTGTATGTCTGAGCATCCGTGTGCATTTAGTGAAGGGGCTACCCAATTCTGAACACTCAATTAACACTCCTTTAATTAGCCAGTGGTACATTTTGAATTCTGATGAACTAATTTTCTCAGCGCGATGGTGGAGGAGGCAGAGGAGGTGAGTGGGGGAGGTTAGCCTGGTAAAGATGAGGTCCACTGGGTACAAAACAGCAATAAAGAGGGAACTGGTTAGATTAGACTGTAAAAAAATCCATTAAATTTGGTGCACTTCTTTCAAGTGCGAGGTCAAATTGTGTTGATCACAAGAAGCAGAGGCATATGGGAGGACTATAAGAGGAGGGAGTAAGGTGATTAGAGGAGGGGGGGCAGTCATAGGCTGTGCGAGAGTGCAGCAGCAAATCCAGAGAATCCAAGAATACTTTGCATTTTAATTAAAAGTTTAAACAAATAAGCAGGAGTAAAACTGAGCTGTCTGAAACACCCTTGCTACCATTTATTAGTGTTCCAAGTATTCCAAAATTATGAGCTGCTTGGAGGAGTTTCTCCTTATTAGTGGAGGAAATGCTCTAAAACATCAAAAAGCCCTCAGGGTTTTCCAACTCACTCCTGCAGGCATGAATCCCTTCTTTACTGCATGCTTTGATCCCCTCTGACCACGTTCACGGTGAGTGTGGGGGAAGAGTGCTTGTTTAGATGAAGGCAGAGGACCAGTATGGCTGAAATGCAATTAAGTTTTCACAGAACAGCGAGTGTGTAATACACATTAACTTTGGCCAAACAAAGCAACAGTGCAGTATGTGATGAGGTCATGGCAAAAATCAGGAGCAAAGATGATCAGAATGCTAAAAAAAGTGAAGAGGGTCAGTTTTTGTTGAGTTTGTACAACACACATGGGGCCATTTTCCTCTGAATTCGCCAGTCACTGGTAAATGATTCCACTACAATCATAGCTTTTTGATCTCCATATAAGTGCAGTGCAGTGTCTCTTTTCCAAGCCAATTAATATTTGGGTTACTGTCTTCATACAGATGTTGAGGTGCTGGACCTCCTCTCTGTAGGTCGACTCACTATTATCAGAAATCAGACCTACAACAGTAGTGTCATCAGCAAACATGATTATGGTGTTGGCGGAGTGAATGGGGTCACAGTCATGAGTGAATACTCAATAGAGAATGGGGCTGATGACACACCCTGTGTTTAGGATATGGGTTTATGATGGGAGCTTACTCATCCGGACGGTCTGTGGTGTGAATCCTTCTGCACAGTGAAACACACAACCCTAGGTCGCTCAGCTTATTAGCCAATTTATAGGGAATAACAGTGTTAAAGTCCATAAACAGCACCCTGACATAGGTGTCATCCTTCTCCAGGTGGGTCAGGGCTGTGTGGAGAGCCTTTATTACTGCATCCTCTGTTGACCTGTTTGCTCTGTATGCAAATTGATGTTGGTCGTAGTCAGCAGAAAGAGCAGCTTTAATGTGTGGGAGGATGAGTCTTTCGAAACAGCCAATAGTCATTCAGAGAGTTAATGGTGCTCTTTTTTGGTGCTGGGATTATTTTAGCCGACTTCAGGCCAGTGGGGACAATGGAGTGAAGTAGGGACGGGTTGAAAATGGTTGTGATTGCGGCTGTTAGCTGGGATTCGCAGTTTCTGATGATCATTCTACTGACGCCATCCGAACCAGCAGCCTTTCTCGTGTTGACCCCGGAGTTGCCTAAACAGCCCTTACATCAGGCCAGAGATCGAATCCTCTTCCACATGCTCTTGGTGTTGATGGTGGAATAATGTTCTTCTATGTGCTGCTTGTACCTGAATTTGGCCTCTCTGATTCCCTTCTCCAGCTTACATTGGGCTTCTTTGTAGGCCTGCAGGTCCCAAGATTTAAAAGCAGCCCCCCATGTTCTCAGCAGGGTGCCAGGTTTGCTGGTGAACCATGGTTTTTGATTAGGGAAAACTTTAACAGGATCATGCTGGATTTTGACACAGTTTTTTCAAAATCCCAGCGTTAAAGCAAGAATAAACTCCACAGAGAAATACAGACAGAGACTGCAGTTTACTCTTTGCAATGCTAACCCCGCTAACCATGTTACTTGCTAATATAAGATGCTAAGGATAGTTTTGAAGCCTTTACATAAATACTTAATAACCATTCATAGTAGAAAGCTGAACAGTTTTTAATGCTGTTAATTACAGATCTTAAAGAGAAAGAGGAATTGGCTAATGTTGACAGCACAGACTGTAAATGTTTAAAAATTGGATGTTGGAAATGGGCCAAAAAACCTTTATTAGTGTGTCTCTAAATTTAAACCTTTACATTAGTATCCGTATAAGAGTAAAAAATGCTTAACATGTCTCCCCAGGGAAAACTGAAGCAGTGTCATCTGAAGGAACCCTTGACCTGTTGCTATTGTTTACCTCTTAGCAGATAGGATCAGGGTCTGTAACTAAAAAAAGGCCGGCTAGCAGGGGGAGAGGCCAGAAGAGACCAGAGGAAGCTTCGTCTCCTGAACAATACCTGCCTTGTGCTAATGGAGGTGTCATCTGGCACAGGGCTGATTAGTCGGCGATTACAGCCATGCTTCAATTGCCGTGACAACTGCAGCAAACACAATGGGCCCTGATAGAGCCAGCTGTTTGGTCCTCTGCAATTAACCTTGCATCCCACTCGTCTCCGGCACTGCGCTGCCTCTAATTGACTATTGGGCACACAAAGCAGGGGCTGTCGGCCAGACCCCCTGGACATGAAGCCTCCGCCCCTCCGCCGAGGTGGAGATGATAATAATAGAGGCGTCCCGCGGACTCAGCTGCCAGTCAATCAAAGCTTCGGCTCCCCACAAGAGCTTCCTGAGGAGCGAGGGAGCAAAAGGAAGCCCATGTATGAGCCAGTCATCAACAGGGTAGAGAAGCCTCGCAGGGGGCAGACATGTTGAATATGCCCTCAACCAAAGTACTAATCAATTCAAGTGCACGTGAGGGGAAAGGAAACCCTGCTGCTTGCTTGATATCAGAAAAAGACATTTTTAGGAACATTCATCTCTCTCTGTTCATCTGAAGGTTGATTTTTTTGTGCAATAATGCAGAAACGGGGGAAAAAATCCAAGCAATTATTTGTTGAACATTTGCTATCTATAATTGTGCAGATAAAAATCAAACTGATGTGATTTCTCAGAGGATAGAGCTCTCTGCATTCAGCGACTGCTTATGTCATCATAATCATAATCATCACACAAATGCTTTTTGTAAGACGACATAAATTAAACTGAGGCCTCCGCACTGCTCCCTTTCATTTTCTCAATTATTGAGAGCTATGCTTTTTTTTTTCCTGTGTTCAGGGAAAAGTCTGTATTTTTTAACATCATGTTACCTTTGAAGTACAGGAAAATTGCCATTCTCATCAAAGCCAAAGTAAAAGTAGTAATAGATGGGCATTGCTTTTCAAAACGTGGTGCCATACTCGCATATTGGGCCTTCAACTTGCCAACACAAATAGCAAAGAGGATAATGAGAATGTTAAAGCAATCTGTACACTGATCCTTCACAGGCAAGCAGGCATGGCACAGATTCAAGAATGGATTTATTCATTAAAATAGATTTCAAAAGAAGCTTGGACATAACACACAAACCTAATCTTTGGTTTCATTAAAGCCAATCTCATCCCAGATTGGATCTATTTTCTGCACAAGCAGATGGAAGAACTATCAACCTGGGAGCCTAACTTGGGCTTCCTGCTCACAGATACTGCGGCATGAGGTCATTTGTTTAGCCTGCAGTGAGGTGGTACGTGTGTGTGTACGTGTGTGTGTGTGTGTGTGTGTGTGTGTGTGTATGGGGGTGGGGCCCACAGGTACAGATGACGGGATCTTTCCTACAGGACAGGGTCTTATATGCAGTGTTTTTGCAAAAGTCATTTTTCGTATATCATCACGTTTTATTGGGAATTTATTTAATAGACCAACATAACATAGTGCTTAAGCTAACTTAATATATTGATACTGAGGATATTGAGGATGTTGACTCTCATATATGCCATCCATCCTGAGTTTGAGCTATAAAATTGTCCAAAAGCTCAGTTCAAAACTCGGAGAGAAATACCCCAAAAAACTGAGCTATAATTGCTGCAAAAGGTGGTTCTACAAAGTATTGACTCAGGTGGGTTGAACACAAATGCATGCCACATTTTTCAGATTTTAATTTGTAAAAATATATCAAAATGATGTGCCACTTACCTTCCACATAACAATTATACACTACTTTGTGTTGGTCCATCTAAAACATAACCCAAAGGGGTTTGTCGTAACGTGGTGAAATTTGAGAAGGTACAGGGTGTAGTAATGCTTTTGCAAAGAACTGTAAGTATGGGGAAATGATTGCAACTGTGAGCAATATGAGCTTCCAGCTCCCTGTCAGGTGATGTGAAGCTATATATCTGTCTGAAGTGTTCGAAGCTGTAGTTTCCAGCAGGACAACAACCCTTAACATAAAGCCAGCACAACAAAGGATTGGTTGTGTTAGAGAGGACAAGTCAAAGTCCAGACCTAAATCCAACTTAGCAGACAAACAAAATTGATGATCAAAGACACTCTATATCCATCTGATTTTAAGTTGCTTTGCAAAGATGAATGAGCCAAACAATTAATTATTTAGATACACAAAGCTCAGCTCTTGGTGACTGAACACTAAAGTATGCCACATTTTCAGATTTCATTGTATAAAAAAATGGAAAATTGCTTTCATTTTACTTTCACCACACAATTATCCGCTATATGTGATGGTCTAGCACATAAAATCCTAATTGAATACATTGATGTTTTTGGCTGTAGCCCGACAAAATAGAAAAAAGTTGTGAATAATTGGTTTGAATGCTTTTGAAGTATTCTGCAAGTGACGAAAAATGCTGCACAATGTTTCAAACCAAAAACCTCTAATTAGGTTTTCATTTTAAAGGTTGCAACCCAGGAAATGTGAAATGCTACACCACATGGACACTGTCATGTTTACATTTTCTCATAAGAATTTATCTCCGAAGCCAGATGTAACAGAATCAGCAATGAAAATTAATTAGCTGGTTTGATGTGGCTGCCTCATGCTCCTTCCAGACAGACCTGGCTTTTATGGGCTGTGGAGGAAATTACTAAGAACTGATTGATCCTGAAGGACTTCTCTGTACATATGGTATGGCAGACACTTGCGCGCGCGCAAACACACACACACGCACAAACACGCACGCACGCACACACACACACACACACACATATAACTCCTGCCAGTTCCCACTTTTTACCCTCACCATGATAAAATCAGTAAACTATTTTTTTCATATTCAATGTATCTACAGTAAAGATTGCAGAAAATAAGCATATGCCTTAAATTAAAAGACAAATAACACACTGCAATACAAACTTGCACCCTCTGACCTCTAAAACATAGAAATTACACACAGTAGAATCTCACTGCATGTGTCTTTGGATCTTTCTTTCCATTTCATCCCCTTCCCATCCTCTTCACTTCATCTGTGTTTTCTTTGAGCTTCTCTCAGGCTTCAAACCCCTTCTGTCTTTTCATCCCCCCCAACTCTTGTCTTCTCCATCTCCCTCTCTGAGTAAGTGAGTTTCATCTAGGGTGCTTGCAGGGCGAAATCACCTCGGGGCAAACACTTTATTATCTGTAGTCAAAGCGTCACCACAAATACCATTCTACACACACAAGTGTCACTTTCCATTTGTCTGCGCTCGGACTGCATTAGCAGAGCCCAGCCGGGCCCAGAGCCTCATCTCAAACGCGTCCACCAGAAGAAAGCTAACATTGTGGGAAAGCTCTTGTCCTGCATTCCTGCCCCATTAACACCTCTAACAGCACCAGAGCAGACCCAAAGCCTGCCAGGGGAAGTAAAGCATCACAATTAAACATAACTTATCAAATGACAAAAATATAGTCGCATTAAAGCAGGGGGCTCATAAACCTTTTTTTATTGTTAAGTTTTAGTCAGCATTAAGACGGACAAACCTGAGGAAACCACTGTTCATGTCAATTACAAATAATCTGATTGAAAGTCTGGCAAACCCAACAGCAGTGGGCACTTTATGTCGGCTTTAAGCCACAAAAGAATGCAGGCCAGCAGCAGCAGCAGCCCTGTCAGGGCTTTTGTAGGACACCCGTGCAAAACAACAAGCACACAAAACTGGGGCAACATGTTTACCTCACACTATGCAATGCACTTCATGAGCAAAATGTCTAAAAAACAAACAAACAAGAAAGATAGCTCTGTGCTTATTCCCATGACAGTCAACAACAAAAACAACAAAGAAAAATAATTTAAATGGTAAAATATAGACTTTTACACAATTTTACACAACCTGCTTTAACTTCTGCCACTTTCACCAGAGATAATATCGTCATCTTCCAAAAATAATGGCCTAAGTCATTTTTGGTCAAAAATGATTTTTTTGCCTAAACCATCTCCTCATGATGCAAGCCACCTCTTGTAAAATTGTCTAAATCCTCAGTTGAGCAAGTCATGCAATTCCATTCGTGTTGTATATTGGCCTATGTCAACAATGTGACTTAAGACAGTTTTACAGGCTTTTCAAAATGGTGATTGTTTCAGGAAAAACCAAAATTTACTCTAGCTATTAAATCTAAGCTATTTCCATAATTCAGGGCTCATTCCCTATTGGTAAGTGATAAGGATTACCACAATATAGGCTAGGCATTAAATAATGCATAGATATTTAGTATTTTAATTTTGTCTTTCAGTCTGCATTGTTGTCCACAAAGTAACTACATTCTTGAAAGCTGCATTTAGCAAAGAGTGGAAGAGCTCCAGAACCTGTGGCTGTTACAAGTAATTGTTTTTTGTCAACTCTTTTCTGTCTTTTTAAAGATTACGTCATCAACTGTTTTTCTTTTAATTTTCCACTTTATATGATCTAATTGAGAAAGATATGTAGCTTAATAAAAAGGACCATAAGAAATAGCTATATCAACACTAATCTGTTGTTATTACCTTTTAGGAGGAAATTGTTAATAAATATTATATATATTTTGTGTTTTTTTGTGTTTCCTGAAAAACTTGAAAAAATTACTTAGGCCATTACTTTAGGAAGGTGAATATAAGAACGACATACTTGATCAGAGCTCCATTTGCATGAATTACTGTATCAGTGCAGGGTGACATGGAGGTGTTCAGCTTGTGGTTCTGCTAAGGTATTAAGGAAGCCCAGGTTGCTTTAATAATGTCCTTCAGCTTGTCTGCATTGTTGGTTCTAGTGTCTCTCCTCATCCCATAGATTTTTGTGGGTTTTAGGTCAGGCCAGTTTATTGACCAATAAAGCAGAGTTATATAATGGTCATTGATGCCAGTATTGCTACTTTTGGTAGTGTAGGCAGGTGCCAAAAGTACCAGTGGAAAATGTAATCAGCACCTCCATAAAGCTTGTCGGCAAAGGGAAACATTAAGTGCCCTAAAATGTCCTGGTAGATATTAATCTAACCTACAGAACAGAATTATTGAAATAAATGTATGGATGATATAACAATTGATTGAGATGCAACTACAAATGAGGGAAACTTTCATCCCAACAGTGCTTACTGTTTCATATAAATTAATTTCATACTAATTCTACCAGAGTGGCTTATTCGAGTGCATGGCTCGGTAAAGAACGTAGCCCCCCTTCCTGGTTTGTTAGCTGTACCTGATGAGGCAGCCCTTGGGCCTGCCCAGGGTGCCCTCATTGTGCATACAGCATGGTCTGGAAAGCATAGCTTTATCAGCAAATACCCGAGTCAGCACGAGCAGCAGGGTGGTTATGCACTGCGACTGGCACACCAGCCGATATTGTCATGTACGATTAGGCTAGTGTTTATGAGCCTGTGAAATCATTCCCATGGCATCAAAGTCAATGCCACCTCCTACCCTCCTCCATTTATATCCCTGCCTCTGCACTGCCCTCTCCTCTGTCCCCTCGTTGTTCCATTTCACATTTAGTCTCGCTACTTCACAGTGAACCCAGAGTGAACCTCCTTAAAAGCTCTGCTCTGCTGAAAACAGATCCAAAGTGGAGCTAAAAACAAGGTGAACCGGTTGGATTTTCCAAAACAAATCTCTGCTGGTTAATTAATTCCATCCAGAGAGGTCAACCTCAAGTCACAAGTAGCCAGTGCAGTGGAGGAGCCGCTGCTGCCAGTTGTTTTGTCTTGACACACCTCACCAGATTACAAAGCTGATAGAGAGGGAGCAGAGCAGGAGATTCAGGAGACAAACAAACCATGAGGTCAGTTATGGGGAAACATCAAGAGGAGGAAACAGAGATTAAACCATTCAGTGAGGAGACAGAGAGCAACACAAAGCACAAAGACAAGAAAAAGAATCATGCCGGGTCCTCCTTGTCCTGCCTCTAAGAGCATACGCCATGCTGTGATACTTTTTTCTCAAAGGGGATATGTGTAGAGCCGAGAGCCAACCTCGTTCTCACCCATGCACAAACCTAAATGCACACGGCAACAACACAAACACGCACATAGGTTTGGAGTAAAAGACCCCAGAGGTGGAGATAGCGAGGGCCTGCAGAGATAAGAGTAGGAGCTAGTGCCGAAAGGAGAGAAGGAGGGAAAAAACGTGTGGGGGAAGAGATGAGGGGAGGCTGCAGGCGCCCAAGCGGGCTGTCAGACCAGAGGAAGTGCTGGTGTGCAGGCCTGCAGGTAAATGGAAGAAGAAAGGCGCCTGCAGGCTGCCCGAGGCAAGCCTGGGCCCTTCTGTTCTATCATTTAGGAGACAAGTCCTCCACTGATTCCCAATTAATATTTAACACCACGCAGACAACAAGGCACTCCACTGCAGTACACATACCAACGAGAGTAGAGGCGAGGAGAGAAAAAGAAAGTAGACGAAGAGGATCTAGGGATGCATAAATAGATTCATTCTCAGTGAGATGAAACAATATTTTGAAAGACTCAATGTCAGTGAGGTAGGGCTTTAATGCAAGTGAAATGTTTTATTTTTAATCAGTGCTTGATGCTTAAATATGTGTTTTAATGGATCTGTAGTGACAGTTGATTGACAAATATTTCTAGTCTCTGTAATGAAGTAAAGTTTGGGGTTAAACCAAGAAGTCAGTGACATTTTTTAGTTTTTTTTTTCAAACAATTAGAGGGTACAACAAGAGTTTTAATATTACATTTACTGTACTTTGTAGAAGTATTAATACGCCTACGATGTATGTCCCTTCTAAGGTCACCCTCCTGTCGGAAGGTAAACCACCATCCCAATACAATATGTAGAAAGGGATGTCTATATGCTTGCATGGCTATAACGAATTTCTTAATTAGACAGAAACTTGCAGAGAGACAACAGGAAATGTGCTTGAAAGACTAGATTATCATCAAAAAAAGAGCTGGGACCTACACCAAGAGGTCAGGAAAAGACACACCCTAAACCTAAAACCATCTTTGTATTCCAATATGTCGACACAGCTGGTGTATGTGGAGATCACTTTTAGCAGAGTACAGCTGAAGAGCAAACCATGGAAAGTGTAGTTAAATGTCCCACAGGGATAATGAAGTGAATAAACTGTTGTGGTCAGTTTGCACTCCCATGTTTTCTCTCTGCTAAACCCTCTCCAATATGAGAGCAGATTGAAAAACCAAAAAAAGGCATGGACAGTGAATAAAGCCACTACTTTGTTTTCTTTTACATGTCTTCTTGTATATTTTCTATTCAATTTTGCAGTCGTCAGAGATTGCACACATTAAAAGTCCAAATTTTAGACCAAAGAAACATTTTAGTTCAGGTTTTAAAACAAGATGACTGAAATCACTGAATACCCTGCCAGAAACGTGCAACACCTCCTCACCACCTCTCCAAGAAAGCACAGCATGTTGTGCTCAGCTCTGTAAGACACAACCTGTTTGCCATTTCCTGTGGGACAGCAAGAGGCTGCACACAGTGGCTCCTGTCCTCCAAGCCACCCCCACGCTCTGGCAGGCGAAAACAAGAGGGTGGTGAAGCCTTGCACCTGGGATGTCCAAATGCCAGTTTGGAGGCTTTGGAACAAGAACCCTGCTTTTGAACCCAAATCCTGCTGTGACCAAAACTACAGTAGACTTCCTCCTCCTTGAGCTCACCTCTTGGGGCTGTGAGATGGCTCGGCCCCCTGTATGCGCAGCAGAAGGCGGAGGGCAGAGGGAAGGCATAGCGCTGTGGGACACCACAAGCCGGAAATGATTCTCTATGTGCCAGCGCTGAGACGCCAGCACAGGAGAAAGGGACTGCTATGGATGAGGCAAGATTAATACAGCAAGAGAGCTGTCTCTCTGAAACTAACTGTGGCTCTAAAATTCTTGGATTTCACAATCAAAAACTCTGATGAAAATGTGGCTATTGCAGCAATCTGTAGTGAAACTGACTTAGTAGGTATCGATGAAGGGAGTTATAGATCCTACGGATAGCCGACAGTCACCATTTAACATAAAAACTTCCTGACCTCTGCTTCTCGTCAGCAGAATGGGGAATAATGACAGTCTCAGTGGGCCTCCTGTGGAATTTCAAATGGGAGTGAGAAATGAGGTGATTCAATCAGTGGGAAAAGGTCAAGTGCATGCAGATTCACTCTCCCTCGCCTTCTCCATTCCTTTTCCCCCAGTTCACTGGCAAAGCAATCAGGGTAAAGGTTGTTATTTCTTCTGCTGCAGCCAGTGACCACACTTAAAAATTCATCTAAAAAACCCTCCCCTTCTCACTTTTTCAACCAGAAAGCGGCCGTCGAGGTGCTGTGCCGCAAACTGATATGGCCAGCTAATTCTGCTGTTATGTTCCACACCGTCTCAGACAACAGTAGAGGAGAGGTGGCTGGAAGTCGTTACCTGAGCATATTACCGAGATTTAGTGGAAGAGAAGCAGCTAAAAAGCAAGGCCAAACTAATGGCTCTGGCACCTCTGCCTGCAGAGGCACAGGGCTATTAGGAAAACTACAATTCCCTGGTGAACCTCTGTGTCATGTCCTGAGGCTGAGTGTGACAAGGCCTGGTTGTCTCTGTCGATCAAGCTCTAGGAGGGCTAAACCCGGCCTGACATGGAATGAACCTGGGATATCAGGCTCCGTGGGAAATTTCATTTACACCTGGCTGATTGGCACAGTGGGCCTCTGGGCTGTTGTCACAGAGGGCTATGGCTACAGGTGCGCTAGTCTGTTACCGTGTGCAACAAGGCAGAATTGGGCATAAATTCACATCTACACCAGAATTGATTGGAGGCTGAATTCACCAGGAAACATCCTGAAATTTTCCTGTTTCTTTCTGATTTTATAAAAAATGATTGAGGTTATTTTATCCTAAAAGTATACCCAGTCACTATGTTTGTGCTTGGACTTGAACACCTGGTTCAGCCTGAAGTCTGAACCAATGACAGGACAAATCTGGGAGCAGCAGTGAGCCATGCGGGCAGCATCTACAGTCAGCCCAGATAAAATGTGCACACACAGTGTGACAGCTTCTTTCTGAGAAAATGTCATCTTGGCACAAATGCGACTGCTAAGGAATTAAACAAATAAAAATCTGCCGAAATCTGAAAAATAACCAGGCAGAAATATCTCCATCAGCCAGTCAATTGACAGATTCTGGACCTGTTATTCTTAAGCTGACATGTGGCAGAGTAATTGGAGTCTGGGCAAAGAGGAGAGGCAGAGTGGCGGAGTAGAGGTGGGGGCTGATGGAGCCTCCTGTCCAGCCACCTCAGTCTTACTCATTGCTGGGAGGGTTAAAGTTTCCTTTCCCTTACAGGTGAAAGGTTTTAAGTGAAGATGCACAGAGAAATTGTTTGGTGATCAGACCCTTGAATGGCCCTCCTCGATAACCAACTGGTTGGAAACTAGAAATAGGATCTTTATCCGATCAATAAATGTGCTACAGATCAGTGCTACCAGGTAGCACTGAAAAACACACCCTTCTGTGTGGATGTCGCCACTGCAGGAAGGTGATTCAAAGTTAGCTATTTTCAGCATCAGTGAGGGTTTTAAAGATGAAGTTAAAAGAAGCACAAATTACGTAAGCAGATTCCTCGATGTTCTCTCAGCCTGCCACTTTACTTTTAAACATGGATTACAGGACATTAAACATATAACAGTAGAGATACCCTGTTTTATCTGTTTGTTTAAGTTCAATTCTGCCTGTCACGGGACAGGCCAGATTAGTAACTGTTCCAAGTCCTTTGGAAATCTCACAGTTAAGGTAAGGATCTACTGACCTCTAAGAGATAATATTGCATTATTGTGCTGTATTTAGTTCTGTCCATCTTTCCATTAAGTTTGACCGGCTTCCCTGTCTCTGCTAAAGGAAAGCATCTCCAGAGCACCACCATGTTTCACAGTGGAAACGTTGTATTCAGGTCGACGTTCAGTGTTAGTTTTCCACCAGAGCTCTTGGAGATTTAGATTTAAAGTTATATTTTATTTGACTAACATGTTTCTCCTGACTGGAAATAATTAATGTGTTGGAGTGACCCGGCCAGAGCACTGACTTGAATCTGATAAAGAATCAGTGGAGGGAACAAAGGATAAGGGTGAAGGCAAGGAGGCCTCTGAACCTCAAAGACTCAATACCAAAATACCAGTGGAAGCATGTTAAAAGATGATCACCCAATTATAACGAAGGCTAGACAAAAATATCTTATAATATTCCCCACATTTTATTTTGTGTATCACTAAAATGGTAAATGAGATAACCTGTAATTCTTTTTTTTGGGGTTTTATTAATAAGTACCTCTGTGCCATAACCTGGAGGATTTTACTGTATTTGTATTTGTTGTGGGCTGCTTTTGGTAAATCTTTTTTTATTGTTTTTTACTATAAACATTGTATTGTTAGGATAGCTTACCAATGTAAAAACACTAATTTGTTTTCATTTATAGTTTTTATAGAAGTGGTTTTACAAAATCAGTGATCCGAAATCGGCCACAAAAACTCAGATTGGTGCATCTCCAGTTGAAATGTTTACCTTGAGGCCCACAGATCAGAGGGAGACAATCAAGAGAAGAGATGAGTGAAAAACAGGAGATGGCCACTGGCTACGGATGGTTGGGGTCAGTGCCATCCATTCACCCCCTCTCTCCCTGCAGGGCCTCTCCCTCATCTGTCTGGATGGTGCCCTCTCTCTGGGGCATGACAATGTGAGAGGCCCTGGCTCCGCTGCCGTCTCTGCCTTTCATGTCTCCATCTAGGGCAGCAGTATGGAGACATGAAGCGGAGGATGAAGTAGAAGATGGGGGGTGGGGGGAAGCTACAAATGTCACCCATAAGCGGGGATTTAATTAAAAATGACAGGGGTTGGTGCTGGAGAGTACAGCCACATATGCGTGGAATTTGGGTGCAGTGAAAAAGCAAGTGCCTATGATTTATAATTGAAGTAATGCTCTACACTCCTTTTAATTCTACAGCCAAAGGGAAAAATATCAAAAGGCTGCCCCTTCGAGGCTAATCCGATATGATATTTTTAAGGGCAGGCGGTCAATAGCTCTCTGAAAAGCCTGGTTCCCTGTCTCCCTTTCTGCTTCTGTCTTTTCTCCACTTGTCTGTCTCTCCCTATCTCCCTCCTTTCTCTCCCTGTGCAGTGCACTCCTCGCTCTCCAGTACATCACCCCGCCCCTTTCAAAGCCCAGACTCTGAGCGGGCTGTGATAATGGAAACATCCCGCTCTCCGCCTCCCGTTTCTCCTGCTAAGCTCTGCGCGCTCGGGGGAAATTGATTGTCTGGCTAGCCGATCTGAGCGCTTCCAGCTGATGGTAGAGCCAGTTAAGTCCTTTTTTATTGAGGGTATGAGGGATTTTTAATGGGAGTCGCATCAATGAACTGTGCAGCCACTCAGCATCTGCATACAGGGGTTTTTCTTTAAAAAAAAAAAAGAAGCTTTTTCTCGTGCTCTTATCCCAGCTGCTTACACAAACACACACACACACATACACTTAAAACGTTTGAGTAAAGGACAGCAGATGCAAATGGCACACCTCACTCTTTCCTCCCCGCAAGGTAATCCCCCTCCTGTGGTCTCACTCCCATCTATTTGAAGACTGTTCTTCTCTGCAGCCTGGGTCATCTTACCCATGACCAGCATCCATTCTGGCAAAAACTGGGCCACTACCAATCTGTCACGAGCACCCGGCTCTGTGTGGCGACCTGAGTTTGCCTGGTCCAGCAGCCAGACCCACCGTCTGCTTTTCTGCACCCCTTCTGGGTCTGGATGAACAATTGCCTTATTGAGGCCAAGTACTGCATAGTGGTGGAAATCCAACACTAACCACCCCCTCCCACCCGAGGACAGAAAGAAGGCTATTATGTCCAAACATCCTCATTATGAACCTTGGACTCGACCGCTGCAGTAGTCCTTCAATCAAAAGGTTTAACAGGTGGGGAAGTGGAGATAGACATAGAGGGTAGGTAAGAGGGAGGGGAAAGACTGGAGACTGTTCTTTTTCTCTATCGATTTGAGTCCTAACTCACACTGGCTGCTCCTCAATAAAGAACCTTGAGAGGAAGTGGGCTAATCCTGTGAAATTGGAAGTAGGGAATCGATTAAGAGCACTATTGAGGATTTCCTCCATTTCTCCTTCTTCCCCCTCCCTCTTTTTGCCTTTACTAATTTTATTTTCAACAGTCAGTCTCCACCCCCCTTTGTTCACCTTTCCCTGAAACTTCATTAGTGAACATGGGTGAACCTTTACTCAGATAAAGAGCCAAACCTTCCAACCGACCGCAGAGCTTTATAATCTCTTAAGTTTCCTCTCTCTTTCTTAGCTCCTTATGGATCACCCCTACAGAAATGAGAAAAAAGCCAACCACAGATCTGAGGACATAAGTAGCACACGGTCACCTTGTTGATGCTGGCCCCTACAACAGGCTACTGAAGTGTGATTTTAAGTTGAGAAGTAGCTAATTGGCCAGCAAGAAGCTGAGAATGAATCAATCCATAAAAACTACTCTTACAGCCGAATAAATCTACTGCCTTGCAAAAGTATTCATACCTTTTGCACTTTCACATTTTGTCACGTTACAATTACAAACCTGATTGTGTTTTATTAGGATAAGTAGTGGATTTTTTTTTTTTACAAATACAAATATAAAAAGTATGGCTTCCATTTTTATTCACCCCCTTTTCTGTGATACCCCAAAATAAAATCCTGCAAAGAAGCTCCAGATCTACAGCTCAGGTAGGAGAATCTGCTGAAAGGATAACGATTTGTCATGCACTCTATGAATCTGGCCTTTATGCAAGAGAAGGAAGAACAAAGCCAATGTTAAAAGTAAGATACAGAAAACATTTGTTGAGGGCATAGCAAACATGTGGAAGAAAGTGCATCAGTCAGATGGAATAAAACCTGAATTTATTTTGGGATACATGCATAACCCTAAATGTACAGGTAAACATTTCACAGCATCATAAATATACCATCCCCAGGGTGAGTATTGTGGTAAACCAGCATCATGCTGTGGGACGCTTTTTTCAGTAGGGACATGGAAGCTGGTCAGATGAATTGAACTAAATACAGGGTAATCCTGGAAGAAAGACTGCTAGAGGATGTAAAAGACTTGAGAATGGGGGGACAACAAAAAATGTACGCCATACTTAGTTTTAGCAGTAATAAACTTTGAAAGCCATGTATGGTACTTTGTGTTGGTCGATTGCAGAGATCCTGCTATTCTCACACATCCTCTGTAAGTTTTGGTTAAAACGGCAAGATTCTAGCTCTTGTGTCCTCCAGAAGGATTTGTAATCAACTTGAAGGAGCTCGTGGATTTGCCACATAAACAACAGCTGTTATATGTTCAAGGATTGTTGAATATGGAGAAAATTAACCGTTCTCTCACTTATTAAAAAGGTGCTGTTCTAAAACGGCTTTTAAGTTAAGGAGAAATGTACTTTCCTGAAAGCTGCAGCTCTCTCTAATCCCAAACTGGTTAGAGCTAGCTCTGTGAGGTCTTTTACAGTTTTCCACCCTCACTTTGTCCACCTTTGTCCCTTTACACCATTTTGTGAGCGGACAGAGGACGGTGCTCGGGGAACATGCACAGCAGCTGCCACGCTTTAGATGAGGCCAGCACGGCCAGGGCCAGACACTGTAAATGTTTACAGACCCTCAGGGTCAGCAGGGCCAGTGAGGCACGTTAAACAGTGTCTGTTCAGCTCTGTTGTCACAACTGCACAATCAGCAGTGTTAAACAGCCTCCCCCATAATGAGTAGCCAAACAACTCGGCAATCCAAGGTCTAAGTGCAAATTGAATAAAATTTTAATTTAGAATTCCAGAGAGAGGTGAGGGAACAATGGGACAACAATGGAAACTTTTCTTTCACCTCACTGTCTGGGTTAACCCCTGACTTCCATCATTCAACATGAGCAGCAGATTAAATACAAATGACAAACACACAGGGTTCCTGCACATCTGTCAAGAGGAAGCTCCAGGCTTTTCCAGATTTCTCAGTCCTTAAGTTCCTTGTGAAATGTAAAATGCTAAAATTCCACATGACTTTATGACAGGTATTTTTACAGTGTGGAGAGAAGGAAAGAACGGTGGAAAGACACAGGGAAGACAGGGAAGGATGAAAAGAAATAAGGAAAGAAATCACATTAGGAAGGAATGAAGGTAGAAAGAAAGGAGAGAAAGACAGAAAGAAGGCATGTAGGACACAATGATGGAAGGACCAAAGAAAGGATGGAAGGAAAAAAGGAAAGCAAGATGGAAGAACACAAGGAAGGAAAGAAGGAAGGACAAACACAAGGAAGGAAAGAAAGTAAGGTAGGATACAAGGAAGTACTTACCCAGACCCGGAAAGTACTGAAATCAAATACCAAATTTTTCCAGACTTTTTCAGACTGTGTAGGAACCCTAAACATAGGTGTCTCTCATTATTTAGCTGGAGGAGAGCTGAACACTTGACCTCCACCACTCCCTCGTGCCGTTAACTTACATTTCCGTCCAAGGACTTGCGGCGGCTCCAAGGTCTTGCTGGCACACACTGGGTGCTGGGGTGGAGGATTCTGCCTCCTCTGCAGACAGGCCAGCATGGCGAGGTGGGCACAGTACTACAGCCGGGGGAGTTCTGCGGACAACCTAAGGCAGGGTGAGAAAAACAGGGAAGGACGTTAAAGAGAGTTAGATACGAGGTCAAAGCTGTGCACGGCCTGGTCTGGCAAGCCATCAGGGGCCTTCTCACCGAGGATTTAATTGGGAAGCATAGCTACAGCTGCCTGCCTCTCAGCTCTGTGTGCTGAATGATAAACACACACCTGCAAAGTGTGGAAGTGGGGGTGGGTGGACACTGTAGACACAGGAGCAGAGCAGAGTCCAGAGCAGTCACTCTGCAGCTTCAAACAGCATATCCACACAGCCATTCAACCGCATCTCCTGTCTGTGAAACCATGCCCCAAACAAACCTACAGAATAACATAGAAAATAGCAACACTCAGCCACATCAGGCCACATTCTTTCCAGGGCAGTGTAGATGTGGTGATTGATGGCGTTTCTAAGGAGAGCAAAAAAAGAAAAGGTAGTGCTGAGAAAACAGCAGTCTGTCTGCTACGACTTAACATGCAACAGCTCTGGGGGACTGTCAAGGAAGGCCTGGGGCCCCCGAGCTGTGTCTGTATGTATGTGTTGAACTGTACAGTTGCATGTGAAAGTGCGTGTATGTGAGCAGATGTAATGGGATGGGAGGGGAGAGACTGCCAACCATATATCAGGGCTAGTGACGGCACTAATCAATCTCCCTCTAGGCCATAAATCTCCAACTCTCCTTCCCACCGCCACCGTCACTCAGGAACAGGGAGGCAGAGGCGACTGGTCTCCTCTCAAAAAGCCCATCACATTCCCAGAGGAAACACAGGACGTGGTCAGATATAAATATGAATATATATATGAAAGAAAGCTAAATAACAACCCTGAACAATCAGAAACCATGGAGGCTATCATTCATCAGGAGCATCGCTGTGTCACATAACACAATGATGACTGATTACAAAGTCTTCCACTTGCACTATATGGCAGATAAAAGCACCCGAAGCAACTATTTAAGCCCAGAGAGTGTTTTTCTAAGATAACAATCCAGAATTACTCCTCTATTGTTTAGTCAGCGTGTCTTGTTGCATGCTTTCACTGAAGCCCAGTTTCACCTACAGAAGACATTGGTCACATTTGGGCGGGGGGGGGGCCTAGTGGTTAGAACAGGAGGTTTGTGTTCCAGAGGGGACACAAGGGGCCAGGTTCGTATCCCACAGATTACCACTCTGGGTCCCTGAGCAAGACCCTTAGCCTCAGAATGCTCCCCGGGCGCCGCACAATGGCAGCCCACTGCTCCCTATAGGGATGGGTTAAATGCAGAGGACAAATTTCGTTGTAATGTACATGTGCAATGACCAATAAAGATGATTATTATTATTATTTATAAGGGAAAAAAATGGGTTGTGGCTTTAATCTCAGCTCTGACTGCGTGTGAGTCTCTTTTTCCAAACTGATGGATTTGAAAAAAGAGACTGAACCACTATTGCTTCCATCTAAGCTGGTCTCCTCCCATATTAAAACACAGAGCAGAGGCAAATATTTCATCTGTGCTTTCAGTCTCCGGCTACGATGCGTGGCAGACTATTGAAAAAGTATTTCACACGCACATGTCACAGCCTAGTCCTCTGCTATTTATTTTCTCAGTGAATCACTAAACGAACATTTAGCCACCTGCCATCAGTCCATTACTGGCGTTCATAGATTATCATTGTATTATGAAAGAAAACAATTGCAGTGATTACAGGATGAATTAATGGCAGCTCATACAGCTCTGGCTGCTCTTCTTGCTCTTTTAAAGGCTATACAAATGCAGAACACTGCTGCAAATGGTCATAAATTTTGAAGCATTGAATCAAAAGAGCTCCGCAAATGACATAATGTACCTGCATTTGATCAAAGTGCAAAGTATAAAACAACTCCACATACTTTTGCAAGTTCAAAGACTGATCTAATAATTATTTTGGCCCAGCTGAACCACAGCATTCCAATCAGGCAAAAACCGGTACCGGTGGTGGTCTGCTGAACCAAGTGCTAGAGCATCGAATCTGTCGAGCGGTTATTTAACAAAAATAATTGGTACCAAGTCACAGCTGAATTGCTCGTCCACTGAGTGAGACCGAGCACAGGTACAAGGGAAGGAGCGCAGCAGAGTACACATCCAGTACCATTTTAACATGCAAACATTGAACAGCGTCATGTGTGTTGTCCACACTGCCTTCGTATGATTTCCTACTTCGCAGCAATCTAAGCGGGACAGGCAATATGCTTCATTTGAAGTAAGCAGGTGGTGCCTCTAAAAGACAACAATATATCGGTCACTTCTTTTATTGATTAAAATAAGTTAGCCCAAGCTAGCTACTTAAAAATAAGATAATAAGAATTTTAACAGCTCTTTCAAAGAAATGGATCTCGAAGATCTGTCTCCGTTTAAACTGTCGTAAATCTCATCTCTGCATCACAGTGTGCAGCTGACTCCTGCGGTGAACCCAGATTATGCTTCTTTTGGACTAAAAAACACACCAGAGATGTACATTTTTCACAACAGCTTCCTACTGGGCAATAATGTGCCGGTTTGTCAACTATCAGCTCACAACAGATGAGGAAAGAGCTAAAATAGAAGAACAAAGTAGCACCTAATGCTAAGTAAGTTAACTTTTAGCCATGTATGCGGTCCTCAGAAAGGTCTAATTTCTGTGTTCAACTTGTTGCCATCTTGGCAGATTCCTTGGACTACTGGTACTACAGCCGGAGGTCTGCCTCTGCTCATCAGGGCAGCTAAAATAGTAATACGGGACTGACAGAGAAACCATGAGTACAGGATCCAAAATGGCTGTGTCCATATAGAGTGTAGCGAATGCTGCCAGTAAAATGATAACTTGTATCTCATTACACCATTGGCACCTAAAGTGCTGTAAAATATATATATATATATATATTTATACATGTGAATATGATGTTTTGTGTTTGAAGGCATAAAATATGGAGGAATACTGTACATTATTATTAACTTGTATTGCTTATATTGGTTAGCACCAAATAAATAGATAATTCCACTATTTTTTTACATGTAACTAAAAGGCTCCCAACTTGGGTGTGACTGACTGGATTCTTGAAAACTGTATCTAGTTTCTAATTGTAGTATTTTTTTAAACGTTGGTTGTTCTTGGCAAAATTTGTTCAAACTAATACAAATCTATTTAGAAATGTTATTTTGCCCCAATGACTAGGCAATCATGATCATGATTTTACTGTTATTTTTAATATTGCTGCAAAACTAGTATGACAAAAACTAGTGTTTAATTTATTCTCAAACTTTGCACATAAATTGAAATTAGATACTATAATTCTAAGCTGTAGGTTAGGGTTTTTACATCCCCTGATTACAAATACCAAATCTTTACTACAACCATTTTGCTTGGCTTGTCTTTGAGTAATATATCCCAAAATTAAGTATGGCAGACAAGCACATCTAATTGCTGTACGACAGTAGAATGATTTCCTTGGGTTTAATAGTTAAAGATCAGGAGCAAGACCTAAAAACATGCAAATAACATGCAAAATATGTTTTTTAGGCTCTGTTTTTTATAAAACTGTCTTCTTAGGACATTATGGTTGACCCTGGACCCTGAGGCTGCTTCGATGCACTTAACACCTGAAGTCACGTGAGCATTTTTAAAGCCTGTCACCAGCAGCACAAAACAACACTTTTAGCACAAAGTGACAGTGAGAAAAGCACTCAAATGCATCTCCCTGAAAAATCTAAGCAAATTAAATCTCCAAACAGCCTCAGTTCACCCTCTCTCTCTCTTTAACACACACATACGCTGCAGATGGAAAAGAGGGACCACTCTATGTCTCGCCAGGTGCTCAGGAAAAAAAAAAGAGGTCGCTCACAGTGCCATTTCCTCTCGCACACAGGCAGCCCTGGCCCAAACACACTGGTACTTTGAGCTCATTACTGGCTATTCATATAATCCTTTCTCTGTGTTCTCTCTGCAAGGATACTAATTTCCCAACGAGCCCTTCCTCACAGTCCATTTGTTCAAAGATAGCGGTTGAGAGAGGGGAAGCAGACACGTGGTGGAGACTGAGACTAAAAGCTGGTCTTAACGGGGAGGGCTGGGAGGTGGTGGGGGAGGGATGCCAGCACACTTTTCCCCTCCCTGAAATGAAAGACAATCGTGTAACTACCCTCCATTTTTCTCCATTTGCTGTGCACCAAATGTATTCGGCGGCATTATACTTTGCTAAAGGAGACTGGCTCTTTTTTTCAATTCAATTTCGGGAACCAATTTACTGCTATTATTGCCTTTAAGAGCGAGGTAAAAGGAGCAAGTCTTCAGCTTGTTTGTCATGTCCCCCTTTTCCCCCCATCTCCTCCCATTAGGTTATTGTGCTACTTAGCAGATGTCCATCAGTGGCAGGAAATTATCCCCGAAACCAAACGCCTGTGACCCATCACCCAGCTGCCCTGAAAACAGCCCGTCTTACCGAGGTCAATCTCTGTGAAGGTACTGGGCTTTCTGAGTGCATATGTGTGTGTGTGCATGCACACCCAGTGCTCAGAAACAGCACCTGCACTTCACTCACACATCAAATCCACCAGTTCTCCTATTACACCACTAGCATAGATATCTCAAAAGCTAGGATGTCTATCGGCTCCATCCCCGTTCTGCTAATGCCGCTGCAGGGTTTGCAATGGAGGCGGGAGGATCAGTCCCTCAAGATGAGGGAATTAGCTGGAATCAAGAGGCGGTGGGCTTGGCAGAGGGCTATTTCTTAGTTAAAAGGTTCATAAACTGCAGAGGAGATCAGAAGACATGGCTCTCTGCACCTAAAGCTGTCTACTCAGATAAGCATCCTGCCAAGTGCGGGGTGGAAAAGAGTGGTCATGGGTGACAAACGCTGTGTGTGTGTGTGTGTGTGTGTGTGTGTGTGTGTGTGTGTGTGTGTGTGTGTGTGAGGTGTCTGAGGTACACATGTTTCAGGTGAAAGAGTATGGCAGATGATATTAACTGTAGTACCTTTTGGTTTCACATGAACAGTTACTAAATAAAGATTTGGTTTTCATGCATCATGCAGAAGTCTCCTCATAGTTGTGTATCTGCAACCAACATCAGTGTTTAAGGCTAAAGTATGAAGGTTGCCCTGGCAATCAGGCAACTTTTATGTCTATTTCATTTGTCTTGTTCCTCACCTAAATTATCTTTACAGTTTTTTAAATGTATAACAGCTTCTTAAGCTCAGGCAAGTGCTCTTTTTCTCATCGCCAGAAGGAATGTGGTTACGCTCACTGTGCTATTGCCATATATTCCAATTATTGCTCTCAGGGACAACCTTGCAGGCGACTGTAACAAGGAGAGAAGGCATTTGATTATCCCACAGATTGCGGTAGACACAAGCATTTTTTTTAAGACAAAAAACTAGCTTATTATTTTCGACAGGACCACAGGAGCCAGGCCCTCTGCAGTGTGAGCTACTTTGCAAACTGGTAAAACAGATTCAACACATTTGTTGTTATCTGCTGGTGTGCTATAGCAACTTTCAGCAATGTTTGTCTGCAACACTTTGTGCATAAAAGTATTTCTACAACTTAGCCAAGCACAGAAGAATTTGTGTGCTCACAGATATTTCAGTCATAAATGATTTTATAGTTTGCATAAATTAAAGAAGAATTGCCAAAAGTGGCAATAATTTCCTTCAAAAAAGTTTAAAATGTTGGTTCACTACTACATAGATATTTGCAAAATATTAATAATTTTGAATAAAGTCAACTACAGATGCATCAGTCAGAATGTTGGGTCCGATTTCTGATCTCTTTTTATACAGTTTTTCAGCTACAAACCTGAAACCAGTTCAGGCTTCCTGTTACCTGCAAAAAGTCTCTCTCCCTCTCCCTTGCAGCCTGAATCACAGAAATGTCTTGAAATGTCTTAGAAAACATAGTTTCTTTTAAAGTAGTGTCTTACATCTTCTGTACTTTTTCTGACTTCATTGTGAAACACCTCACAGATATTGAAATACCTAACACTGGGTCTTCTCCAGTAAGTAATAGTGGTGTCAGCATAACCGGTTAGACCTGATAGTAAAAAAAAAAAAAAAAAAAAGGTATTTGAGTTTCTGACCGGCCACTCAAACTGAAAATGCGCTGATTCTGGTCGCCCTTAGGTTTTTTGGTGCATCCTTAGAATCAACCAATATCCATGTTCTTCTCTCTGTAGGGTGGTGTTGCATGTAGAGCACTAAAACCTCTCTTCTTATTAGGAACTTCAGTCTTCAAGCTGTTTTCCCTATGCCAGATTAGAAACATAAATACTCATATAGAAAATATAATGTAATGTTCTACATAAAATCACTATAAGTCAAGCTTCAATTTCCAAGTATTAGGAGCCTGGCAGAGAGCCTACATAATGCGTTGGGGCGTGGTTTCAGCCCAACTGAATGGTGACCCTGCCGTCTCACAATGGGACGCCCCATGCAGTGCTTTTAACAAGCTGCTGTGTCTCCCCTCTTAATAAGCCCAAACAAGTTAATCCAATCGACACACTCAAACCCTTTCTGTTTCTTTAACAAGGCACTGCCTCTACCCTGTTAATCCCCAGCTCCCCCTTCTCTGTCACCATACCGTCACATGAATGAAGGCAGAGTGAAAGCCTCCATTAGGAAGGGACCAGCAGGAACCCCCCAGCACCCCACCGCCCATTTCAGCTCTGCACTTTCCACACAGCAGCGCTAAATAATTTGCGCTCATACTGTATATTCAAAACACCCACACATTAAATGTGTGCATGTGCCTGATATAAAACTGCTCTATTTAGATGGGGGGGACACAATGAGAGGGTTATGCTAGCCGACCCCGGTCCACATACAGCCAACAACGAAATTGCACACAAACAAAAATTCAGAGGGGACGTTTGCCAACAGGCAACAGTCTCTGGAACATAAAAAAGACATTGTTAACAAACCGTCACGGCTTCACAAACAAGGGCCACTGATTCCCTTACAATTGAAGCCCTGGATGCACTCACCCACCAGCTCTGCACAACCTCACACCAGCACAATAAATAACCTGCACAACAAAAGGCCATTGTGTGCAAAAGGCCCACAGTTTGGACATCATTGCCATGATATACAGTGCTGGAAAAGCATATTGACAGCTAAGCATTATAAATATATACGTGATGTACTGTTTGCATGTCAGTATTATGGCGGCTTATACAGCCCTGCGTGCCGAGAAGTCGTTTTTATAACATGTTTCTCTGCAGATGAAGGGCAGCTTGGCAAAAACACTCATCTGCTAGCTTTCCATATTCAAGTCAGCTTCAATAGCTTCACCCATGGGATGAAGGGTGAGGAATGTCTGGCAGTCCAATCACAGTGAGTCGTCTGTCATCTCTAATCAAAACACGCCTGTCTAGACTAATGTCAGCCCTGTAATAGAAATTAGTACTAATTGACTTCATAGCAAACTGCTGCATCTATGAACACAGCAATCAGGTATTAAGTTTGAAACTTTTACAAATGCAAAAGGTGGAGATTTAAAAAGTTACAACTCCAAAAAAATTATAGTTGTGAGATCAATCAGCATTTAAAGTAGATTTTTACACTGTGGAATATTTAGTAGGATGAGCACTTAGAGGGGAAATGTGTCCAGTCTCAGGGTTCCCTCAATATTTACTAAATTTGTTTCATAATTATAACTCTTTCCCACACTCGGTTTAATAGATTGTACAAAAAATGCACCTAGATGAGTTTTCTAATTTTGTTTCGCGAATCATGAAATAACACAGTGCTGAACCCAGCCAGCTTTTGATTAAGCAGTGATGTAAAGATATGAAAAAATGTATACTACTTAAATATCTGGACTAGATTTCCCATGATTAAATACAGATCCTTCAAATCCCAGTTTATTATTGGTTTGTTAATGAACATACATGTGAATTATTAGAATGCATCAGACTCGATATCATGATTGCTTTCAAAGGAGCTCTTGTTATTGTATTGTGATTCTCAATATAACATGACGTGAATGATGGTGCTGCATGGTGAAGCAAGTGTTAGCAGTGTTGCCCTGCAGAGGTCATTTTTCAGGGTACTCTGGCTTTCTCACACGGTCCAATACCAACAATTTTAGGATAACTGGTCACTCTGAATTGCCCTTTCAAGTGGGTTGTTAGGTACCCGCACCCTGAAAGGATTTAACAACTACAGGAAGAGGGAGGATGGATGGATGGATGGATGACTGGTTTCACATTTTAAAACCTCTGAAAACAATAAAGTTTGAAAACAAAGTCTCTTTCCTTTTCTACATTTTTCTGTGTAGACTGCTCTCCAGAAAGGACTCCAGATAAATCACCAGCTCCTCCCGCTATAGCTTCACCCAAATGTGAGAAACAAGCTGTGCTTTCTGTTTTTCCCAGTAAGATTTATATTTTCCACGGTAAACCTTCTTACACACCATTTGTAAAGCATTGTTGATATTGCTGAATTTCTTATCCCAATGTGACACAATTCTATATTGTCCCAGACACATCCTTTCATGGCTTAACGCAACAACAATAAAACACTGGTTCTCAACCCATCCTATGGCGTCTCGCTTGAATATTAAAAACTGCTCATTGTCTCTCTCCTGGTGTGTGCGCGTGTTTTGTTCATTGTTTGTTGTGCCGTCATTCCTCGTTACTTTGGCTCCTGAACTTCAAAGAAAGGCTTATGTCAGTTTATGATAGAATAGAATAAGCAGGCGAGAGAACAGGGAAGAAGAAAGAGAAAACCTTTGTGTAAAACACTCCTGCCCAGAAATGTGTGTTTATAGACAGGTGTCCAATAAATCAATGGGAAATAATTGAATTGAAGTCCAAACACCACCCTCTGCACGACCTGTGGTGACCTAGATTCCCTCGGTCCAAATGACGACTCTGCTGTCTTTTACTGGAAGATGTCACAGATCCAATAGTCAGTCATGCATAAGATTAGTGTGTTGCCAGGCCCACAAGGCAATCAAATAGTGCACCGTCTAGATGTTGACACTGATCTCATTCGATATCTCTCAAGTGTGACAAAGCCATTTTTGCTCCGCTTGATATCAGGACTGAAAAAGAGCAGATGACACATGTACTCAGAGCTCAACTAGTAGGAAATGGTAACAAACATTTTCCTTCACATGCTGTGCATACCGTTTAAACTTTTCCACATTTTGTCAATGTATTTTCTTGAGGCTCGTTGTGACAGATCAACACAAAGTACCATATAATTATAAAAAGGGGGGGAAATGATTCATAGGTTTCAAACATTTTCACAAACAAAATCTGAAAAGTGTTGTGTGCATTTGTATTCAGCCCTCTTGAGTCAATTCTCTGTCAAACCACCATTTGCTAAAATTAAAGCTGCAAGTGTTTTTTGGAGTATGTCTCTACCAGCTCTGAATAACGAGAGACAATAAAGCAATATAGCTCAAGCTCACACAGGTTGGATGGTAAGAGTCTGTGAACAGTAATTTACGTTCATCAGAACCACTGTAGCTCTGGCTGTATATCGTCCTGCCAGAAGGTAAACAATGTCCCAAGCTCAGGTTTTATGAAGTATCTACAGGTTTCCTCTCAGGATTGCTTCGTTTTCAGCTGCAGCAATCTTTCCATCAACTCTCATCAGATTTCCTGTTCCTGCTGAAGAAGAGCATTCTCACAGTATGATGCTGCCTCTGCCATGTATGGCAGTGGGGATGGCGAGTTTAGGATGATGTTAGTGTTTTCCCTGCATTTTAGGTGTATAAAAAGGCAATATCTTGGCCTCCTTTGACCAGACAATGGCTGCATAAAATTCTAAAACCATGAGATGGCAATATTATTAATTAATGTTGCGATGATAACATTAGTCACATGTTCCTTTCTACACACTCTGTGACATGTATCATATTGGGCACAATCATATGTGTCAGGTGTAAGCATCTACTGCTCTGAGCCTCTATCCCAATGACTATAAATTACACAGGCAAGTGTTTGGTCAGAATATTTTGAATTCCAGCTGTTTTGTTCTAACATTTATATTTATATATATTTGTGCAGCCCTAGACCAGAGCACCTTCTGTCACATCTTTGCTGTATCTTCTACATGGCTTGTGGTAAATGACAAACATGATTTCTTAAGACTTTTCTTCAACAGTGGCAAACTTCTTGACAGTCTTTCACAAAAGCTAAATTTGTGGAGTGCATGACTAATGGCTGTCCTGTTGACAGATTCTTCCACCTGAGCTGTGGGTGTCTGCAGCTCCTGCAGAGTTAGAGCCTCTTAACTGCTTTTCTGAGTAATGCTCTCCTGACCTGTCAGTTAAGGAGGACAGCCATGTCTTAGAAGGTGTGCAAATATACTATAAATATGCTATCATATAAAGGTATGATTGAACAGCAAAATATTGCTGTGTCATAGCTTAACCCCACTGGGATGCACTGCATTTTCGTTTAGGGGTATCAGAGAAAAGGGGGAGGAATACAAATGCATGCCACACATTTTTCTTTTTATTCGTAAAAAATGTTAAAACTATGCATTCTTTTCATTCACCTCAGTGTCATGGATTACAGTGTCATTGTCTGTCTCATAAAATTAAATTAAATACAGTAAATTAATGTTTGTGGCTGTAACATAACAGAACACAAAACCCTTTGTATAGTCTCTTTACTGTACTTTTAATCACTCAGACTCAGCAGTCTTTCTATTTACTCCAGATGTTGCCATCCCTCTCCCTCTGGAAAACTGGCTTTGGCCATGCAAGCATAGGGAATCCAGTTGGGCAGAGTGGGAGGTGAATCTGCAGTTGGTAATCACCTGCTGGCTAAAGACACAGATGGCGCAAACATAAGTAAATGTTTGTGCAGCAGTGATCCAAGAAGTGTCTCTGACAGGATGACAGACAAATACGGGAACCTGAGAAGCCCACTGCAGGCTGAGGAATTACCGCATGCATGCAGATTTACTGCAGAAAAACTGTCAACCTGACAGAGAGTGAGCTACCTGCAGTGCAAAGTATGAGTTAAAGCCCTGATGTTGGTGGGTTTAACAGGTAAAGTGTAGATGTCAGGGCTCAAGAAATGGTGAAAAGAAACTGAGATGATTTAAATGGGAAATATTTTCTGAGAAAGCTGACAGATAAAAACAAGCTAGCCTGACCATTTCAGGGATGTCATTGTATTTGTGTAGATCAATTATCACTTCCTTTTCAATGATTTTTGAATCTTATCATTGCTAGTTGTTTAATTTGCTGACCCCAAAAATTGATTTCTAAGCTGACCAACCTGTCCAAGGTGTTTATGTCCATATTTATTCATATTACACAATTCTGACACATTACCACAGTTCTCATGCACATGAAATGATTGCTACAATCAGGTGGAAACCTTGTTAGTTTTTTTCTAGATAGCTCTAGATGAGAGAACTTGAAAAGAGTCTTTTAATTTATTGATGTTTGCCAGCAGAGAAGTTTTAATAGTAGTCAAGGCATCAAACATCAAGTAAAAAGTCCTCTGAGACATCTCTCTTATAAAAGACTCCTTAGCAGATGAGCTCCTTTAGCTTGCATGCACTTGGGTGTCTTGGTTTGTCCTTCACAAGAGACAGGTAGCACTGCCAAGACCCAGTAATTAGTGCAGATGGGGAACGTAATACTCTCTTCCCCTCCCTGTAGAAATGCCAAGGGAGCCGATCTATAAATTCCTGCATATTAATGCAATTTAAAACCACTCCAGACACCTTGCTGGAGGCAGCTGATAAAAAGGTGAAAGGCAGGTTAGTTTAGCCGCTGATATGTCCGTGACATAAGTCCTGTCTCAGCAAATTTCTGACCCCTAATACACACACCAAAATAAATTCATAACCTGTCTCTTTGCTAGAAAATGCTCCCCTAATTCTGAGCCTAGACCCTTACACCTGGCTGACTATCAATAATTAAATGGTAATCTAAAAACCTATTCTGGACGGGTCATCTTTCTGCGCCTTTGTCCCAGCTTCTCTTCCTTCTCTATCTATTTTTTCCTCTTTCTGTAAGATCTAGTTAGAGATTTCATTAGCATGAGAAAGCAGTCTGGTAATTGTCTTCACCCTACTGAGTGATCCCTGGATAGAGGATTAGGCAGAGAAAGCCCTATTTCAACTCTGAGCACACATGCTGCCCACAGCCACCCAACCCAGATTAGATTTGACTGCACAGGGATGAGACCAACTGGTAACCTCGAGCAACATTACAGGGGTAGTTCATGCTTTTTTAAGGCATGTTATGTTAAAAGGTTACAAGCAGTTAACATCTTATCTGTCATAGATAAGTCTTGACTTTAGGGCTCTTCAATATCAGGAAAACATGCGATAATGTTGTTTAATGTTAAAATGTCGGTAAGACTTGTAATGAATAAATACTTAAATATAGGATTGTTGATGTCTGCCTGCTTTGGGTTCCTGCAGACTTGGATTCAAGCTGGTGAGTAGCCTATGCATATACTGAAATGAAATGGATTTCATTTCCATTCTAGTGTAATTTAACATTTTACAGCTGCTGTTTTGACAATGAAACAACCTGGTTGCATGGCAATTCAGATTGTTAAGGACTCACAAAAAATCCTAATGCCACTCTAAAACATTTTTAAATGCTCAAATGGCTTGCATTACAAAATATGTCATTAGTATACAAAGATTTAATGTACAGTACATATATAATGACCTAATGTTAGGTCTGATCTGGTTTTTATTTGCTAACTCATTGAAAGTCTCACCTGCTAATCACCGGTCATAAACGATCAAATGAAAACTGCAAAGTTCAATCACTGTATGATTAATTGATGCATCACTATCAATTATTTATTCAGGTCCAAGCACTTCTTTGTGATGTTGATATTGCTCAAGTGAATCTGTCATGATGATACATTTATTATATATTGTGCAGCCCTACTTGGCAACTTCATTCAGCATAAATCCAAGTTAGTTGGTCCTAGAGGCTTTTTTCACAGAGACTGATGAATATTTACATGTGAAAGAGAGGAAGGAGGCAGTCTACTAAAAATTATCTTCCTGTAAGAAACATGTACGGAGAAGGGAACATGTGAGGTATTTTTTGTTAGAGTAGCTCTGATATAAAAGTAAAGTGTTGAAAAAAGCTAAATATATCAAAGACGATTAACTGAATGATACCTTAAAAATCTTTACACTGCCTTACTCTTTCACAAAAAAAACCTTAAATTGTTCCTTCCTCAGTTGTTCAAACGTTGTTGGCACATCACCTCTGAAGCCTCCATTTCATGAGTAAATAATTAACATCTTCGTCGTAAATAATCTTCCAATGCAAACACAATGGTTTAAAAGTTCATAAAATAGTGTTTGCTGGACCAGCTAATCTATATCTATACTAAACAGAGATAGCAAGAAATGTATCTACTGCAGGTGAGTATAAGTTAAGCACATACATTGATAATCCTGTTAATCTTACATTTTTCTCTTGGATTCAAAACTGCTATATCTACCAAAGAAGCTGCAGCATATTTTCTCTTTATATGTGCTATATTTCTTAGAAGAATAAAATCTGAACCAGCAGATCAGGCCTTAAAGAAAAACAGAAATTGTTATGAGCCAGGAAAAGCCTGATCAGTGCATCTCTACTTTTAACCGAACCTCCTTTCAAGAATCATGAAGCATCGTTTTATGGAGTGGATAGGAGCTTTTGTTTGTCTCAGCAACAGCTTTGACCCTTCTGTTTTCCCTTTTTCAACCTTTTTTCTGTAAATTTTCATTTTAATCTATTAATATGCTTTTCTGTTGAAAATACGGATTGGGAGAAGGCAGCTTATAGTTTCTCCCTCTCTGATACACAGAGTATTTAGAGCTGAATCTCCCTAAATCATCCCCCTGGGCCACCCTGTCCGTCACTAATCTGCCTGCCACCGCCCACTCATAAGGAGGTGTCACATTTCTGGCACTCCTCCACGGGATAAGCACTTCAAACACCAAAGCTTCTCTACTTGACCTTTCCATGGAGATGATCGATTAAGCTCCTTGGATTTATTCCATAAACAGGCAACCATTACATCAAAAAGGCGAGGAATTTACCTCTGAGGCAGAGCTTGAGATCCATATAAGCTTCATAAGGATTTCAATTTTTATTGGCTTTTTAAATCCACTTTCTGCACCACATTAATAACCGCAGAGCTTTTTCCATAGTCTGTTAGGGTATCTGGATCAGGGCAGCTCTCTACCTGTAATAACTAAAGCAAATCACAGAACAAAGAACTAATTCAGCAATCTGTGCTCCTTGAAAGCAGTGATGCAAGAAAATCAGTTGAGCTTCAGAGAAGCTAAGCAATGCAAATAAGGTGGCTTTTAATAATAATTAAAAAAATAGCATGCATAAAGTGGAAATTCTGTTGAGGAAGTTTGGTGGGGTAAACCAGGGAGAAGTGAGGCCGGTAAAAAAAAGCCTGCCTCTCGCTTGCAACATAAGCCATTAAGATACAACACTGCAGGCTTCCTGTTTTCATGCTTGAACACCTTCTACATGCTTTCAGTAAGGACAAGAAACAATCTCAAATGAAACAACAGGCAGGAGAAACCTGAGACGGCAGAGAGCATTTCAGCGACAAACTGCTTTAAACCACAACAAATCGCATGTCACTTCAAATCATTTCTGTGAAAGTCAGAAGAGGTATCTGAATCAGGTTTTACCCATAAAGAGAAGATCTTTTTCTGCTCATGATCACAGTGGCCAGCAAGGTTTTGCTTCACCTCTGAGGGACTCCTGGTCTATGGTAATTATATCCTATTTGAATAATGAGGCAATACTGCCACTCCTGCTGCCCATTCCCCCTGCATCCATGACTGGAGTCTTTGATAGACACTAATTCTAGCTCCATCTATAAAGCTCCACTCATACATTTTTAATAGATTCTATTACTTTAGGATTAAATTATAAAAGACTGTCCTGCTTAAATTTTTAATAGTTTGCATAATTGGTATCAGGGCCTGAATGCGCACCATAAAAACCCAGTTTGTACAAGACTGAGCTACAGAATGAGTCACACAAAACCGCACATGGCAATACGACACTGTCACATTCAAGCACATATCTGCTCACGCCTGTGCACACACACAAGAGCAGGGCTTTATTGCTGTTGTTGCTGCTGTGTGGGGCTATGAATGAAAGGGGACAGAAAGGTCAGGGAGAGTTGCTTCTTGGCTGCAGCACTTCTGCAGGAGTCCGAGACAGGAGGAGTCACCTAATAGGAAAACAAGGGGAGGAATGGAGCAGGTGTCCACTGACAATCCGCTGACCAACCAAAAACTCACCAGGGCAAACAGCAAAAACTACTTAGCTGCTTTACAGCTCCTTTTATCCCGACAGTCCATGATGATAAGAGAGTTCAGTCTGACTAACGTGTTTCTCCTCTCTGTTCAAGCAGATCAGCCCTGAGTTAAATGCATTTTTCAGAATTCATAAGGTGAGTTTCTGCTAAAAGGTTATAGGCAGTTAATATCTTACCTGCAGTAAACAAACCTCTAGGCAACTGCATTTATTAAAAATTCAGATCATTTGATCCCAGAGACCAAATATAAGTCTGAGAGGAGACAAGTTCAAACTGGAGTTCTACCATCTTAAAACAACTCCATTCTCACAAACGTTATAGAAATTAATGTTCATCTAATGAACCTTTGAACCATTGTCGTACTTGCACTTGGCATTATTTACATGGGGAATGGATGCTGGAGGATGTGCGCCGCGCCGCCAAAGACCTTCCTGTTAGAAACACCTACTGAGAGCATGTAAAGCATTTCTGGTGAAACTAACTACCTTAGATAAAAGTAAGGCAGTGTAAAAATATGTAAAACTGTGTTCAATTAAACTAGTTGCGTAGACATTTTTTACATAGAAATTACATAAAATCAGGCTCACACAAACAATGATATGCAAAACAGAGATGTACAGCCCTATAAACACAAGCAAACACAGTAATTTGTTAAAAAACTAAGTTTAAAAAAAAACACTTTTTAAAGTCTGAGTCTGCTGCCCCCGCGACCCGGTCCTGGATAAGCGGAAGACGACGAACGAACGAACTTTTTAAAGTTGACATTTTTTTAAACTCTCTTGATAATATAAAAGCGTGTAATGAATATATCCAGATATATTCATGATCACATACTGGTTTACTTTGCAGATGCCTTCTCTTGCTTTCTATTTAGGAATCCACAACAACAGTGAAGCTGTTTTTTATGGGCTAGTCCACATCTGTCTTTCTTTGTCCTAATAGTTTCCATTAAGCTTAATCAAACATAAGCAAAACATGTAAAGATGAAGGCTAGTTTTAGCTTTTAGTGGGATTTGGTTTTTTGTGGCATCAAATACTCCATGTGGATTCAGATTGTTGTTTTTTTTCAAGAATTATCTGTTTAAAAACACACCTAGAGTTATGTAGATGGGGCCTCAGACAGTTACTCTGTCGCAAAATGCTTTAATTGATCTATTTACTGCACGTGTTTCATACAGATACTTAATATGGGGCGCAGATCCTCCAACTGTCACTTATAATATGAACCACCATGAATATTTTGTTATCTGGATTTTTAGTTAGATTGTTTGGCTAAAATCTCTTAGTATGTGCTTCACATTGGAAGATTATCAGTGACACACTGCCTACTACCTGCATTTAGTTTGTAAAAAACGATCAGCTTTAGTGTAAATGACAACCCAATGCAAACATGCTGATGATTTACGGATTCATAAAATATCTGAACAAACTGTCATGACGTTTTTGAGATTGGAGAAGTTTTAAGATGAGTGAGGTGCTCTATGGTTCTAGCCCCTCTCAGACCAGCTGTTAGCTCCAGCCTCTGGGATCCACTAATCTGAATTTATACCTAAACATACCGCAGGTAAGATATTAATTGACCATAACATTTTGCTGGATCCTAACTTTAAAAAGCCCCAAACTATCCCTTTAAAAGCCACTATCTCACTTGCTGCATCTCCAGCTCAGCTCCTTCCAATAACAGAGTACACAGCAGAATAAATGTGTCTCAGGCATCTCGTTTTAAACTGGAGGCCCCTTAGAAATCTATGCACGTCACCATCCCCCCCAAATTAGCACCACAGGGACACCTTTCTCTCCGCCCCCGCCTGCTGGCAACAGCTCTTTGGCATATCTGTACCGGGGAAAATATTTCACACTGTATGAATTATTAAGCGCAGGGACAGTGCTAAGCAGTGTGGAGATAGACCAGTTATTCACAGCTCTATTGGGACGGATGCGTCGGGAACCCAGGCCGCTTGCCTATCAGATCGTTTGTCTCGAGCGATAGACAATTTACAATGAGAGAATTTTTTCAATTTATTCATTCTGCTGTCACTGCAGTTTTCAACCACCGCTCTTTCCTCTGAACAACCCCCTTCTCCTTCAACTCTGTCTCATCTGCTGAGGGGACTCTGTGCCCGAAAAGGCTTCTCTGTCTCCTGCTCACTTTTTTGTTTTGTCGGTTTGACGAAAAGATGATAGGAGAGGGATCCTGTTACTTTAATCTTAATCTTAGCTGAGGTGAAGGTAAGTTGAGGACTGTTGTGTTTAGCCTCCAGCGATAGAAGTTCTGACCATCTAAAACTTTGACCTGCTGATGCCAATTTGGATGATTCCAATTTCTCTTTAGAAAATATAACGTAAGAAGACCTCCGACTTGTAAAATTGGAGGTCCTAAGGTTGGATCACATACTGTTGTACAATGTCTATACAAGATAATGTTCCTTTAGTATCTGGATCCATTGAATGTAAAAAAAAAAAAATGTTAGCAGCTTGTACTGCCATTAGTAGTTAGTAATGCAACAGTTACCTCCTAATGGTTTTCTAGGTTGCAACTAGAACTTGCTCAACTCGCGTGACATAATTACCAGATAAGAGACAAAACGGACGCAGCATTAGGTTCTTGCAAGGTTGGATCCCTTCGTTTGGATTAAAAAACAGTTTATTGTTAATATTTGTAAATATTTCTAATCAAGTTCCCAAACACATGTATTTCCCAAAATAATATTATTTGATAGATAATCATCCTGCAATGCATTTGTAGTCCTTGGTGAAGCAGCTGTTTAAACACCCACAGATTTCATTTTTGTTCCCTTCAAACACTGCTGAAAAGGACAAACCACAGAGCAGACCAGGATCAGGAGCGGGAAGCAGCACTCGAACATTTCACCAGACAGAAACTCAAATCCACAAGAGGAAAGAAAAACTGTTGTTTGCTCTCAGAGCTGTCTATACAATAGATGCAAAGCAGACATTGTTGTTTTTTCTTTAGGTGTAAATGTTCAGCGAAAACAGTTTGACCTGTGAAGCAGCCCTGGCTCTTTCTATGATGTTCTTTGAACCCCTGTCACCAACAGGCTGCACTGAGTGGGTCCTGATGTCACCAGCAGATAAGTTAGATAAATGTTCCTCAAGGGTGAGGCCTCTGCCCTCATTTTGATGATGCATTCTTACACTCAAATACTGCTCCCCCTTTAACATGCAAGCACACACACAGACACACACATGCTAACACATACATGCAGTGCCAACAATTCCAGTAAGGGCAGCGTTTGTGTGGGGACAAGGTGACCCTGTTGCCCGGGGGCCTGTGAACAAGCACAATAGAGGCCTCTCGTCCTGCGCACACCCAGCCAGCTGTGTTGGGCCGATGATAGGAGGTGGGTGGGGTGTGTGAGAGGCATCACAACACCCTTCTATTGCAGCTTTGAAGGCCTCATTCAGGAAGCCTTTCACACCCTGCACAAACGGAGCAAAATCCCCTCTTCTAACCCAGAGTCACGCAGTCAACAGATGGAGCGGCTATTGAGTGAAGGATCGCGCCAGCAGAGGCGGCTCCCCATCTATCCCCACTGGAAACAAAAGGGCAACAGGTCAAGAGTGCTGTCTCCAGGAGGAGGGGTCAGGCAGGAGGTGGTGCTGGAGGGGTATTGCTTTGAAAGGCAGTCAAGCTATGTGAGCATGTTGAAAAGCAGAGAAACTGAGAAATGTTTTCTTTCAGATGCATGACACACGGTAAGAAGGTTTCGTGGTTGCATGTGAGCCGCTGAGGCTGGTTGCCGAGAACAGGGATCCATTTGGGTGGGAGAATCTGGGACAGCAATGTTCAGATTAACCTGCAAACTAACAAGAACATACCCCTGTGCACACACATTTGACAGACCCAGTTAAGCGCACATTTCAAGAGGCAGAAAACAAAAAAAGAAAAACACAAGCAATGTTGAGAACTTTATTTTTTGAAAAACTGCAATAAAATTATGGCAACAGACACCTATTATTTAATCTTTTTCTTACATATTTATGAAATGGATAAAACTATAAAACTAGTCAAACCAGGGGATGTAAAAAGGTAACGATAAATGCAGCTCACGAAGCAATACGCTAAATTGGATTCACAAGAATGAGATAAGTTGTAGCAATATTTTGTGGAAAACTACAAAACCTAATTTTTTCCTACAATAAGCGTAAGGATTTTACACATTAAAAACAGTGTTCTAGTACAGTTTTCCTCCACTTGTGGATCCTGAGTCCCAAAAGTGGGTCTCGGGCCTTTATCTGAGCAAAAATTGCCATGGCAAAAAAACAAAAATAGTCAGTCAGTCAGTCATTTCCTACCGCTTATTCCATAGTGGGTCGCGGGGGAGCTGGTGCCTATCTCCAGCAGTCTATGGGCGAGAGGCGGGGTACACCCTGGACAGGTCGCCAGTCCATCGCAGGGCAACACACAAACAACCATGCACACACTCATTCATACAACAAAAATAGTAGTCTTGTCCATTCACAGTCCTGTTCTATAATGCGAGTTGAAACAAATCATTTCACACCACAGAGATGCAAATTTGTTTACACATGCAAATGGTTCATAGCCAAACACAGACACAACACAGACTGCTTAAGATGCTCTTTTCTAGGGAAACAAGGGGATGATGACAAACTCTCCTGGATCAACATGGAAATGGTTATGTTGCCAAGCAACCAAGAGTCAGTTGATGGGAATGTCGTGTGAAAATCACAAAAGTAAGCCAGTCCAAGTTCTGGTTCTGCGCTGTGATGAGCAGTCATTCCCTTGCTACTCAACCTTTAAACATCCTATAATTCAGCAGTACCCATTTCTGTAAGTGTGGATTATCAGATCTGGTTAAAATTAAGAAAAAACACAGAAACAAACTAGACAATGGGCATGACCTTAAAGCTGCTTTGTCTACTACAGCACCAGACTTTGAGTCACTCGCCACAAGCAAAATATATCCTCAGTTCTCCCAATAATTGTTGGAAATTAAGCTTTATGATGTTAGTGTTACACCCAAGGTTGAACTTGGATCTAATTAAGTTCACAGCACAATATTTTCAGTATTTAGCAACAAAAAAAGTAGCCAGTAGAAAACTTGTAAGATCTTATAAACCTGATAACGTTTGAACTGCACTTTTACATCATTCTCTTTTTTTAATTTGTGGATGCGACAAAAGAAACTGTTTTTTTCTATATTTCATTTGTTCTAGTTCATCTTGCCGGAAAACAGAAACAAAGTGCTGAATAAGTGACTAAATGTTAAAAATATGACTTAAAACCTCTTGTTGACTTGGTTTGTGACTTGTCAGTAAGGGGTGATCTGTCTACAGTATTCCAATGCAGGTGTGAGTAGTCTATAAACTGTGCTTTTTTATATGCTTGTCTAGTTCTAAGGATGGATGCACAGTTTAATTAATTTATTGCCCCTAGGCATGAGTATTTGTGTGCATGTTTGTTTGTCCTGTGTGTCTCTGTGTTGATCTTTCCAGGGTTTACTCCAACTCTCGCCCAATCAACCCTGAAGATAGGCACAAGCAAGCCTTGCGACCCTGCAAGGATAAGCAGGTATAGACAGTAGATGGATGAATGGATGGATGATTTTTTTGTTTTTACACAAGTACAAATTTTAAATAATCTCTGTTCAGTGTAGAATTCAGCCATCCAAATTCCTTAAATTTCATGATCAAATTTTAAAATTGTAATGACTTTTTAGGACTCTGAATCCATGCTGGATAGGGCTTAGTGAGACAGAATAATACTTTTAACATTTTAAAAATGAGATCTCGTTAAACTCCTATAGGTCACATAATTACCAGTCCACCATTTCCTGGGGTAGCTCAATAATTCCCCCAAAGTCTCTATTACTAAGATATTAGATTGTTCTGATTTTGTTAATAGTTCATTGATTTTTTGTATGTTTCTTCTCAAATTGATCAACCAGCTCTGGACCACAGACAGCTATGAATAGCTATGTGCTCAGTCAGTCATGTGTGCATACGTGCACTGGGCCATGACCGCACAGATGATCGCAAAGCAGTCGTAGCTCGCTCTGCGGGAAGTATATCCATTTCCATTGACCAGCAGTGCAGCTATCATGTGGCTCTGACCTGGGAGTCTATTAGTCATCTAGTTTGCCCTGCCTCACTGGGTTTCCATGGCTAGAATGGAGACAAAAAGACTGGAGGGTGGTATTCGGTGATCCCAGTATTTCTCGTATGCCATAAACATTCCTGTGAGCGAGATGCCAAATACTCCTACCACATGTTCCTCATCCCTGAGAGATTTGGTTTATGGGGCTATTTTGCACAGGAAGGCACTCATTACAGAGCGGAGGGTGTCAGAAGCCCTGCAGCTACTCTCCATTTACAACCACTTGACAAGAAAGTCTCACAAAAAGACTTCCTACCACAAATAACACATAATTAAACACAAAAGCCTGGTTGATGAAATCAGAGTGGTGCATGGCTTTTCAAGGTGAAATGGCTGAAGAAAAAAAAAACGTGTCAAGGACAGCATTATTTCTCTCTAAACAAACTGTCAGTTAAGCACAGAGCACAAAAGCTTATTCTACCTTCTATAGGTCACATCAAAATACATCAATGATTTGCCATTTCAGAATATGCTGCTGTTATGCTATTTGAAACCAGAATTGAAGAAAATAAAGCCCATTCCTTCCACGCTTAGAAGAGATCAATAGGCACACATAAAAAGAGAAAAGGGGCATTAACACAGAAGTTTTTATTCAGAATGCCACACCACTGGTAAAAGCACAGAATATACCTGGAGAGTCAAAAACAGAGACCACACAGCTTTCAGGTGGAGCCAGAGGGTCCTGGCAGTATTAAGACCACAACACCACAGCAGCTATTCATTTTCTAATATTGTTGGTTTTAAGTAGCCTTTTCCTTCCACAATGAGACTTGATTCAGCCCAGGCTGTCGCTTTCTGTTTTTTTTTTTTTTTTACCCTTTTCAGCATAGTCTCACAAGGTCCTCTTGGCTCTAAGCAAACAATGCTGCTGGGCGGCGGCCCTTATTTAAAAGATTAATAGGATGCTGTCTTGGCAAAGAAGCAATCAGTGAGGTTTCAGTGACAGCAGAAAATGTGTGAAAACAAGGCAAAGAGGAGAGACCATTGTCCCGGTTACCAACTGCCTGCCGCGGCTCCATTGAGATAGCTGCAGCTTTCCAGCCCTGCCGTCAATCATGGCGGCAAGCGTCAATGGGGGAAATTTAAATGATAAAACGATAAGTCATGAGCAGGCGATTTTGCTGTCAAAAACTGGACGAGGACTATTTAAAATTGACTATGTGCAGCGATTTTACCACAGCCAGATGGAATTTGGGTTTGTAGGCATTTCCCCTCCATCATGACAGAAAATATACTCACAAGAGGTGTAACAATATTAAAACTTCATGATATTTCTCCTCGTAGTTAAACTGTCTCACAAAGGACTATCTAGCTACAATTAGCATGTGTAAGTGTGGAGTATTATTATTATACTGGATATGGGAGCATGTGCTTTAAACTCACAATTCTGCCAGGAGTTTTAGCAGGAATTTTGTGCAGGAATATATAAAGTAGATGCTAACTTAAGCATTGTTAGAAGCTAACGGTTAGCCAGTATGTAAAAAGTATATAAAAATCATATGTATCTTGTCTGTCACTCTGTGACTGTTTCTTGTTCTACAGAGCATCAAAATTGGTCCAAATAAGTGATGGACAAGTGGTGGAGGTGTTTGTAACTGACTGTCGTCTGCCAGCTGATGAAAAATCTTTATTAGTCTACTGTCAACTCTACAAGGCAACAAGAACTACTTGGTTTTTGTATATCTCTATTTGCATTTGGAGTTTTAAAAAAACAGCTCTATAATATCCTGTTTTATTAAATTTGGGTGTCGTCTCGTCCTGTAATCTGGTTGTATGCTCCTTTTAATCCCTGTTTACAATTTGCAGCACAGATATATAACAGAAAGCTGACCATAAGACAAGTTTACGATACTTAACTGGATATACCAAAACCATTTTCTCAGCTCCAGTAAACAGGATGCATCAAATTTTGCCCGCAGTCTTAATGACTCTGCAGCTGTCTCTGCGTCTGAGAGGCCCTCAGTTATCAAGTGCTTTAATAGTTCCTAAAAACATTCCTAAGAGGCTTAGGAATTATTGTAACATGTTCAGGGGGCACATTTTAAGCTCCCCCATGTTTGCTGAAAGTATTTCCTCAGTTAAACAAAAATCCGTTAAAGAGAGCTTGACAGTGGTCCCACTCAGCGGTCTAAACATCCGGCTTAGGGAACTTTGTTACTTGTCATTTTCCTCTCTCCGTCCCCTCGCATCTGTCTAATGTCTTTGCTGCAATCAAATAAAGACAAAAACTGCCAGCAAAAGTATCTTTAAAAATGCATGACAGAAGCTAATGACAGCCGCAGAGAAGATGACAGAACAGGGAAAAACACAAGTGAGCTGCTGAGGAAGTAAGAGAAAAACACTAAACAGCTGCTTCCCCCCTTGTTCCCTTTGTTTTTCCCCAGGAGAGAGTCCCATGTGATCTGCCTGATCCTGGTTTGTGGCTGACTGAGGGGACCGCAGCTCTGCTCATCTCCCCATTCACATGGCTCCGTGCCCCTCCGCCGCCCGCCTCAGCATCGCTTCACTGCCAGAAGGGGAGAGATGGTGGGGAGAGAGGAGCGGGGAGGGTGGACTACATCAAGGAGAGACTCTCCCAGTGGGTTCTCGTCAGTTCCAGGCCATTGCACCTTGCTCGCTGGGACTTTGTTTACACACACGTGCACACACATCCATGCAGAGGCAGATGACTATTAATGGATACGATAATGGGTTGTGTTCTTTGTCTTTTTTCCCACACATTCAAATTTTTTTGTCTTTGAGATCCGCTGTGACAACGTGACTGGCAGTTTGAGGCCTCGCAGAGCTTATTAAGGTGGCACAGGAGCAGATAACTTTCAATCAAAAACCAGCGATACGGTTGATGTGGTCAGTGGTAATGTGCAGCCAAAAGGCCTGACATACTTCCTCGGTCTTTGGGGATAAGCAGAGAACGGCAGGCTGCCCTTGTGCGTTCAGTCTCTACAGATGTTGCCTTGGAGAGCGACTGACTAGTTGGCTGCCGTGACAGCTGGACAGCTGTTCTTATAGACGCAGCCACAGAAGCATGCCACAGAAATGTGTGTGTGTATGTGTGCATGTTTATTTTATCTGTCTGAAGTTCCCAGGACGTGCAAAGCTGTCAATTTTACCAATGGTGCATGAGTTGGGATGAGGGAAGATGGCACTGAACAGGATATGGAGAGAGAGCACAGATGGGCAAAAATCAGACATGGTTGATGTTCTTTAAAGGGATAGATTGGATTTCTTTTGGGTGTGGTTCTGTGAAGTTATTAACAGAAGTAGTTATCTTAGTTGTCATGTAACAATATTTGTAGCAAAGGTTTATATGCTATTGCTAAGCTCACCACAGGAGTTAGAGACAACCCTATATTGGCCTCGGGAGTGCTAAGCTCTGAAATCTGTTCATTCACAGCAGAGTACAGCGCAAAAAAGGCAGAGGTTTTAAAATAACAACCAGATACTGGTTATTTTTTAAAATGCATAATTGCAGTCCTATCAGCTGAAATGACATGCTTATCTTGTGGTAAAAACACCAATAGAACTAAACCTGCAAGTGACACAGAGAGGCAGAGAAACAGCAACAGAGAGAAAAGTGTGATGAGAGATACTGTAATCCAATGAGCAGTGTGGGGCTTGTAACAAAGCTCTGTATCCACACTGACTGGTTGCTTTCTGCGCAGTTGTGCCCTGTGGACAAAGTTCAACAAATTTCAGCTTTGACTGCAGCACAGCACTGGCTCCATGAAGCTGATCTTAGCTCCACAGTGGTGCTGGTGCAGACCTCTTCTAGTCCTTTGCTGTGCAAATCTGGTGTTGCTCAATGCATGCAACACAAATAAATGGGTTTCAAAATGCCACTGGTGTCACTTGGTTTGAAAGGCCTTAGTCAGATGGGAGACCCTATTTTAGATGGTAATTTAGCTGGAGTTAACTTTTGGATATCTGGAGGACCTTGGAGATGGTACGTTCTTGTGCTTTTCCAGGGCTTGCAGTTGGATTCACAATAAACTGATCAGCCAGATTAAAACAGCTGCCAAAGGCAAATTAATTTTTTTCTTTAAAGTTTGATCCGCCAATTCCAATATTAGCCAATTCCCATTTTTTCATATTCTAAAGACAAGACAAGACATTCAAGTTCTTTGATAGAGGTAATAGTCTAGAATCCAACAGAAAATGAAGGAATTATCCGCATCCATCAAAGCATATGCTTTGCTGATTTGTGTAAGACTCAACAAAGTGAATTAAAGTACATACTGTTGATGTGTTTAGCAACCCAAAATAGTCAAAGTTCTTAGTTTGGATGCATTTAATAAATCGAGAAAACTCTAAATTTTTTAGTGTTTCACTCACTGATCAGGCAAATTCCAGTCTCTGCCTGATAGGTTGGTGCATTTTTAATTAAATATGAAAAAGAACTGCAATAGACCAGTGCAAATTAAAGCCAGAAGCATTAGCAGTTACAGTAATATGGCAAAGCAAAGCTGAAAAACAGCTAAACTGTTGAAAACACTCCACCGCATTAAACACTTTCACCTGCTGAATAAACAAATCACAAGTCTAACAACCTGGAGTGATGCCAGTCACTCGAGCCAAAACCCAAATGTGCCCTAAGCGAGCCAGGCTATTCATTATGCCACAAAAGGTCAGCAATTTGTTCAACTCAATAAAAATGTTAATAAACCTAAGAGCTCGCAAGAAGCTGTGCTCATAGGGCTCTGGTCGGCCATCAAAAAAATATGAATATGTGGCTGCAAATGTTTGCTTGTGCTTCTGTTTGAGTGCAATGCCGCCACTGCAGCATTACACGGGTCAAAGGTTGTGGAGCTGCAGCTATCTGACTAGAAATAGAGCTTTGGCCCGGTCATAATCCTGGAGAAACTTCATCAACAGAGCTCTATAAACCCACAAGCATTAATCTACAGCTAGCATAAGTCAGTAGAGTGAGTTGATAAGTACCACATATCTGGCTCAAACTCTCATCAATCCTGCTATAAAAAAACCAATACGCTGTGTTCTAATTATTTATGAAATCTTTTTCTGGAAAAAAGATGATTGCCGTGGATGGAAGTATGGAAGAGGGCGGGGGTGGGTCATTGCTAAGCAACCGGTCATTATGGTCCAGAGTGGAGCTAGGTGACCGGCCATCCGTCTAAACTCCGGCGGCTCGCCTGGCTACTGAAAACCCCCGCCGCCGCCTCTGCTGCCTCCTCCCTTCTTTGCTCTGCCATTCTCTCTCCCTCTTCCTCGCTCCCTTCAGCCGTCTCCCCGTCCGAATACAAACAGAGATAAAGAACGCTGCAATCGCTCTTGACACACAAATAGGTTAACACAATAAAGCCGGCTTTGCTTGGCTCACTCGAGGGAGGAAAGCAATTCCAGCAGCAGGCAGGAGGTAATAAAACAGGGCTACAAGTGTGTGTGTGTCTTTGTGTGTGTGTGTGTCCATACATGTCCTCATGTCAACATTTCTATGTTTTTGTGTGTGAGTGGAAGCAGGCCCACAGAAGCTCCTTGCCCTGGAGGCCTAATATCCCATGGATTTTCAACCCTATCCCAATGCAAACAATAACACAGGAGAAAATGATGGAAATTCCAGGGTACGCTCCCATTTAGAAAGAGGAAACGGCTCTTTTATATTAACAATATATTTGACCGGCTCGAGCCTTATGCATACATATAAATATATCCCTATGGGTCACATGCATGCTAAACAGAATGAATTTTATCTGTGCATGCCTCGGCTTACTTTCCCTCATGCAGCTGCCAGGCCTGGCAATAAATGATAAAAATCTCCAGTTTTATTAAATTGTCCCACATTCACAACAAAATCGGGAAAGGAGAAAGAAAAAATATGGTGAGGTGGCTTCTGCAATTACAGATCCGGACCAGACAACATTGTTTTCTCCAGTCAGTGGAAATTTCATTACCTTACAGCATTGGCCACAGAACTGGGTAATAGCCTCTTTTTGTCACAGGCACAAACCGTCTGCGGGAGGTGTGACACCCCATAAGTGTTATCCATTTGTAACAAAATGGATCGAGCCCATCGCAGTCCAGATGCTGGTCAGCATAATATGCCGTTACTCAGCGATATGGAGGAAGTGAGAGAATAAAGTGGTGGTCAGTGGATGGTTCCTGAAACGGCTGTGTGGAATGAAAAGCACCAAACCTTGATAGATCCACGCAGCGGACGTCTGTTTCCTGAGGCACTGAATATGGAGCTGGTCAATAATTACAGAAAGGGTTGGTACATTTGCTTGCAGGTTGGCTGGAGTGTTAAGAAATCCAAATTAATGCTTCACATTTTAACTAAACAGTTTTCTGCACATCCTCCACCAGGAAACAACAGAATCAGATGCTTCACAGCAAAAAAAAAACAAAAAAACAACTAACTCTCCAAAACATAAAGGAGGACTGGAGGTTATTAATCAGTCTTAAAGCTTTTATTGTGTAAACACTGGCAACACAGTAATGTTGAAACTAGACATACGTTGAGAAATTGACTTTTGACCGGAATCGAACGACTGTCACATTGATCGTCTCTGACATTTGACCGGCTGGTGTGCAACTTAAAAGTACAATCTTTTTCTCATCAGTGAACACACCATAGAAAAGGTCTGTTTTTTCAGTCTGGATGCTATAACAGCTCAAGACCTGTTCCCTCATTCATTAATTTGCACCTTCGTTTATTACCTAAGCATTGACGGCTCTTGCAGGTAACAAATTACCAATATTACAAAGGTACAAAATGGCCACCATTTTACTCACAGTTGGGGTTTGCCAATCGGCAATCCAGTTAGAATTTTGACTTTAAGAGTTATTTTTGCTGGATTTCCGAAAGGTTACCTGAAAAATCTGATTTGACCAATGGTGCTTAGGAAATGAGCCAGAAATTGTGTTCATCCCCAGATAAGACAAAGAACTGAAGCCAAACAATGGTAGAAAAACTTTCAAACCACCATGAGGTCACAACTGTGATGAAGAAGCTGTAGCTCCTTTAGCTCATCTTTAAATAATTAGCTCATTAAGATGACAGTTAAGTGTCCATAATATCCCTTGCTTTTACCCGTTTCTGTCCTTCAACCAGGTAATCAGACAGCAGAGATGTACAATGGTGGCCACTGTTGACAGGGAATAAATTACCAAAGCATGAAGAGAAAACATCTTATCTGGCTGATGTATTTCCTGCTTCTGCAGAAAGCTACAAAGCCCAAGGGAGCGCAGTCAACCAAAATGCAGAGAGATGGAGATTAGCATGATGTGCAGTTCCTTGTTCCATTAAAGTTTGATCTTCCTCAATAGCCGAGGAGAATCAGATATCTTCCATTCAAGATTAAAGTACGCCAGTAGAGAGGGAGGAAGATTAATCAGAGGCCTGTGTGAGATAAAAACAGCCTCGCTTCTGGCATGGAAAACAGTAGCAATAAAGAGTTCAGCTGATAATGTGAAACATGGCGAGCCACAATAGCAAATCAAACACCATGTGCGGGCCTCCAAAAAGCAAATCAAAGCACAGACTAACACAGCAGCGGCTAGAGGAGTGCAGCAGGGGCTGATCTGATTGCAGCTCAGGCCTTCATTTTATTACTGGTTAAGGTTGAAGAGGGCAAGCTGTGGATTTTTTCCCATGTTCCTCTGTCGCCAGCCTCTCATTCCCTCTCCTCCTCTTCTCCTTGAGATCAATGGCGCTGGGGTGATTTCACAGCAGCCTGCATTGTCACCCAGAACAAATCAATGTGACCATGAGGAAGGCCAGAGCGGCATTTTTTTTAAGGGGAGCAAATTCGCTGTTGGAGAACTTGTCAGATATGCTTTATTCTCTCTCTTCTTCCCAAGAAGTCTGTGGAAGAAAACAACCTTACTTTTCGGTATGAGTTATGGAACAAACTATAAATTGCACGGCACTCATGCTTGTGTACTCATTAACCACACAAAAAAAACCTTCATGGTTTCTGTTGACTATTTCATATCTGCGAGAGCACCCGCAAGGAAGAAAATGGACAAGCCAACAATAACCTTTCCAAATGAAGAACTATACATTAACCTTGGAGCTTGGAAAGATGTGACTTCCATTCAGGCTTAAAAGGCAGAAGGAGGAGGTTGGAGGAATGCTGCTGTGTGTCATGCGTGTGGCTACAGATAACCCTGATGAAGAACTGGCAAGGTCTCATGAGCAGAGTATTGGTCAAGAAATCCCTGGACAGCAGTAGAAACAGCAGCAAATCACAGGCCTGATTTGCACACAATAGATAACAAACAGTGCCCTGGAAAAGTAGTCATACTTCTAGAACATTTCCACATTTGGTCAAGTTACAGTCACAAACTTAAATGTATTTTACTATAGACTCCTTGTGTGTGCAACTGAAGCTCAGCATAACATTAAAGAAAACATTAGGGAACAAACAGCAACAAAAAGAAAGGTCATTATTTTAAGTTTAAAGCAGGGTTAGGCTATAAAACAGTACGTTTTGAACATCTGACATAGCACTGTTGAATCTATAATTTGAGAATGGAAACAGTATAGAACAACTGCAAACTTACAAGACATGCCTGTGCACCTAAACTGACAGGATGGGCAAGGAGAGAATGTATCACAAACGCAGCCAAAAGGCCCATGATAACTGGTAAGGTAGATGGAGAAAATGCAGGGAAATCCTGGATGAAAAACCTGAAAGAATACTTTCACATTTGTGGTTGTAACATGAAAAATGTAAAACAAAAATGTCTAAGGGGTGTCAGTAAAATTGCAAGAGACTGTATACAGCTCTTCCGGGAGAGATATAGCAGGAGTACATACTTGCAAACAGATAATTATTGTCTAATAACTCTATGTAGAAAAGAAAAAACATGAAAGTTTTTAAGAATTTAAGTGCCTTTAGGTTCTGTTTTTAAAATAAAAAGTCTGTACTGTATTTGAACCCAAAAACTGTTTCTTGCAGGAGTCCTGAAGATTTCGTTAAGGTGTGTGATGGAAAGTAAAGAAAATTAGATTCAGTTTAAGCGTTTGCATTCAGCCTCACAAGTAATCCTTTTTGTTACTTTATGGCAGATTTATTTTGGTCTGCATTTGATATGGTTGATAAAAGGCTGAAACCTGCAAACCAGATTTTAGTGAGGTGTGTTTGAGTGTTTTGTTTTAACATGGTGAAGATGTAACGTTCCTAAATGGTCCATACCCTGGACTTAGTTAACCATGTGGCTCTGTTTCATGCCCACTATCTGCTGGGAGATCCCTTCTAGCGCACTTCAGGACCAGAAATTACAGCAAGCAACAAGAGGCAATGAGGATCAGTCATTTAGTGCAAAAATACTCGGATCAATAAGTGCAGTTTTATCTGCACAATGCATTTCAGTGCTACCTGCAACAACTTAACGCCAAATTGCATCAACAACCTCGTATTAACTGGAGACCGAACATCTTTTTTTGTCTGTTTTCATTCACATTGACTCTTTAAAGGTCTTGTTTTCTTCTCAGCAGTCACTTACATGTAAGGCTTCTGTTTTATGCTTTCTCTTTTCACACTCTGTCGCCACATCCCAAGTACTAATGTGCAGGGGTATCAAATCGTGCAAAATTGAAATGCACAAAAGGGGCATGTATCTTTTGTTTGGCTGCACGTTAAAAACAAGGACTGCTGTAGACTTTTGATATGAAACTCTTTGATCAGGTGGCTAATAAGGCACTGTTGACATTGCTTTGAGTGAAACGTTTTGTTTGTTCTTTTGAGTGTCCATTTATATTTTACATGTAAGAAACATTGTAAAATGAAATCAGCTTGCATAACAACTAACCCATTTTCTTTTCTTTCAAAAGAGAAAATTGTTATTGCCAATCTAAAATATATATTTCTAAAAGTAAACCAGGCATGTAAAATGAAATTCATTCGTTTTCTGTACTTGCTTAATCCTTGCATGCAACATGCAAACTACAAACAAAATGGCGCCAATCAGGATTCAAAACCAGGACTCTCTTGCTGTGTGGCAACATTGCAAACAACTGCTCCACTGTGCAGCACAGTGAGGTGAAATGCTCTGTTGAAATATTATTTTATGTGCATGAATTAAAAAGTCTGCACAAAAATGGACATGAAAGACTGGACAAAAGGTAGGTCCTAAGTAACACACATTTTCTCTGTTTCTCTCCCACTTTCAGACAGACACACACAGGTCGGCATCCACTATTTCAGTCATCCCAAGCGCCAAAATGAGTTTTACCGCCTCTGGGAAGGTGTTGAGACAATCAAACCATGCAGGGATTAAAAAAGATTAATACACAGCACAGGAAATTAAACTTCAGCAACTTTAACGATATTCATGAGAGCAGCTCACTTATTCCCAACAGGCAGGCACTTTTAATAAGCAAAGAATACTGTAAGGAGCCCAAAAGCTATCAATCAATCAGGGCGATATGCAATTTGAATTCTGAGAATTGATAAAATGCCAGGCTTCTCTTAGCGTATTGCTTTTTGTTAATGCATTACTTAAAATATACGTCTCGGCCTTCTTGCTGTTGGCAAATTTAATGAGTACATCAGATTAGACGTTACTTAATTTAACTAATTTAGGTGTTTTTTTTTTTATTCAGCCAGCAAATAAAGAAAAATGAAGTAGTTCTCAGAAGTTAGGTTGTGGAGTAAAAATTCATTTTTGCTTTAACCTGGGTGCCTCCAGGTTGTTTTTAAAAGGGGTGACCATATAGAGCTATATATATTTCTGAGGTGGCACCCCAAAACAAATAGATACAAAATAAAACTTGTGTTAAAAATTGTTGCACCAAGGGGACAAAATAAATGGATAAATACAAATTCAGCTCTGGGTAAATTACCCATTTACACAATGTGTTAAACCCTTTTCATTGTTAATATTTCTTCCCTTCCTATTATAGTTTGGTACAATTAGACAAACAATTTCATATTAACATACTTAAACTATTGTCTATTAGTTATGTTTCTTTAAAGTTAAGTATTTCCATGAATCATAGAAATAAATAGTAAGAAATTGTTCCAATGTCACATAAAATTTGATTGAATTGTATAATGTTTGTGTGAAAAATCGTGTCACACCTAATTTTTATTTATCTTATCCCCATTTGGGCCGGATCTGAGTCTGTCGACCCCTTTGCTAATTCGTAACACCCATGTAGTACCTATGCATTGCCATTCCTTTCCTTCCTATGTCTATTTTGTTCCTGTAATCAAAAGATTATGTACACATCTACTCAAGCCATGTGGTATGTGTTCATTTTTAATTTTAGTTAAGTATTTCATAAATTATGAAGATAACAATAAAACTGATCAGATATCACATATCATATTTTGTGATACATATGTATTAAGCCCTATTCCCATTTCTATAGGTGTTGACAGCCGTTTGAGACTGGTGCCTATGAAAGATGACCAAGCCAAAATAACACAGAGCGACCTTCTGCTTGTAGATAATATTCATGCAAATAAAACCAGCCATAAAACCAGATTTGCTTATAGAAACTATAAGTAGAATCAAGAACATCACTTTAAATCGTTTGTTGTCAAAATAGTACGAAACAACCCCCTGCCGGATGCAAACGAATGCCTGGTCAGAATATCAGAGCTCCTGTAGCAGATGGCTTCTTTTCCCACTTAAAAAAGTCAAGTACGAAACAAACAAAAGGTATAAAATGGCCACTACTCTAAACTAAAACTAAAAATTATTTTATAACAACAAACCATTCATGCATAACATAATCTATCAGGGGGGAGGGCAAAGAGGTGGCTTATAGGAGTGGACACTGTTCCCCACTGCCCTCTCCTTCATAGTTTTAACTTCTTAACTTCTTCTACCAATCTCTCTCATTTCTGATTAATAAAGAGAGGTCAAACATAAGGAAAGCCTTAGAGACACAAAAGTCCAAAGGAACATCTAGCAGTAAGCCAAAAGATAGAAAGGCAGAAAAACATCTCCAAACTCCAAAAGTGACCCAGATATTGAAGATTTCCCGCCTTCCCATTCTATTCTCCTATGCTTTTGTCCAACCATCATGTTGAGTTAAGACGAGCATTATGCTGGGAGACTATTTGTTTAGGTGAGGAGCAGCCACAGAGCTAATATGAGCACAATTTGCTCAGCAGGTCATAGGCGCGGAGTGGAGGAAGTAAATGAGGCAGTTCTGTCCCCCCGGGTGCAGCTCCTGTCTCATACATCACTGGATGTTTTATTCAATACAGCCAGGAAGGACTCGATGGCAGGTGCCCTGACTGTGGGGGCGCCGGCCGGCCCTGTTGCTGGAGGAGGAGGGGGGACCTTCCCTATTACATTCAGCCAGCGAGCCCTGTCTGCAGGGCTACGAGACAGAGCATGACGGGAGCCAGCCAGAGGAAGATCAATTTGGAAGGATGCTTGTACAGTCTAATGATAAAACACACTTGGTGCAGCTTTTTTTTTTTTTTTTTCTTTCATTGCACAGTCAGCATAATGTGAAGCTCGTCTCTGCGTAGCGTGAGCAATGAGGCTAAATATTGCAAAGCAACCTCAGCAAGCCGGCGAGGCTCAAAGTTCAGAGTCTGACTTTTATTAACACGCATTTATATTCCAGGAAAGGCGTGAATTTTAGATGTACACTATAATAACCAGCCCCGTGCAAAGGAGGCATCTGCAGGAATGGCCACATTCTCGCTGCAGACCTCGGAGCATTAAGAAAAGTTTTACACACGCATCCCAGTACATTTTATGATTTCCCCGGATAAAAGCCTGCCACACAATATATGTTAGAAAAGATCTATGAGTGAAAAATGTATAATCACACCAGACAGCACAGCAGTGACGCACGGGGGCGTACAGACAGATGAAAAATTCGCACCTTTTGCTCTGAGCCGCAATCTCTCTCTCTCTCTCTCTCTAAGTGCCAGGGCAGTGCCTGTGGTGCACTGCCCTCCACAACACGCTTAATTGCTACCCTTACATGAAAAAGCCCCAATATTACAACATCAAAGCATTTCCTAAAGCTATTCTGTTCTCTAACAACGCCGCGTTTATTCTGGGTCACTCATGGAAACAAAGGCATTAAATCTGAAACACCGGTATGTTGGGTTCCTTTCTTCTAAAATAGTCCATCCAGACAGAAGAAAAAAAAACAAAAACATTTAGGACAGAACAAAAATGCAAAATATACTTACCATAAATTTTTCTTTATTGCAGACTAGAACTCCATGCAACCTCTAAGCAATCTGCCTCATTCTTCTTTGGGCCAAATTAAAAAGGATTCATCCCGCTTCTCCAAGAAATCCAGCTGCTGTTGCTCCTCTGCAAATATTCAATGCTGACTAAGTTTATCCCAGTCTTCCAGTGGTATGAAATAAATTAAAAATTCCACACTCTCACCTTGAGCATGCAAAGTTAATAAGCTGCGCCGCTTTTATTTCTCTGTTGTATTTGCTCGACTCGGCTGTCGATAGAATGTGGAGGTTAAGAGCGCAGGTCGACGGAGTCGCTCAGGAGCGTCCTCGCAAGGATTGCGCACCGAGAAGCGCTTCTCGTTTTCAGCGTTTAGCCTCTGAAAGCAAAGTGAGAGGAACGACTCGCTATTTTCTCTCGCTTGAAAATACTTCCAAACAATGAAAAACTGGACTCTTTAACGCAGTAATCCAAAATCCAGCGCTGTTACGCATGGGTCCGTCTCCTTCTTATGGGCAATTTCTAAGTAAGAGTACAAACATAAATGTTTAGGAATATTATTTAGGCAATTGTGTTAAAATACCCTGAAACAAAAAACAGGCAGGGCCAAAGCAACAGTCTAACATATCCTAAACTGATGCAAAAAAAAAAAAAATCCCGGCGAAAAGGCTCTGCTCCGTCCGTCACTTTCTCTGAGGGGCTCGGCAGCCTTCTCTCAGCTCTCAGATGCGTTTCCTCCGGAATCAGGCGTAGATTTCCAAATGCGATCTTTGTAGAAACCAAAGTAGCAAAACTCAATCAGCCTATCCTTGGTGTTTAAACTAAATTTAGAAACTGCTCTGTCTAAATAAAGAGCTAACTGCTTGAGGCAGCTCCGAGTACGCGGTCCTGCCCTTCTGCCGAGCCGCCGAGACTGACAATAACCCGGAACGCTGCAGACTGTCAGGCTGCTCAGACCGCCTACCGACCAATCACCGAGCTCAGGGAAAAGACACATTCCCACGGGTTGGCCAATCATCTGTAATTGAGGGCTGTTACCATAGAGATGCTCCGGCGTCTTCGCGTCTGAAACCACGTTGTTTATATACGCGGAAGATAACAAAAAGGAGAAAGATTTGATATAAATTGCAGTGACAGGATGGAGTTCGAGATCTTTGATCACTCTTTTAAACAACGCAACGTTTGAGCGCTTTTTCAGTTCCCTGGCCGAAGGTTGAAGGCACCATCTTCGGACCTGGGAGAGTCCAGTAGGCTGTCCTGGTTTGTGACTGGTCTGCAGGGAGAAATAAAAACCTAGTGAGAGCTGAATGAGGTATGATTTTTCAGCTTAATGAATCTAAACTGGTGATATTAGATTGTCATTAATAGGTTTAAGTATCCTATTAGGCAAAACATTCCTAATAAAACAATTTAATACATTTTTAATGGGTAGCGTCCTAAGAGGTACTTTTATTGGCCCTGAAAATGTTAGGTATTAATGTACCGTGAGACCATGATGGGTCCTTTGAACACTATTTCCACCATTAATGTGACATTCATCTTGTATTTAGATAAAGCAAAAGAAAAGAAGAACCTGTGCAACCTAATACTTTGTTGACGCACCTTTTGATTAAGTGGGAGCTTTCATTCTTCTTCAGTTCATACAATAATTATATTGAATCTGGATGAAGTCCAGCTGTCCTTGCAGGAATTTCTTCACGTTTGCTTATTTGCATTCTTCAGCTATATCTCATTTGTACAAAGGTAACAGTCAGGGGAATGAGGACAAAGGTAAATCTACAGCATTACAAAACACCCTCACACAGTAAAGATATTTCTCTGTAATATGAGAAAATATGAGACAACAGTGACATTATAAGAGCAAGATGTTTCTCCAAAACCGATGCCAGATGACCGAAAACAGGCAGGGAAGCTGCATATAGCAACACTTAGGAGCTACAGGACATTCCAATAAATAGTGGTTGATTTCTACATGGGACAACAATCTGTTGTATTCTCCATATTTATGGGTCAAGCTGCATTGTTTTATGAAGTAAATATAGTTTGTGGCAGCATCATGATTTTTGGGTCATCTTCAGATGAAACCCTATTTCTTTTTTTTTATCATGGTATCATGGTAACTTAAATGCTTAATAGTTCTAAACAACAGGCAGTTATGAATGGTGTCTGTTTCTGAAGATGAAGAGGATTTTTTTTTTGAGCATCACTGTAAGTCCAAGAATACATCCAAACTAGGGATGCACGACATATCGGCATTAAAATCGGTATCGGCCAAGGTTTATCAATCTTTAAAATATCGGTTCGATAATTAAAACTTGGCCAATAACTTCACAAATAGGCAACGCTCAGTGTTAGTCTACCACATATCTAAACAAAATACACTGACGTTTCTGATTGTAGTGTGGCAAAATGTGGTTCAGCGTGTGTGAATATGAATGCAAGCCACTGTATATAAGGAACAGGAAGATTTGGAAAGTGCCTGTTCTTTGCTAAATGTCATTACAACAGTTAGAAAGTGAGTAGTGCACCTTGACCGGGGTTCTGCGTTGTTCTTCTTCTTGGCGACTGTGGTCTGTGCACACAGACCCTGGGACTCACAAAGCCCGTACAAGCAATCACACATCATGGACTCTCATAATAAGCTGACGCTGGGAAGTGGGCGATGCAGCACTCAGCTTATGCCAGTGCTGATAAGAGCCTGAAAGTATTACCTCGGTCTGGCAGCCCGCTCCAAGAAATCCATCCTGAGCCAGGTCATCAATTCTGCCCTATCTGATTGCTCACCAATCCCTGGCAGCTCCATGTCGCCGTACTGGCTCCTGCCTTAGAATTTTCTCTATGACTTGCACTTTCATGCTAGTTCTTTCACAAAAAGAAACAACCACATGCTCTATGCACACATGGGTCTTTGATGAGGTCTTGCACTCACATGACAAATTGTACAAACGGGTGAACATATGTTCCAAGAAAGGGAAATTTTCCAGAACCATGGCTCAGTCGATCCCTTAAATGTATTAGCTTCAATTACTCTTCCCTCCTGCTGCTATGGTGGACCTACACATCATGGATTAAAGTCTGTGGAGTTCAGCCACATCACCTGCACTTCACAGCTGCAGCGTCAATCTAACAGATGAACAAATAATTAAAGAATACTAAACTGGAGCTGTGCGCCACCGAGGCAGCAGCGCAGGCAAATAGGCCATTTGATTAGCTGATAAGCAGATGACTCAACAAACATTCAAGGCATGTTTACTGTGGTTTGATTAGAGCATGGCCAATACGCAGAAGATTGGACTCAAATATGCTGTGAAAACACTCAGCTGTTCCAATCCCCAAGGCAGCATGAGGGCACATAAAAACAATGAATTATTTATGGGGGAGACTAGTGAAATATCACGGTGGATAATTTTCTGTGGGCTATATTAAATGTAGTCTTCAGAATAATATGTGTGTGTCTCTGCATTTCTCAGAAATCAGTCCCTCTGACAGACTCCAGAGCCTGAAGATTGGATAGAAAATCACGTTTAGATATTTCCTTGCCAGGAAACCTATGACTGTTTCAGTAAAACACCAAAATAAAGGCTCATTTACATAGTAATTGCAGCTACTTCTTTCTCAGTAAATATGATCAAAGGGTCTTCACTTTGTCTCTGTTTTAGACATTAGCTGTGGCTCAAACTGAAACGTTTCAATTAAGGCGAGCATTTTGCATGCCTCATTGGAAAACGGGTTCACGGTACCAGTAAATTCAGGTTCATCCTCAGCACAAAAAAATCACCACGCCGCATCTCTCTGAACGGAGCATCTCATAAATAAAAGCTCCAGCCACAAACATTAGTGTCTGTCTCAGAGCTGAAAGCCTTACGTTGTTACAATTTGTTCCTGAAAGTGAACTCAGTTTAATTGAGCAAAGTTCAAGACTCCACAAACAGCAAAGCAACAGAGAGAGAGAGGAGGGAAAAATCGATGGCAACAGAGGCATGGAAAAAAGAGATAGCATTGATTTATCTGCCATTGATTCATGAGGATCGCTGCATTGTGCCCTGTGGGTGAAATGCACGCTGTCTGCCAACTGATGGGGATGAATCTGAAAAGGTGTCAAGTGGTTAGAGGACACAGGGGTGGAGGATGAGATCGGCAGGAACCAGATGAGGGTGGCTGGGAAGGTAGAGAGTGGGGTGGGCAAAAAAAGACAAGAAGGATAGACTGGAAGAGAGTGGCGATAGAGAGGCTTGATAAGAGCTGACTCCACACAGCGAGAGAAAGTCAACATTATAAAAACGTCTGAAACTGTTAAACAAAAACCTCTCAGAAACTTTTAGCAACTTCACTGAGAGAACATATGCACTGTCCTGCAAAACTATTCATACATCATACAACTTTTTTTTATAATTTGTCAGCAGAAAACAACCACAAACTTCATTCTGGGATTTACCATAATAGACCAACACAAATTGTGAACACGATGAAAGATTTTCAACATTTTTTACAAATAAAACCGATTGGCATTCAGCCTTCTTTTTCTGATAGTTTGAAATAGATTCCAGTGAAAACAATTTTCTTCAGAAGTCTTCTAATTAGTAGAAAGATTATTAACAGGACAAATGCACATCCAAAATCTGGCCTTTATAAAACAAGCACAAAAAGTAAGCCAATGCTGAAAGAAAGCCAGAAGACATCATGTTAGCTTTTTGTCACCAGCCTTGTAGGAAACACAGCAAACATGTGAAAGAAGGTGCTCCAATCAGATGAGACACAATTACACAGTTCTTAACACTGTTCTCTTACAGCAAGAAGGTCCTGGGTTTGAATCCTGGCTAAAGTCTCTCTGCATGGAGTTTGCATGTTCTCCCTATGCATGAGTGGTTCTCTGGGTATTTCCAAAGTCCAAAAATATGCATGTTAAGTTAACTGGTCTCTTTAAACTATCTTTGGTGTCATGATTGTGTGCATAGCTGTTTGGCCTTTGCGTCTCTGTCTTTCCCTGTAATAGACCGGTGACCGGTCTGGGGTACACCCAGCCTCTCACTCAGTGACAGCTGGAGGCACAGTATGAATCTTTTAACACTTGTTGGCCAGAGTAGCAGAGATTGCAACACCAGATTTGGTCTAAAGTTGAATATTGTTGCAATACTAATTTTTAGGTCCTCCTGTTGCAAGTGCTAGACAAGACAGACATCTTTTGCATTTTTAAGTCTGAGCAATTAGCAGACAGATGCATCCTAGCAGCCTTCATGACAATTACAGGTTGATGAGTGGAGCTGAAGCCAGTACAGAGATCAGAGGCCAGAGGCAGCAACACGGACCCAGATGAGCAAAAGTTAATTCAAAACTTTGATTTCTTTACAACATCTTGTTGATTCCTGTGAGGGGGCTTGCGACTTCAAATGTACTAGAACAAATATGAGGCTGCTATTGCAATCTCCTGCCCTGCCAAATTTGGTTAAGGAGACTCTTCATAGTTAGACTCGTCCACATTCGAGGTGGACTGCAAATTATGCTGAATCTGTTTGTGTTTCAAAGGTTGTTGTTTTCAGTGGTGTTTTGGTTCAACCCTGGAAAGCTTCTGGGTTTCCTGTGTATCACCGCTCAGGTATCATCATGAAAAACTGTCTAGCATACACACAGGAAATTGCTTGCAGAAAGGCAGATTTTCAGTTATGTGGTGCCCTTTTGCTATTGATTGTTATCTAAATTAAATGGCAAAATCAAATTACTATAACGGCATGAAAATCAGAGATTTAGCTACAAATAATAAAATGTATCCCAGCATTTTTAGAAGAAGTCACTTTGGTTGAATGCATTATTGAATATAAACACAGAGCAAATATTTATCACAAAATATTGCAAAATGGCTACAAAGTAACACTTATAAGGACAAACTTTGTACTCAGAATTATAAAGCATTTAGTGTGTAGATTTTCCTACTGCTACCAATTGCTAAATATGGGGAGATCAGATCTGCAGTCTCCACTGTTTAAAATAGGAACTGGACTGAATGCAGTGTGCCTCAAGTCAAAGGGATGTTCTGCAAGTCTGAGTTCCCTTTGAAACATCTGGCATTTGAAGGTATAGCCCTGGGTTTACAGGATGCAAGCGAGTTCACCTCCCAGCAGGAGATTTACCCTGAACATGCAGTTAGAATGGAATGGTGCAGGTCAAAATATATTGTTGTGTTAAAATGGTCTAGTCAAAGTCCAAACAAAAATGCAATTGGGATTCTGTGGCAAGACTTGAAAATACATGTTTACACGTGCTCTCCATTCAGTTAGAGGAAGTTTGATATTTTGAAAAGAAGAATAAGCAAATGTCTCTACTTACCCCAAAAGATTTACAGCTGTAAAGAAAAGATAATTCTACACCTTTTTGATTTTTACTCAACAAATCATTTAATTTTTTCTTTCTCTTCACATTTATCCACAACTTGGCATTGGTCTACCACGTAAATCCCAAAAATACACACCGAGGTTTGTAGATGTAAATTGATTAAATGTAATAAACTTCAAGATATATGTATATTTTTACACGCCAAAAATATTTAGCTTTAACAAAAGCATAAAAGAGCTTCGGTGTGGTGAGGTTTTGCACATTATGACTCCTGTCACACCTGGACTTGTTAAACCTGATCAGGGATCCTCCTCTTCCTCATAAAAACCGAAAGACACAAAGAAGCAGCAGGGAATGAAGCTATTTGAATTTTGCTACGATGACTCAGTCGAAGGCTTTGAAGCACGAGTTCCTGTGTGTGACTGTCACTACTGAGTGAGAAAATAAAACAGTTTTTAACATCGTTCATGTTGTTTGCCAGCACCTTTGCTGTGCCTGCAGTTCCCAGCATAACATATATAAAAAACAGACACATTAACCAGTTTCCTTGCATTATCAGGTAATACAAATATGTAGAAAAATACAAATATGCAAGATCAAAGCTGTATTTTTCTTTTAATAAAACGGCACAAGCAATATGTCAGCATTCTGCAAAATCTGAACTTTAATGTATTAACTTAAGTTCTGCTGTAAATGAAACATCATTCTAAGACATGCTTAAACAAGGGCTCTTGCACACTGAGCATATTTATACAGTCTTCCATCGAAAAGCAGCTGGTTAGGGCAGGGCTGTCAGGAACACAGATAGCGCTTTTGTTATAAGAGAGCTTCACGTGTTTCTTTCTCTTTGCGTGTCAGTGTCATGTTGGTACCAGAGTCTCAGATCGCTAAGAGCTTAAGACAGTTTTAGTGAAACCGTCTAAAAAAAAAGGTAACGAAAGGTACTGCAGAAAAAAACAACAACCAAGTAATTACATAGGATGAAAACCTGTAACTCTTTCATTCTATTCAGACAGCTCATCATTTGTAGCTCAGATGGTTTTTGATAATTTCTTGAATGTTTTTTAACATTTCTCACAGTCTTCCTGTCCGACTCAATGATATACTATGTCATACTGACTATAGTAATCAGAATCAAATGCTTGCACATGTGTTTGGTTTAATCCAGGTTTAAATTTAGCACTGAAGCACACTATTAAACTCACCATGGATGTTTGACAGAAGAAATTAAACAGGTGACTATTCATGTGTTTTGAACAGACTGAGACCACTTCCATGTTTTAAACCTGTTCAAAGGGATTTACAACCCTCCATTTCAGACAGGATGCTTTAATTAGTTTAGAGGCAACTTCCAATACAGATGAGGTTGAGGTAAGTCACCTGTCAGCTTAGAGAAGAACATTTCTTTAGATTTATTATTTTGGTTTGGTTAAATCAAGTATTCTCTAAGTGTGTTAGTTATTGTCTGGAGAATAAAATGGGAAAGTGAGATATTAGAGTTAAAGGAATACCGAAATGAAAGAGAAAGAACAGGATCAATTTATTTAAGGATCTTTGGAAATCTAACTTCAAGTGGAGAGCATCAGTTCAGTTGCACACAAGATGTAAGGAGAATATACTGACAGTTGAAAAATCACGCCTACTTTGAACATGCGCAAAGCAGCATAGAGTCACTTACTTCACTCCTGATGGTCAGGAGAATGAAGCCTGTAGCTACAGATGCTTTACGTGGTATGGGGATAGAAAAGAGAGAACATCAAGTAATAAAATACTTGTAGATGGAAAATGAACTAGAAGAGGATTAGAAAGGTTCTCCGATCATCATGAGAGATTGTCAACTTGCAAAAGAGACATCTAAACAAGCAGTGTGTCATAAAGCGGGTTTTGGAGGTAGGACCAGTGTGCAGTGAAGGAGACGACGAATGACGGTAAGTGCAGATTTTAATATTTCCTAACTCACTGAGCCAGGCAGGGAAACCAGAAACATACAAAACCAAACCAGACCAGAACAGAACATAGAGTCACCAGACGTTAACAGGAACGAGGACAATGACGAGGATAAGACGAGGACATCAATGATGAGGATCCAGTGGGGAACAATGAAAAAAAAGGCATATATATGAAACAGACCAGCAGGGGGAACCAATGAGAGACGACACCAGACAATCAGGGAAGACTAGGAACAGGTGTGATAATCAAACGGAGGGAAAACAGAGACCAGACCAGGAAATAAACAAAAACACAAACACAGACACAGGAAGGCATGACACAGTGTGTATAAGCTCTTTCAAAACAAAACAGTATTTAGCTCAAACTTGGAAAAAGAAAGGCTGCCTGATAAACCCAAACTAGGAGTCCTTTATTCCATAGGTATTGTTAAGTGTGACAGTGTGTTTAAAAACTCAAAATGAATAACAATCCATGCTTTTAAGTGATGTTTGTAGGGATAACTGAGTAATTTATTTGGCTTCATTGAAAAGTATAAGTATCTGCAAAGCATGGAACAGTCATTTAGAAGTTAAAAAGTAGTGATCTAACCACAGGACCCTGTGGAATGCCAATATTAAGGAGGTTTAGGAGAAAATCATTGCAGGCATGAGCAAATCCAAATCTAACTATTAAAGTGTGATGTGAAGTCAAGACGTTTAAATTTCATTTTTGGAAGCTATCTGTACCCAAAGCGAAGAAATTGATTCTGAGATGCATTATAATGCTGAGGGGAAACTAAGACAAGCATTGTTCAGTAAACACACTTGCAATATATAAATAGAGATACAGATTTCAGAGAAAATGGTTTTCATGTATATGTGTTTATATTCTACAATAAAATATGCCAGGCAACAACTCAAAAGGCAATAAATTAACACAGTGGAACGGAAAACCTGTAAACACAATATTAGACGCTGTTGTTATCTACAGAAATGTCTTTATTTATTAAATTTAAATATATATATATATCTAACTTTATTAGAATCTTCCATTTTTTGCAAGCTACCCTCCATGAAGAGCCAACTAAAGGTTTTCTAATCTTTATGCAAATGTATCTTTTTATAATTTTAGTTAGCTTTTCTTTGCAAAATACATAATAAATATTTGTTAGAATCACAAAATGAGAACTTATTGTTTGGTATAGTGAAGTTGCAGGCTCCACACTCTGTAATTTATGATTTGCATTGATGAATAAAGCTCATCAAAAAATTCATGGGATTTTGTCACATCTATTGGAGGTAAATGCAAGGCCTCTTTGAATTCCTTGTATTGCATTTTGAGTTGCTTGGGCTTATTCTTTTCAAGTTGGGAAGTAGCTGGTTGAACACTTTTCATGTCTCTCCATCTCAGTCAGTCAGGCTCCAGCGGACAGAGGGACCATCATCCTCTGACTCGCACAGTGCTCAGCTCTGCCCAATTTTGCACCTCCGTTCACAAGTGATAGAGCACTATCAGTTCTGACAGCTCCCAAGAGCCACTGGGATTTTAGTGCGCCCTCCTTTTACCCACCCTGAACCCCAGAAACATGCACACGCACACACACACACACACACACACACACACACACACAAAGCCCGTGCAAATACAAGCACACACACTCTGTCTGTCTATTAAATGGAGGAGGACTGAAAATGAATGGCTGAACAATAGATGTCAAAACAGGGAGAGAAAAAGGGAAATTATGATACTTAAAGCTAAGGGCAATGTGATGTATCGTCTGTGGTTTTATAATTAGCTTTTGTGTATAATTATATAAACACATGTATGTGTACACAGCAAGATTCAGTGATTGTAGATTGTAATTTTGTTGTTTCACTACTTTTGTCTTTCTAAGGTTCTTCCTTTATGGTTTATTGAAAAGTTTCTACTCACTAGATTGCTTCCGTCCTTCCTTCCATCCATCCATCCATCCATCCATCCATCCATCCATCCATGCATCCATCCATCCATCCATCCATCCATCCATGCATCCATCCATCCATCCATCCATCCATCCATCCATCCATCCATCCATCCATCCATCCATCCATCCATCCATGCATCCATCCATCCATCCATCCATCCATCCATCCATCCATCCATCCATCCATCCATCCATCCATCCATCCATCCGGTGCATAGATTCAATTGTTTTTTAACACAAACAGGAGGGCAAGATGACTTGCTGACAAGCATCTGCAGGACTATCTGTAGTTTTCAGAGAATGGTCTGAAAAAGACTAAATATCAAGCGAGCAGCAATTATTTGGACAAATACTTCTTGTGGATATCAGAGGTCAGACATGAATGGACAGACTGGTTTGGGATGAATGAAACAGTAGCTCAGATAACCACTTGCTACAGCCACGGTAGGCAGAATACCATCTCTGAACGAACAACAAATCAAACCTTGAAACAGATGGGCTACAGCAGCAGAAGACCACAGAGGGTGCCTGTCCTCTCAGCTAAGAATATATAACTTAGAATTTATACAGACTCACCAAAGTGGACAATAACAGATTGGAAAAACATTGCATGGTCTGATGAGTCTCGATTTCAGCTGCAACATTTGGATGGCAGGGGTCAGAATTTGACTTGAACAACATGACACCCTACCACCTGAGTGTCATGAACACGAAACCATGGATCAATCCTGCCTTGTATCGAGAGTTCAGACTGGTGGTGGTGGTGCAATGGCATGGGAGATATTTACTTGCCACACTTTGGGAAAATTGAGCGTTGTTTAAAAGCCACAGCCTACCTGAGTGTTGTTACTGACAATGTTCATGCCTCTATAACCAGAGAACGCCCATCTTCCAATGGCTACTTCCTAACCCTGGATTTCAGACATGTTTCCTGAACATCACAATAAATTTCGTTGTATTCCAGTGGCCTTCACAGTCACTAGATCTTAATTCAATAGAGGATCTTTGGGATGTGGTGAAATGGAAGATTAACCCCAAGAATTTGGAAGCACCAAATGAGCAGCAACCACATCTCTAAAACCAGGTGTAGCAAGGTTTGGTGATTTCTCAGTTTGCCCCAGGATCTCCTCCCAGACAGACATTCCCATAAAATCTCCAAACTACCAGCTGACTCGTTTTGATGCAAAGGAAAAGCAGCTCTCTGAGATCCACCTGGATAATGGATCTTCTAAACTGGTCTCCTAATTTCAATTCAGCCACTTGTATCTGGGATCTCATTGCTTTTGTCCTTACCTGATCCTGACTTAGAGCAATCAATTTAGTTATTCATTTTAATCAAAATAAATATGGGGGCACTGATTCATTACACAATTTATGAATCTATCTGTTAAAATATATTGATTACAGAGATTTTTTGAAATATTGCAACCCTTTGTAAAAAGGGTTTGAAAAAGGGTTGTAAAATAATCAAAATGGACAAAATCATAACTACGTGTGCAGAGTAAATGTATGGTAGGAACAGCTTTAATACTCAGAGGAGGATTACTCAGAAACCACAAAGAATGAATGAGATCTGAGAAAAACCTCTAAGTGAGGTCCTGAGAGCAGAAAGTCTTAAATGGAGATGTACAATAATTTCAGTTTGGAGGAGAAATTGGCTAATATAAGCAGCAATTAGCAGGACGTAGAGGATGCTTTGTGAAAATTAAATAGCCCATTTCACCACGACATAATTGATGTTCAGAGTGATTTGAATTGGAGCAGCTGAAATTACTCCATAAGAAACTGGATCTGAAGGAGCTCAGAGGAATCCAGGTGTTCATTTACATGTCCATGTGCAGCTTTGCGTCTGCATGTCAGTGATGGTTAAAAAGCTGCACCGGCAGAGGCGATCGCTGGATGTGGATTATAATAACACCTTGACCTCTGTCTAGCTGTGTTCACCCATCTTTTTCCATCTCCTCTGGGTCCACTATGCCCAACTTCCATCTGAGACTGTTCTCGCACATCCACGTGATTCATTTCTGCCTTCCTCCACATCTGCTGCTAACCTTTGACTCTTCTCACCACTTTTTAATCCCTTTTTGTTTCACTAAAGGATCCTGAATGAATTATTTAGTATTCATATTTCCATCTTCATCATTCCTCCTTACTCAACTTTAACCTCAAAAAAGCTGCCTTTCTCTTGGTTGGTGAATTATTAGTCCATCTTCTGTGACACCTTGCCAATCTATTAATCTAACTTGCCATTTACTGTCTTTTCTCTGCAGCTCTGTTAAAGGTTGGCTGCCTCTCCCCTCACTCTATCTGTCAGTCAGTCTTTGTGTGCAAATCCCACATCTTTCTCCCCCAGACTGAATTATTCAATTTAGATGCCATTTGTTTCACAGTTGGCAACATAGACTGTGTGCACTCTCCTCTGTAGAAACTGTGGTTCTGAATGGCAACTGCACTCAGTATCCTGACTGTTAATATTCCCAGGCAATGGAAAGTTTTTACCATTCAACATTAATTGTCTGTCCTTTTCTCAGAACTATATAAAGCCAGTATGTATTGGTCTTGGAACATCTTTGGTAAAACAAAGAATTTTTGATCCATCACTATCTTAACTTTGGTTTCTTATATTGTGTCTTGTATTTGCAGCATATATATATATATATATATATATATATATATATATAGTGTAGTGTGTTTTTCCACTTTAATTTTGTGTGTGACTCCAAATCCAGGCCTCCATTGGTTAATAAATTTGATTTCTATTGATGATTTTTGTGTGATTTTGTTGTCAGCACATTGAACTTTGTACAGAACAAAGTATTCAATGAGAATATTTCATTCATTCAGATCCAGGATGTGTTATTTGAGTGTTCCCTTTATTTTTTTGAGCAGTATGTGTGTGTGTGTGAAGAGTGTCTTGGGGACTGCAAAGTGAATGTGTAACTAATCATTACAGAAGAGCTGACAATGTTTATGAAGGAAGTAACAATCAGTGTTTATACATGCAGATAACAAACAGTGGATGAGAAAGTAAATCTATGCAGTGACATGATCTACATTTAGAGAGTAATTGTTCATTTTAGAAGACCTTACAATGTTTAAAAATACCATTACAAGAAGTGTTTATAAATCCAGATTAAAAACACTTATGAACACAACTCAATGCATGTCACTAGTGACATAAAAACAAATGTGTTGCATGAAGAAAAAAATATCTTATGTATTATAGTGTTAATTTAAGTTTTTATTAATGTTTGAAGCACAGGTTTTTTATTGTCTTGTCCTAAATTAAAAATATAACCAACCGGAGAGCTTTGGTGGTGGGAAACCAACAGAATGTGGTGCTAGGGAAGCACAGGTCCTGGTTTAGTACTGGAACTGGTTTGGCTGAAAGCCTTTTGTGACCATGTCTGAATGACACTGCTCATATGAATGAGAAAACCAGTACTAGGTGTCTGTCTAAATGTGAGGAAATTAAGTGGATTTTCTGCGAAATCAAGTCCTGTCACGTCCTTAGTATCTGTGTCACTTTAATACCACCTTCTTTTTTATAGTGCAGTTGTATTGTGTGAACAATTCTGTGTTAACCACATCAATGGTGAGTAAGTCACATGTGCCATGATGTCACTGTTTTTTAATTTTGTTTCATTACTTAAATATTTAAGAAGGAACTGACAATGGGTATAAAAGTACAATGAACTGCACCACAGAATTAGTCAGAAAGCAGGTCCGGCTGCCGTCAGCTGGAACCACTACAAGCCTTTAGCATGTGAAAAAGAATGAGTCTTTACTGGTACAGACAAAGCTTCTGCAGGGTCTAGCAAGCCACTTATAGGTAATGATTATTGGGTCATTGCCATTACATATTGGTAGCACTTGCGGTTGGCAGAACAAGTATTTGATACACTGTTGATTTAGCTAATTTTCCCACTTGCAAACAGGGTCGGTTCTAGGCATGCATATATGAGGGGGCAGGCAGAAATGTGAAGGGGGCATCATCATTTGTACACATTATGCTCTGGCATGTTTATTGTTGTTGTTGTTGATTACTGTTTTCTTTATAGGATTGGAGTAAAGTGTGTAGTGCCATTCAATTTGCCAAACTGGACTGGTTGCCCCCCAATTGGGCTTTTTTTGAACAGGTTGGGTAGGTTTTGGGCTGCTTTCACAACATTTGGAGGGTTTATAGAAGTTATTAATGGGAAAATTCTATTAAAATACTTTGTGGTGGTTTGTGTGGTAGAAAAGTAAAAACCTACACATCTCAAAAGCTCAAAATGTGTCTTTTTACTCATATAAATAGTTCATTTATTTTTAAAAAGAGAATCTGTCAAACCTGACATCATTTCACTTTGTTAAACTTTGACTTGATGTTGAGAGACAGCATCGTGCTGAAAAGGGAAAAATACAAAAAATATCCAGAAAGCTAAAATCATTAGGCCAGCATGCTGTTTCTATTTTCAAAACCTTATTCTGAGAGCTACTAGACGTTCAGAAAAATGGTTGTGGCCATGCTTTTTCTTTTTTTCTTCAGGCTTTAACATCAACATAATTAAGTGAAATTAGTGAATTGATCGAATTTGTCTGTTTGGTTGAATATCTCCCTCTCTTACTCTCTTCATTAAACCAGAAAAACATCTGTCAGCAGTTGGACAAGGCTTAGAAAACCCGGATTTTATGAGTACAAAACATGTAAGTAATGCATTATGAAGCCATGCATGGATGCTGATTGGAATGAAATTTAGGTTGCGCCGAAATGTCCCACTCCACAGACCTTTTTTTTAAGAAACATCGGGCCAGAAGCCACATAATGGTTTTAGCAGTGCTATAATGTTAAACATTGTGGTTAACTTTGCACCAAACATCTTCTGACATTACCCATCTAAGAGGGTGGCAGCGACTGTGGTTTCCCCTCCATCTAGCATTACATGAGGGCTAAGTGTAGGAGGAGGAGGGAGAGGCAAGGTGGGGGCTTGTGTGATTGAGAATTGATTTGAGGGGACAAAGCATTTGTTTGAATGGGCATTGCCCCCTCCTGCCCCTGCTTAAAGTCAACCTTGCTTGCAAAGCATGTAGAAGTCTTTAATTTTTATCATTGGTACTCTTCAACTGTAAGTGATTGAATCTAAAGCAAAAATCCAGAAAATCACAATGTGTGATTTTTAAGTAATTCATTTGCATTTTATTGCATGACATACAGGGGTTGGACAATGAAACTGAAACACCTGGTTTTAGACCACAATAATTTATTAGTATGGTGTAAGGCCTCCTTTTGCGGCCAATACAGCATCAATTCGTCTTGGGAATGACATATACATGTCCTGCACAGTGGTCAGAGGGATTTAAAGCCATTCTTCTTGCAGGATAGTGTCCAGGTCACTACGTGACACTGGTGGAGGAAAAAGTTTCCTGACTCGCTCCTCCAAAACACCCCAAAGTGGCTCAATAATATTTAGATCTGGTGACTGTGCGGGCCATGGGAGATGTTCAACTTCACTTTCATGTTCATCAAACCAATCTTTCACCAGTCAGGCTGTGTGTATTGGTGCATTGTCATCCTGATACACGGCACTGCCTTCAGGATACAATGTTTGAACCATTGGATGCACATGTTCCTCAAGAATGGTTCGGTACTCCTTGGCAGTGATGCGCCCATCTAGCACAAGTATTGGGCCAAGGAAATGCCATGATATGGCAGCCCAAACCATCACTGATCCACCCCCATGCTTCAATCTGGGCATGAAACAGTCTGGGTGGTACGCTTCTTTGGGGCTTCTCCACACCGTAACTCTCCCGGATGTGGGGAAAACAGTAAAGGTGGACTCATCAGAGAACAATACATGTTTCACATTGTCCACAGCCCAAGATTTGCGCTCCTTGCACCATTGAAACCGACATTTGGCATTGGCATGAGTGACCAAAGGTTTGGCTATAGCAGCCCGGCCGTGTATATTGACACCGTGGAGCTCCCGACGGACAGTTCTGGTGGAAACAGGAGAGTTGAGGTGCACATTTAATTCCGCCGTGATTTGGGCAGCCGTGGTTTTATGTTTTTTGGTACAATCCGGGTTAGCACCTGAACATCCCTTTCAGACAGCTTCCTCTTGCGTCCACAGTTAATCCTGTTGGATGTGGTTCATCCTTCTTGGTGGTATGCTGACATTACCCTGGATACCGTGGCTCTTGATACATCACAAAGACTTGCTGTCTTGGTCACAGATGCGCCAGCAAGACGTGCACCAACAATTTGTCCTCTTTTGAACTCTGGTATGTCACCCATAATGTTGTGTGCATTTCAATATTTTGAGCAAAACTGTGCTCTTACCCTGCTAATTGAATCTTCACACTCTGCTCTTACTGGAGCAATGTGCAATCAATGAAGACTGGCTACCAGGCTGGTCCAATTTAGCCATGAAACCTCCCACACTAAAATGACAGGTGTTTCAGTTTCATTGTCCAACCTCTGTAAGTATTTGATACATCAAAAAAACAAAATTTAAGATTTGGTACAGAACACTTTGTTTGCAATTACAGCTATCAGACGTTTCCTGTAGTTCTTGATGAGGTTTGCACACACTGCAGCAGGGATTTTGGACCACTCCTCCATACAGATCTACTCCAGATCTTTCAGGTTTCAGGGCTGTCACTGGGCAATATGGACTTTCAGCTCCCTCCAAAGATTTCTGTTTGAGTTCAGGTCTGGAGACTGGCAAGGCCACTCCAGGACCTTGAGATGCTTCCTGCGGAGCCACTCCTTAGTTGCCCTGGCTGTGTGCTTCAGGTCGTTGTCATGCTGGAAGACCCAGGCACGACCCATCTTCAATGCCCTTACTGAGGGAAGGAGGTTGATGGCTAAGATCTCCTGATACATGACCCCCTCCATCCTCCCCTCAATACAGCACGGTCATCCTGTGGCCTTTGCAGAAAAGCATCCCCAAAGAATGATGTTCCATCTCCATGCTTCATGGTAGGGATGGTGTTCTTGGGGTTGTAGTCATCCTTCTTCTTCATGATCACTGGTGCTCCACGAGATGAGATCTTGCATGGAGCACCAGACAGAGGGAAACTGACCGTCATCTTGAACTTCTTCATTTTCTTATAATTGCACCAACAGTTGTTGCCATCTCACCAAGCTTCTTGGCTATTTTCCTGTAGCCCATCCCAGCCTTGTGCAGATCTACTATTTTATCCCTGATGTCCTCACACAGCTCTCTGGTCTTGGCCATGGTGGAGAGTTTGTTTAATTGATTGTGTGGACAGGTGCCTTTTATACAGATAACGAGTTCAAACAGGTGCAGTTAATACAGGTAATGATTTGAGAACAGGAGGGCTTCTTAAAGAAGAACTAACAGGCCTGTGAGAGCCAGGATTCTTGCTGGTTGTTAGATGATCAAATATTATATCATGCAATAAAATGCAAATTAATTACTTAAAAATCACACAATGTGATTTTCAGGATTTTTGTTTTTTAATGCTTCACTGGGAGTTAAGAAGTACCTATGATAAAAAATTAAAAACTTCTACATGCTTTGCAAGTGGGAAAACCTGCAAAATCAGCAGTGTATCAAATACTGGTTCTCCCCACTGTATGTGGCACCTCAAAATTACGATACTCATTTCACAGAATATTTCAATGCTCTATAACAAAAACCATTGAAGCCTGGTTTAGCTGCTGAACAAATAATGTATGCCACATTATCAGATGCATGGGCAGTGGAGTATTACTTAAGGTAGCTCCAATGCATATGATCATAATAGTATCATGAACTTATAAAACATTAATTAGCCATGCTTTACACTGCACTGTGTGAAATTGCAATGAAAAAATAAACGAGTGACCTTCCTACCATTTTATTAATACTTGATTCTAGTTCCCCTATCATACTTCGAGATTTTCTTCTTCAACATTGAACATAAAAGGTGAATTGCTGATAATGATTTTTCCTAGTGCCTGTAATGCACTCTACCTCTCTGGTACTGGCAAATATGTTTCCATTGGGACTGTCTAATCTCTGATGCCAAGGTTTCCAACACCTCTAGTGTCACCTTTGCTCCAACTGCAAAATGGAGGCAATCGGTTGTCTGGGCAACAAACTTCTCAACTGGCTTCTATCATGCAAATCCCTCTGAAGAAAGGGCAAAAAGTTAAGGCAGTTAAATGGTATGAGAGAGGATTCAATGGAGCTGCAGGCTTGTCTCAGATTCATTTTATTTCTGCCAGTTCTTTTAATTTCTACTGAAAAGATGGTCAGTATGGAATGGAAATATTACTGCCTATCCAGTTTACTGGATTTTGTAAGGATGAGTTTATAGCTGCCTTTGGGAGGCGCCTCTTCAAGAAGATGGAAAAACCTGCTGTGATTATATATAAAACAAACACAAAGAGCACCAAGGTTACAACATTCAAAGCTGAAATAATACGCAGAGGAAGAAGGATTTACTAGCCTGGCAAATTAAATCTACGAGAGCCTCTGTGTACCTTGGGACCCTCAGAGGGGCATTTTCTCCTCAGCGGCCTTAGAGCACCCTTCCTCCTAATGGAAGGGAAGCAGAACAGATGGGACACAAATTGCACTTTCATACACCTCAAGGTTCAAGGCAATTTCCCCTCTGTGCCTGTGAAGTTCTCGGATTGCCTCTCCATCCTTTGAGCCTTTCACTCTTCAAAGAGGTCTGGGTTTGTTCAGTTCCCTGACACTCTCTCTCACACACATATCCACCCAACCACCCACCCACCCGCACACACACACACACACACACACACACACACACACACACTCACAAAGGTTAGGTTCATGCAAGTTACTCTATGCAAGTTACTCTATATGTTTCAAGTTGTTTTATTTGTATTTGTCATTTCAGTAGGACAGTGGTGCCATTTATATACTTGTACTACATAGCTTTGAAAATGTATTCACACCTCTTGGACTTGGAGTATTTTTACATTACAACCACAAACATCACCATATTTTATGTGATAGACCAAGACAAAGTAGTTTATAATTGTGAAGTTCAAGAAAATGATACATGGTTTTAATTTTAATTTATTTTTTTCAATATTTTTAGCACATTCTCCTTTGCAAAATAGCTCAGGTTTAGTCAAATTTGGTCGGAAAGCGTCTGTGGACATCAACAATATGCCTTACTGTCATTATCCTGCTGGAAAGTCAACTTCCTGTCATGGTGTGTTTGCAAATGGACCCAAACAAAAATGGAACCAGAGGTAAAGTGGAGTAAAACGTTTTATTATAAAAAGGCAAACCTACAGCTTAACACTGGAGACAGGAGACATGATGGGAAATAACTGGCATGGCATATGAGGAGGAGCACTGACTGTACTGTTCAATGGTTAGGATTAATTGGAATGTATGTACCTGACTTTTGTGAATTGCCTTGAGACGACATGTGTTGTGAATTGGCGCTATATAAATAAACTGAATTGAATTGAATTGAATTGAATTGAGCAACGGACATGGAGTAGGTGTAAAATCCAGCAAACAACAACAAGCAACAGAGAGCTTATATAAAGAGAAAAGGAGACGAAAGAACATGAAAAACAGGTGATGGTGATCAAGTTAATGGGCAGGCACAGGTGTGTGTAGTAGCTTAATTACCAAAGTGGCAGTGCAGAGGGAAGGCCAGGCAACGGAAGGCAGACATTGAAACTAAACAGGCATATGCAGAACATTAAATAAAGAAGGAAAGACACATATAAACCTAAGGGAAAATAAACTAGAGTACACACGGGATAAAATAAGTAAGTAAGCACAAGAAATAAATAAGAAAACTATGTTTTGTATGTTCAGAGTATTGTGCTACGTTAGTTTTACAAACAGTAGCAGGTTAGCTTTGTGTGTTGGCCAAAGTGTTCTGTTTTGGTCTCATGTGAGACCAATGGATTTCTTCTTGCCTCTCTTCCAGAAAGGCTAGACTTTTTGAGTGCATAACTAATACTTGTCATATCGATAAATCCTCTCACCTGAGCTATGGATCTCTGCAGCTTCCTCAGAGCTACATTGGCCTCTTGGCTTTGATTAATGTTTCTCTTTCCCAGTCAGTCAGTTTATGTGGAGAGCAATGTCTTAGCAGGTTTCCAGTTATGCCATACTATCTATTTCCATTCTTTTTTTATTGTTCTAATGGGCAAGCCACAAAAATCTCCAACCACGGCCACACCAACATCAAAACGCACCCGTTCAGAGTGCTCGGCCAGCACCTCCACTATTTCCCCAGAGAAAAGCTTCGCTGATGTCCTAGACTCTATCGACAAAAAGCTAACCAGCCTGGATGCTCGTCTCGCCCTGGTGGAAATTCTCCACAGGGAATTTCAAGCTCTGAGGGAATCTCTGGAAATTAGCCAGGAACAACTCGCTTTGCTCACAGCTGAGAACCAAACACTGAGGGATACTGATGGAATGACACAGCTGGCTGGAGAAAATAAAAAAATTAAGGAGACCATCCTGGACATACAGGCTCGGGGCATGCGGGACAACCTTGTCTTCTCCGGCATCCCAGAATGGGCAGGTGAGGACGGCGAATTCACAGTCCGTGAATTTCTCCAATGTCCGCTGAAACTCCCAAGTGACGAGGTAAAAAAACATCACTTTCCATGGTGTTCACCGGCTCGGAGGTAAGAAGCCCAATCACAACCGACCTTGGCCAATTGTAGCAAAATTCGAGCACTATAAGCAAAAAGAGCAGGTCAGAAGTCGGGGCAGAGAGCTGCGGGGAACGAACTTCAGCGTTAAAGACCAGTTCCCAAAGGAGATCCACGATCGGAGGCGAGTTTTATTCCCAATTAGGAAGAAATATATCACCGAAGGCACCAGAGCTACAGTGGCTGTAGTTACACTTTATGTCAATGGTCAGTTGTTCAGGGACCGGGAGATCATTCCGTGGCTTTATTAGGAGCAACATCAGGTTAATCTAAAACATGTAACACTGGTTAGATAAGAGGTTGATAACTGGCAAATGTAATCTAATGTAAAGCACACCTCAGCATGTTGTTTACACTGTTTGATGTAGGCAGGGCCAAGGCAGGGCTTTTGGGTATCTGCTCATTTTTGTCTCCTCTCATCTACCTCTCATTTACCACACCTCTCTGTCAGTCTTTTTTCTTTCTGTCACACACAAACATGCACACTCACACACAAACAAATATTTCTTAACATAGCCTTATATCTCTCACCACCTCTTACCCCCAGCACCTTCTTAAATTTTTTTTCTGCTATGTCTCTGCTTCTGGACTTCATATCAGGCAACCCAAAGCACTAACTATGATTTCACTTGGGTCTATCCGTTTCTGTGGTGACATGCGCTGTCCAACTTTAGCGACACACGCACGACTATGGGTACACTAAGGTTTGTCACATGGAATGTGCATGGAGCTGGCACCAGAGAGAAAAAATTTAAATTTTTAATCAGCTTAAAAGACTACAGGCAGACATTGTCTTATTACAAGAGATTCATAAATCTGCCACAGCTGCAAATGATCTTAAATCACATGAGCTTCCTAATTTGTTTTCTGCCTGCTATAATTCTAGGCAAAGGGGAGTAGCAATCTTAATCCACAAATATTTTACAGTATTAGACATAGTTACAGATCCAGAGGGTAGATATATAATAATGAAAATATCTATACATCACCAAAAGATATGTATTGTCAGTATGTATGCCCCAAATGTGGATGAAGCCCCATTCTTCCATTCTTTTTTTTTCCTGCACTATCTAAACACTTTGATTGCTCACTTCTTCTTGGGGGTGATCTCAACTTCTGTCTAAATGAAAAATTAGACAGGTTGACCACAACAGGGACTCAGGGCAGTTGGCAATCAATAAATATAGTTAAACAGTACTTGAGTGATTGGGACTTTGCGATGCATGGCGATCTCTTCACCCTAATCACAGAGAATATACACTGCTCAAAAAAATAAAGGGAACACTCAAATAACACATCCTAGATCTGAATGAATGAAATATTCTCATTGAATACTTTGTTCTGTACAAAGTTGAATCTGCTGACAACAAATCACACAAAAATCATCAATAGAAATCAAATTTATTAACCAATGGAGGCCTGGATTTGGAGTCACACAAAATTAAAGTTGAAAAACACACTACAGGCTGATCCAACTTTGATGTAATATCTTTAAAACAAGTCAAAATGAGGCTCAGTATTGTGTGTGGCCTCCACGTGCCTGTATGACCTCCCTACAACGCCTGGGCATGCTCCTGATGAGACGGCGGATGGTCTCCTAAGGGATCTCGTCCCAGACCTGGACTAAAGCATCCGCCAACTCCTGGACAGTCTGTGGTGCAACGTGACGTTGGTGGATGGAGCGAGACATGATGTTCCAGATGTGCTCAATCGGATTCAGGTCTGGGGAACGGGCGGGCCAGTCCATAGCTTCAATGTCTTCATCTTGCAGGAACTGCTGACACACTCCAGCCAAAGAGGTCTAGCACTGTCCTGCATTAGGAGGAACCCAGGGCCAACCGCACCAGCATCTGGTCTCACAAGGGGTCTGAGAATCTCATCTTGGTACCTAATGGCAGTCAGGCTACCTCTGGCGAGCACATGGAGGTCCGTGTGGCTCTCCAAAGAAATGCCACCTCACACCATTACTGACCCACTGCCAAACCGGTCATGCTGAAGGATGTTGCAGGCAGCAGATCGCTCTCCACGGTGTCTCCAGACTCTGTCACATGTGTTCAGTGTGAACCCGCTTTCATCTGTGACGAGCACACGGCGCCAGTGGCGAATTTGCCAATCCTGGTGTTCTCTGGCAAATGCCAAGCGTCCTGCACGGTGTTGGGCTGTGAGCATAACCCCCATTTGTGGACGTCGGAAACTCATACCATCCTCAAGGAGTCGGTTTCTAACCATTTGTGCAGACATTGTGCACATTTGTGGCCTGCTGGAGGTCATTTTTCAGGGCTCTGGCAGTGCTCCTCCTGTTCCTCCTTGCACAAAGGTGGAGGTAGCGGTTCTGCTGCTGGCTTGTTGCCCTCCTACGACCTCCTCCACGTCTCCTGGTGTGCTGGCCTGTCTCCTGGTAGCGCCTCCAGGCTCTGGACACTACGCTGACACACATAGCAAACCTTCTTGCCACGGCTCGCATTGATGTGCCATCCTGGATGAGCTGCACTACCTGAGCCACTTGTGTGGGTTGTAGAGTCCGTCTCATGCTACCACGAGTGTGAAAGCAACACCAACATTTAAAAGTGACCAAAACATCAGCCAGAAAGCATAGGTACTGAGAAGTGGTCTGTGGTCCCCACCTGCAGAACCACTCCTTTATTGAGTGTGTCTTGCTAATCGCCAAAGATTTCCCTCTGTTGTCTATTCCATTTGTACAACAACATGTGAAACTGATTGTCAATCAGTGTTACTTCCTAAGTGGACAGTTTGATTTCACAGAAGTTTGATTTACTTGGAGTTATATTTGTGTTGTTTAAGTGTTCCCTTTATTTTTTTGAGCAGTGTACTTTCTTCTCATATGTCCATCACTCTTACTCCCGTCTGGAGTAGTCAGCAGCTCGTTGTTGACTGACATTTCAGACACTGAGATACACCCTATAGCTGTCAGCGATCATGCTCCTGTCTCCTTAGCTCTAGTAAATAAGAAAGAAAACCCACAAAGCAAAAACTGGAGGTTTAATACATCATAGCTTAAGGATGAAGAATTGATCAAATATTTTAAAGAAGAGTGGACTTCATATTTGGAGTTTAATGACTTCCCGGGGATATCAACTTCTGTTCTCTGGGAAACAGGGAAAGCTGTGATGAGAGCTAAAATAATCTCATTCTTATCACATAAGAAAAAAAAAGAAAACAAATGTATTCAAGAATTAGAAGAAACCATTAAACTGTTAGAAGCTTCCCAGAACGAGGAAATGCAGAGTAAACTACGTAAAGCCATACTAGAATTAAATGAAATTATAGACAAAACAACCCAATTATTAGTGCAAAGACTTCGAATAGAAAACTTTGAACATAGCAATAAATCAGGTAACTTTTTAGCTAACCAGTTAAAAATAAATAAAGAAAAAAACAACTATATTTGATGTTTAAGACTCAACAGGGAATACAGTTTATAATCCTGGAAGAATAAACAGCACTTTCAGAGATTTCTATCAAGCTTTATACTCACAACAGATACACCCGTCAGAAAATGACATTAATCAATTCCTGGATAAAGTAACACGTCCTAAATTATCAGATAATCAAGGGATGGCCCTGGATGTACCACTGACTGTAGCGGAAATCTGAGAAGCTCTCACAAGCATGCCCAATAAAAAGGCTCCAGGCCCAGATGGATTCCCAACAGAGTTCTACAAAGAATTCTGGAATATTTGGGCTCCAACATTCCAAAGAATGTTGCAGGAAACCAAAGAAAATGGAATACTTCCGCTAAATTTGAATTCTGCCAACATAACTCTCCTGTTAAAACCAGGAAAAGACCCAGTACTTCCTACAAGCTACCGTCCCATATCCATTATTAATGTTAATCTTAAAATAATCTGTGAAGCCCTTGCAAAAAGACTAGAAAAAGTAACTTCTCTCATTATACACCCTGACCAAACTGTTTACATAAAAGGGAGGCATTCATCCACAAATGCACGCAGATTACTTAATTTAATAGACTGTTCCTACAGTAAAAATATTGAGACCAATATATTATCTCTAGAAGCGGAAAAAGTATTTGATAGAGTTAACTGGAAATTCTTGTTTGCAACCTTGACTAAATTTGGTTTTGGAAGCTCTTTCATAAACCGGTTAAAATTATTATACAGTTCCCCAATGGCACGCATCAGGACCAATAATCAAACATCTTCCAGCTTCTTTCTTCAGAGGGGCACCAGGCATGGATGCCCACTTTACCCCTCATTATCTGGAATTTTTATTGAACCACTCGTGGCAGCAATCAGGCAAACTAATGATATTAAAGGCATAAAATGCATGAATATTGAACATAAAATCAGTTTTTATGCAGATGACGTATTACTCTTTCTCCAGCATTCGCAAACCTCTGTCTCTCAGGTAATTGGATTGATAAATTATTTCTCAAGAATTTCGGATTATTCTATAAATTGGTTGAAATCGACATATACAACTACAGTCAGGGAATATTAAATACTTGGTTATTAATGTTTCTCCTAGATTGGCAGACTTAACAAAATTAAACAACATCCCGCTTTAAAAAAAAATGGAAGATGATCTCGCTAGATGGAAATCTCTACCCATATCACTCATGGGCAGTGTTGCTTCAATAAAAATGATGGTCCTGCCAAAAATCAATTACTTATTCTCAATGATCCCAAATAAACCATCATCTGATAAATTTCTTTGGAAAGATAAACGCGCGTGTATTAGCTTAAAAACACTGCAAAAGACCAAAGATAAAGGAGGACTAGATTTGCCTAACTTTCGTCATTACTTTTTTAGCCAACAGGCTACAATACATCTCAAAATGGTTTAAACACAGTCCTCTAGATGAACCCTGGCTAGACGTAGAAAAGACATTAGGCAATAATTTTAAGATTTCAGATCTACCATTTATTAGCTCAAATATAAAACGACATGAAGGCTTTAAAAACCTCAATATCAACACCTCTCTGACAGCATGGTGGGAATATCTAAATATGACAGGGTCTTCACTAATCCCATCTGGAACAACACCCATCTGGAACAACCCTGACATCCTGCAAAAAATAATATGATAAACTTTCCAGATTGGAGGAGTAAAGGAATTGAACACCTGGAGCATATATTTGAAGGAATTCAGTTCATCCCATTTAACAGATTAATTATACAATATGGGATGGACAAAAATTATTTTTTAGAATATCAACAAATTAAATCTATAATAAAAAATAAATTTAGGCTTAAAAACTTTGGATTACAAATGCCATCACGTGTACTAGAGTTCCTAAACCCCCCCATCAATTAATGTCTCAGATACACAGGACACTGCCTAATACAGACAAATCAATTTCCCTTCCTATTATGAAATGGGAGGTGGGTGTACCAGTTACGAAACATTTTGGTCTCGGATTGTTCCAGAACTTTTAAAATGACTATTAACACCAGTCTACAATTAATACAATCTAAAATCCTTCATAGAGTATACTATACAGGTCAAGGATGGGTTTTGCACCATCTAATACTTGCTTACACTGCACAGGTAATATACTTGACAATTACATCTATGCACTATGGTTATGTACACCTGTTCAGAGGTTCTTGCACCTGATATGTGAAGACTTATCAAAGTGTCTGAGATGTAATATTTCACCTTCCCCCTCAGTTTGCTTGTTGGGCAACTTAGATGATGTCACCATAGAGACAAATTCAGCTCACATTGTTTTCACTGCCTTATGTAGTGCTAAGAAAACTATCCTCATGAATTGGAAAAATAAAAACCTTGTTAATGTTAACCAGTACAGAAACCTTCTGGTTTGGTGGCTCTCTGGGGCAGCATCTGATGGCTGCATTCGATGCTTTGTCGGCCTTTCGGAGATGAAGCTCTCCAGTGGGAGTGTGCCCATGTGCTGTGGGGTGGTGATTCATGGCATTTGGGTTTGGGGGCATGTGTTCGATATCTGTGTCCTGGTTGGGGGTGGCCCAGTGGGAAGATTCATGTCGGGTTCAATGGGGTGGAGGGCTCATGGGGATGGAATCGGAACTCATTAGGGATTGGGACTATTTTATTCTGGTTGGCGGGCTCTTTTGTACATGGCCCCATCCCCAGATAAGGATGGGGGTGGTTGGGGACTGGGGTCGGGGCAGGGGGTCGGGGTCCGGGTCCGGGCTGGGGTCGCTCAGGTTCAGGCACGAGCCCAGGCTAGCCGGGCTAGACCACCTCCTGGGTCCGGGGGCTGGTTGTCCCTATGGGGTATCGGCACCTGGATCTGGGAGTATAGAGTATGTATGGGGAGTGTGAGTGAATATACGACTTCCATTGTTGTTTGTCTTTACGTTGGGTGCTGTTGGGTGAGTGTTTTTATGTGTACGCATGAGTGTGGGAATGTGTGATTGTGTTCGCCTGTTTTTTGTGTCAGATTGGGTCTTGGGCTGCTCCCTTTCCTGGATCGGTTTAGGCCCCCATCAAATGTGGGGCCTATTCCCTCCCCACCACACTACCTCCCGATGGTTGGTATCTCTGTCCGCCGGTGTAGTTGTGGTTCTCGGTATCCAGGGCTGGGTGCTTTGGTGTGTGCTGGCTCACTCCTGGTGGATGCTTGCCGTGGCCTGGACCCCTGGGCTCGGTCGGGCCTCTGCTTGGGGAGTGATATGTCCCGAAGTCTCGGGTCTCTGGGTCCATGGCTGGATCTGCTCGGGTGTAGACGGCTGTGGCTGCTGGGTGGCTCCCCTGGGATTCTCCCCTGCTCCTCTCTGGGGGGGTTACGGTAGTCCCGGCGGTGGTTCTCCTGGGGTTCCTGTGCTCTGGGGGACCTTTGGATGCCTGTGACTCGGATCTCCTTCGTATCTGTCCCGGGTCCAGGGGGCGGGTCTGTGGCTCCTCACACTCACTATTGCATATTTCTATGGAGAAACCTTGTATGCACATGCGCGCTCACACTCAGACCCACAGGTGTTTAGATTCAGGTATTAACAGATACAAATGTTCTATATTGCGCTGCATTTACCACAATGCATCTTGCATTCATAAGTACCGTGCACCGTTCGGTAAAAAGGCTGGTAATACGAACATTTCTGCAGGTGTAGAAGCATCAGTGTGTTATCTTGTATTCTCTTCATCCTTCTTTCTTTCCTCCATTTTACTCTCCTTCTCTCCCCTTTTCCTTTCTGCCCCCCTTTCTCTTTCCGTGCTTCTTTTTTTTCCTTTCCATTTCTGTCTTCGTGCCCGTAACAATTGAAATAATCTATTTCCATTCTTAGATGACAGAAGCTTGGGACAGAAGCTTGTTTTATAACCTATCACTACTAAATTCTTCCAAATTTTTATTCCTTACATGTCTCCTGTGCTCCTGTTTTTTATGATTATGTTTGTTCATGTTTATACTGAGCTGTTTTATATATATTACATTACACATAGGCAGACTTAATTAGGTGACTTTTGAAGGCAACTTGATTTTATTTAAAGGTAGAGTAAAGCAGGCTGAATACACTTTTCAGACTTGTACTTGTTCAAAAATGTGAAAGCCATATCTCATTCTCGTTTCACTTCACAATTATGTGCAACTTGGTCTATCACATAAAATGGTTTGATTATTTTGATGATTTGACTTCATAATGTAATTTCATTTTTTATTACAAATTCTTGTATATAGAAGCTGAGTTTTGTTAAACATTTCCATTACAACAACAACCACAACACGTAATGTTGCCAGCTTGTGTCCTACCCACTGCAAATGCAAAAGCCAAGAGAAATGCAATTTCTGGAATGAATTTCCTCTCCTCTATTTGATGTTTGATGTACAAACTACCGCTGAATGGCCCAGGTGCCAGCAGAGCTGCTGTGGAGATAATAAAAGACTTCCAACAGCATTGTTTACGCCACCATTAACAAACAAACATTAGGGCCCATTTGACTAAATACTGCTGACAGAGAATATGGCGATCAATCACCATGGCAACCACCGCACATTAATTAATACTGCACTTGGAAATTTAGGAATGTTTGCATGATGAAGATGGAGTAAGCACAGATTTGTGTGTGTGTGTGTGTGTGTGTGTGTGTGTGGGTGTGTGTGTGTGTGTGTGTGTGTGTGTCTGGGGAAGGGGGGGTTCAAGATTTTTTTTTTGCTTCTCAATGTGGCACATCTCATCTCTGGCCTTTGTCCGAAGCCTGGCTCTGCATACCAACTGAGGGGTTAACTGCGTCCCCAAAGCAATTACAGCCAATTGCGGCACTAGTTAGCAATTAGTGGATTAAATGTAATGAGTCTGCCGTTGCCGTGGTGACTGGATCTTTTTTTTAATGATACTTGTCAAAATGAAGAGCCCTTTAAAAAGGAGGCCGTGGGTTTTAACAGATGGAGACAGATAGGGCCAGTCCATTTAGAGCTATCATCACTTTAGTTTGTTATTGAAAGTAATTAGTTGTTTTTATGTAAATGTAAAATGAAAAAAAAGCTAAAAAACTGAAGTAAAATTGTTGAAATTAACCTCTGGAATCATTGTTGTTGGTAAAGAAAGCTGAGCTTCAGATGAACCTTCGTCTGTAGATAAGAACACCTGGTGTGGGCGGTTTGAAATCATTTTGCTGTGTTTTTGAGCTTTTGTGTGTGACACATGAAATTAGCTGCTGTCAGGTAAATTTTGATGTCTATATGGCAGGACTAATGGCGAGGAAGCATTGTATGATGAAGAAGTGTGCACTCAGCTTGTACTGTATGTTGTTCCTTCAGCTGTCAACCATTCTTATTAAACTGTTCAGTCATATGCATATTGCAGAAATACCGTACCATCTGTGCTTTTGTCCCTTCCGGGCCGGCGCTGACATATTACAGTGTGAAGAGTCTTATTGAGCAGTATAATGCATTCCAAACTACAGTATTTCATATCCCGTGTAATTTAATCACAACTTAGGATGGGTATCTGATGCCCGTTCCTCTCCTTTTATGAAACCTTTTGTGCAAACAGGGCCAGAATCCAAAAATGATTTATGACAGAATTACGAAGAGGAGGGGGGGACAGATTAGGTAAAAATCTGGGGGAGATAAAGATGAGATGTCTGTCTGCTGTTGAGGGCAGCGAGACAAGCCCTGTCTGTATAAAGCTCAGGGAAATGTGCTAAGGGCACTGACAGGCAGCAGCGAACCATCTCAGAGCTGACACAGACATCAGTTTTTTTTCTTCCAAGGGCAAGGAGAGAACTGTGACAATGCCAATTATATACACTCCTGCTTAGATGGTCATCTTGTATTTTATTTAGCAGCTCATGTGAACGTACACAACCTTAGACTGGAGTGTTCCTCTAAATGAACATGTCATCACATTTCCAAGCAGTAAGTGACACAGTGGTAGGGGTATATAATGGCTGCAAGCGTGCACAACCAAGCACTTGATCGCAGCTAGAGAGTCGAGGTCTGATTCTGTCAACTGAGCGCATAAGGAGTGGACAGCATGATTTATCCAGTGTGCTCCCCTGCTTCTCTATACAGTCTAATGCTGTGGCAGGCAGCATCTGGAATTGACAACAGCAGTTGCAGTTAGAGATGCTGTTTGGGTCCCAATGCCTGAGTTTAAAAACTTACTACTGATACCAATATTTTCCCAATCCGGCACCAAATCAATAAATGTTTAAGTAAGTTTGTAGAATTTGTGTTCCTTTCTTCAGGTTTCTTTATATTTATTGCTACATACTAAGACTAAACCTACATATAACATATAACAGCCTGAAAGTGATCCTTTTTATTTACAGTCCTGTCATATGCAGAACTGCTACATTTGATGAGAAATGAAATCACAAACTAAGAATGCACTCCAAAATATAACAGACTGTTTAGAGGTAAAATGCGCTTGTGAAAAGGTCTGAAAAGTCGCTACAAAAAAAATATATTCACCTTCAACATGTTCTGTTACAGATAGAGACTTCGTAAAAGGATAAAATAAAGCTACGTTTTGTAATACAGGGAGCCTTCCTGTTGCTCCTCTGCTGAGCTCCACAGTTCTTTCCTCAGTTATTATTACTGTCTCAGTCTGACCTAACTTCCACCACCTTATATGTTTGCACCAAACTGATAACAAAGAGCTGTCTTGAATTTTTTCTGTCTAAATACTAAAACAATAACTTATTGACTGTAAGGAAAGTAGCTTTTTGTTGTCCTAAAAGTAGAAGTCTCTAAATGACATCATTATATAATTTGCTAAATTCAGGATGGTAATGCATTTTATTTGAAAAGCTTTTTACATTTTAAAGCAATTTTGCAATAATAATCATTTCAACTAATTAATTAACTAGTTAGTTGTTTTTTTCTGGTTTGCTGTTTAATCTAAAAGTTTAGCAGACAGGTCATAGTAAAATATTTATTACCTTAACAATTTTTAAAAATGTTGTTTCCATACAATCTACTTTAACAATAAAAAGTAAATTACAATTTACGAAAACAATGCTAACTATCCCAGAATGCATTGGGTTTAGCATCTCCTGCTCGGAGTATAGCAGGGAGGGACTGCAATACGAGGACTGGGCCAACTGTGAATGCTTTGGGATGCGGAAGGAGCAAATAGCCACACATCTACTCAATAGCTATGTTTACATGTATAAAAATTCCTGATCTGACTAAAATAAATACATCCAAATGAATGGTTTACATGGCCGCAAGCTACGTCTGTTCTTTTAGGTCATTGATATAAACTGTGCTACATTGTAAAGTATATGATACTGGTTCACAATGCAAAATGATCAACCACATAGACTTTATACTTTATTCCATGTAAAATAGCAAACATCTGTTGATCATAGCACTCATCGGGGATTTAATTTTAGGATGGGATTTAGAAGTATCTTGCTTATAGCTAAATTATATTAAACATACAGCTTTCAGCAGTCATACAAGCCAATGTCGCTTTGTAAGAGGTTTTACTTGAGAAAGGAAAATGTGGCTTTTTCATGAGTTCCATAAGTTAACTCATGAAACACTCCATAAAGTGTTGGTGCTTTTTCCTGCTGTGTGAGGCAGTCTTTTGTTGGACAAATCAACACTAAACCTGGGCTGAGTCAAAGCTTTTTTTTGCAGTTTTCAGCTTCCATTTCTTTTTCCATTCCTCCCCTCCTAACAGGTATGATGACTGCTGACCACAATGCCTCGTGAGCAAGGCCGCAGCGGAGCAAAGTGTTGGAAGGCCTGTGCGATTACCCCTGCCCCCCCTGCTGCGAGCACCACAGCGGTCGAGGGACTGAGTGGGAGAGTAGTGAGCTTTTAATACCAAGCACAATAGGGCACCTCAACCCCAGACAGGCACCATATTTACACTGAGCTAAGGTTCTTCCTGAGCCTTATGACAGAGCAGGCAGAATCATCACCCCTCGCCTTGCAGCCAGGGATCCATAATTCATGAGAAGAGGTGGATGGGGTGCAAACAGGGCATGCTTACAGAAAGGGGGGGGGGGGAGTCTGAGAAGTGTGTCCTGAGCCCTGTGTGTCTAAGTAATTAAATGGGATTAGGTATGCGCTGAACCCATTTTCAGAGAGATTGGCTGGCAATGCCATTATTATTGGAAAGGATCAGAGGGGCTTATAGGCACTGAGGAGAACGGTAACTGAAGAGAGGTTTGAGGAGATTTATTAAAAGAAAAAACCTCTCCCATATATGGGTGGCAGGTTGGAGACATTCATCTTTCACATCCCTTTTTCCTGTTCTGGGGTGAAAAAAAGGGAGAGTGTTGAGAGAGACAGACACTAATATGTCAAAGAAGCAGGTCTAACCATGTCCACAGACTGCACACCTCTGCTCTACCCAAAACATCCGTTCCTAATTTGTGTGACAATGCCAACGTGGATGGCACTTGATTTGCAAGAGGTTGCCCCGAGCAGAACTCATTTGAATAAGCACACATCCGACTTATCAGATAGACAGACCAACAGAGAGGGTGCTACCTCCTTTACCCAGCCCCTCAACAACCCAACACAGTCAGCTCACAATGTGCCTCTGTGTGCACCTAGACTGTAATCCTAACAGTGCAGCTAACACGGGAGTCCACACACAGACATGTACTCTAGCCTAACTATTTTTTTCCTAATCTGAATGGAATAAATTCCAGCGCATATACCCGACAGAGGGATGATTTTGGCTTTGCTAGAAGAGCTGAACTCCTTGTTTATGTCTCCCTATCCCCATACAGAGAGAACCTTTTGGCGACAGCAACCCTGGGAGAGATGCAGAAAGCATGTCCCCTGGGGAGAAAAGCTGCCTCAGGCTTCAGAAAGCCTATTTACAACAAGCTGTGCTTGTTACTTTCATCAAAATAGAGCACTGAGCTTTTCTCTTGCCTTGTTTTTTGTGCTTTTGGCAGGAGGCTGTTATTGTAAAGCACTGACTCCATTGTGCTCAGCAGCGTGGTGAAAGTCTAACTGTCCGCAGCCACAGAGAAAACAAGGCAGGAAAGATGGTTTGATGGAAAGAAGGGGAGACCCCCTTTCTCATCAAGGCCCCGCTCTGTTTTATGCACTTTGAAGGAGTGACTGTGAGGGGAGAGAAGAAACCTGGTATGTCACTGAATTTTCCCAACCTTTGATCCTTAGCTGTACTCCATCAAGCTCAATTAGAGGATCGGTGGTCTCTGGCGGGCACGTTTGTCATAATCTATTGGGTTTGGCGCATTCCACATATTGAAGGAGAAGACAGGAAATCAATAAACTGGATTGGACTGCCAGGTCCAGGGGGAGGTCTCCTTACCCTGGCTCATGTTGTTCAGGCTCAGGCCTCCTCTGTCTACGTTCTCTTTTTTACTCCTGTTTGGACCATCAAATTGAATTTCATCAAAAGGCTCTGACAAAAAAGGGGAAGAAGTATAGCATATGGCCTTTGTATTCCACAGACTCTCAATTTGCCCTCAAGGCAAATATGCAATCACATATAGTCAATGTTGAGGAAGGGTTGCTGTTTGCTTTTGATGTTATAAAAAGCAAACATCATCTGATTTATCACTCCAGTAAACTTCCCTCACAAGCAGGGAGGATATACCTCTACTTTTGCTTGTCATCTTCAAACAGATGGGATGAAATTCTGGGATATTTTAAAACGATGTCAAGGTCTAAATGTGTAGCGAGACAAAAGCATTGATCTGACAGATCTTTTCAGCCTGAGCATTCGTGTTTTCTCTTATCAAACCAGAGCAGGGGGAGCAGAAAGGAACTCTGGGAGGAATCAAGGTCAATGGCTCCTTGACAATCACCAAACCTGTGAGGTGTTATAATTTCATTACCTATTCAATACTGGTTGGACAAACTTGGATTTTTATCATGCCACAACCACAAACTCTGGTGTATTTAATCTGGATTTACAGATCTATAACAAATATTGCATAATTGTAAAGCGTAATGGTTAAGCTTAGGGTTGGTTTTAAAAAATTTGTTTGCCTGTGAAAATCCTAAATATAATCCATTGCAACCATTTGTCTTCAAAGGTCACCTAATTTGTAAATTGATTCCATTTGTGTGTGTTGGGACCACAGCCATGGATTTCAACATTAAAACTCCACTACAAACTTTTCTGGAACTTTCAAAATAAATTGCATTTAACCGACTTCCAGCACAACTTCAGAAGGGGAATGGGGGTAACAGCGGACTTGTCATGATGCCACTGCCCGTATAAAACCCCCACCTTCCCAATGGTCCGATCTCTTCCACCCGGACTGCATGCCAGGCTGGCCAGAGGCAGCGGGCTAATGTCTCTTTGCTGGCAAACAGACATAAACTCTTCAAACTGGATCCAAGGGTGTCATACGATCATTGATCATATGCACTAAGCTAAGTACGGATGAATTACTCTTGAAAGAATCCGGTATTCATTCATATAAAAGGGAAATTAAGGTATAAGCATTGCTTGACTTTCTCTCTGAGGCATGCAGAAGCAAACGGTGTTCTAGAGAATTCCCTGCAGAGTCTCTGCAAAGCTGAGTGGAGCAGTTTTCCCAGTTTGGAAAGAGGACAACAGAGACTGCATCACCGTGGTAACGTGCAGCTTGGTCGGCCCGACAGCAAACCGCCCCCTTAGCTGAAGCTAACCTTCATTCAAAGTGGATGTTTCTTCAAACGTCGCCTGGACAACTCCTCAGCAGGATTCATACAAGGTTAGGCTTTGGGCAGAGTAATAGAGAAAGATTTATGATCTGAACGTTTTTCATTTTATGAAATTTGGTTTTGTTTGTGTTAGCAGGCAATCTGCAGCACACGTGTTCAGCTTTGTGTTCTGTGTTTGTGTATTTTTAAAGTTTAGACAAACTTTACTTGAAGGGTAATTTTAAACTCAGAAGATTGATCATAACGCGCCGTCCGCGCTTATGCATTTTAACCCTTTTTATTAACGGTATTTTAAAGGTGTGTGTTTGATTCTGGTGCTAAGCTATCAGCTTCTTTTGTTAGCTTTAACTGCTAACAGCTAATGAAACACCATTAAGCCCCATTTCTCCAGAAAGATTTGGCTCTTTTCCAAAATATTCCCTTAATAATATTTCTTTAAACATAATTTTAATAAATAAGTCCAGCTAATGAGACACAGTTGAGAATTAGTCATCCAGAAGGTTGGTTTTATTCAGCAGATCATCATTTAAAACATTATTTTATTAAAATAATATTTAATCTGATCTTGCATTGTGAATGGTTGTCTAAACGTTTGCTGATTATTTTCTAAGTTAGTTCCAAGACTAACTTAACTTCACTTCCAGATTCTTCACGATAATTCTTGGTTCTCAAACATAAACATTGTATGGTAATGTTGCATCACTCTTTTGGTCATGATTTTCAATCATCTTTAATCAACTTGTTTATATTGTACATAGCCCATTAGTCTTCGTTATTCTTTCATTCTGCTTGGTAGTTTAGTTGGATTGTTTTAGCATAGTAAAGAGTTTGTTGATTGAAACATGTTTGACTTTGAGTTGACTTGTTTTTGGTAATAAATTCTTGTATTTTAAGAAATTGTGTGAATTTATTCCATATATGTGCAGAGTTTATGCTGTTCAATAATGTCAGAGCTTGGCTCACCCTTTTGATTTTGTCCTGATACCATCGCCTTACTGGGCTGGTATTCACGGGACAACCCTTAACAGACCGAAATATTATTTGATAAAATATTAAATTATTAATACTCAATATTATTTTCAGATTCATAGTCACAACATGTGCTATTAAATCTCAGTATAAATACACAGAGCAATGTAAGGTCTTCACACTGTTCTGTGAAAGCCTCAGAACATTAATGAACAAACAGATCCATGAAGACAGTTTGAAATTTGGGACAAACCAGTCAGCGAAACATGTTAACATGTGGAAGATGGTGCTGTGATATGATGAGACAAAAGATTTGGGGGGACTAACCCTGCATGCCCCTCTGAACACACTATACTTGCTTTCAAAATGGGGATGGCAGCATAATGCTGTGGGGTTTCAACTTTTTAACATTTTGTCACATTACAATCACAAGCTTGTAAATACTTTATGAGATGTTTTAAGGGAAAAAGACCAAAATTTGCATTTTGACTTATATGCAAAACATTATGTGAACAGATCACCATGCCATTGTTGATGGCAGCATGGTGCTATGGGAATGCTTTTCTTCAACGGGGACATGAAGCTGATCAGTTAATAGGAAGATGAAATGAGCTAAAGAAAAGACAATCCCGGATGGAAACCTGTTAGAGGGTGCAATAGACTTGAGATGGTGCTGGAAGTTCACCTTCCAACAGGATAACAACCCATACATTCACAAACAGCTAGAAGGTGCTACAGCCAGATGAGACCAAAACTGCACAATCACCCTGGACAGATTTCTAAAACATGATGGCACAACATGGCAGCACCATACTGTGGGGAATATTTATTTAACTTTCTCCCATTTTGTCACCTTACAATCACAAACTTGAATGCGTTGGTTATGTTTTATAAATGTTTTGGAAAAAAGACCAAAATATGATGTTTCGCCTTTCATATGAATAGCTAGCAGAAAACTTTCACTATGAAAACACCATCTGCATGGTGAAACATTGTGGTGGTTGCAGCATCATGCTGTGGAAACTGTTTTCTTTAGGAGGAATAGGGAAGCTGAGTTAAATACAGGACAGTACTAGATGAAAACCTGGTAGAGGCTGCAAAAGAATTTAGACTGGGGTGGAGATACAACTTCCAGTGGGAGAACAACCCTAAACATACAGCCAGAGCTACAGTGAAACGGTTAAGATTATTGGTAAATAGAGTCAACTTGTGGGTAATTTAATCTCAGCATATATATTTTGTGTGAAGGGCTCAGAGGTTTAATAGAGAATTTCCTCTTAATTCCTTCAACATGAGTGATTTTAGTGACTGTAGTTGTGTTTTAAGGGGACAAATCTAAAGGTAATGCATGCAGACTATTGTTCCTGAGAGGCAACAATCAATAAAACAGTGTCACCATGAGTCCCCCTGTGCTTGCTCATTCTTCTACATAAACCCTCTCCTTCCTTTTGCTTCAATAATGTGGAGCAAAATGCAAAATAAATATCACCTAAAAGAGGTGGACCACCTACAAAATCTATAAAGTCTTCCATCAAAATCACCTCCCTGCCTTTATGAGGACATTAATCTGCTGCTGCAGTGCTCTGCTCTTCAAAGCACCTTGACAGAATGATTGTCCTTCTTTTTTGTCGCCTCCTCATTGCTGCTGTTTTTTTATGTGCTTGGTTATACAAAATCTCAAAAAGTTTATCAAATGGAAGGGAAGCTGTGTGTGAAATACCCTCCTATAGAAATAATGGTGGGAGATTAATTGGAAGTTGAAACAGACGAGGTAAAAGACAGCATTTATAAGTAACAGCACTGCCAAAATAAATCCTCAGCTGGGGTGAAAAAAACAAAACATCCTATGAAATAAAATTCAAGCCTCCCCATTCAAAAAAGTACTGCATCCTTCATCTAGAACGCTCAAGCGTTGGATAAATGTCTGGAGATGGAGAAGTTGCCCTTGCAGTTGCGCATACCTGTCCCTTTTCAAACACGGATAAGCTGCTCACACACAAATGCACACATCTGCACTGACCTGTGTGCTCAGGTTTGGGGAAAGCATCAATGCTTGACGGTATAGTGCTTTAATTGGCTGTCTGTAGGTGGGGACTGAGGCAAATCTGTCAAACTAGTTGGCAAAAAGTTTAACTTCTATTATACCTGCAGAATGCTCTTGTCTACTATTGTCTTGTTATCTTCGTGTCTGGCTTTGCTCAAAGGCTCTAAATAAAAAAAAGAAAATAAAAAAACCCTGCCTGCAATGGAGAGTATTTATGACACGAGGAAAGCTCCTTTAACCGCTTGTTGGCGAGGCTCTGTTCTGTTTAATTAATAAATTAAGGAGGCAAACAAGGGTGACAAGAAAGAGACCCCATTCCAGTTAATTACGGCTGGGGCTGCTGCTTTGGGATTTCTAATCTAACAGGTAGGGTCTGGGAAGTTTCCAAGTTGGACTATCGCATTAGGATAATATCTCAGGGTTAGATCTCTGCTTTCAGGTCTGATAAAGATGGAGAAGTCGCCCTTGCTGTTGAGCTTCCTCTGACTGTTGGATCTCAGACACAAATTATGTGCTGTCAGGAGGAGAGGTGGCAAATAAAATGCTCGACGAATAATCTCCACTAAGAAGCCTCCACTACAGTCGTTTAATTTAACAGCCTGTCCCTCTTTTTAAGGATTCACTTAGTAATCACACATGAGAGTTGTGCACATCAAACAAGATGAGAGACTTTGGTCTGCACAGCTGCCTTATAAAAAGCAAACAAGCTATAAATAAAAGTGAATTCTATAGAGGGATGTCTGACAGGCATGGCTGAAATGGAGAGCGTTAGAAAGGCGCAGAAACGGGGTGCCTGTACGACATCAGAGCGCGGTGCATGACATTACCTATTATGAATACAATGTGAAGCGATTTAAATGTGAGTGTAGGAGCAAGTCGGCTCGGGGTGGGGCTGGTGTCACAGCTCGTAATGAGATTCTTTGATGTGTCAGATAGGGAAAAAGTGAAAAAAGGGGAGAGGAGCCTCTGGGGAGGAGAGTCAAGAGGACACCTGACCACCAGCAGCAAAATGAGAGGAAAAGGCAATAAAAGTGAAAAAAGGTGTGGGTGGATTTAGGAAGCTGTGCCACTCTACGTGTGCAGGACATAAAAGGCTTTTCTAGACGACAAAATCACTAAACCACACCACCCATCATTAATGCACACCTTAAAAGCTTTATGCTACAGATGATCATGGCGGCTGATGTACAACTTCATTCCTGGAGATTAATTGCAACACTCAAAGGGGCAGAAAAAGTTTAATTCTTCCTTCTTCTATGCAGAGGGTTTTGTTTAGTCTTGGTTACAAAGGCATTCTGTGATTAAAGATATGAAGGTTTTGTTTATTTAGAAATACAGACAATATATATAATCCAACCTTTTTTATATTTTGTCACCTTGCAGCCACAAACTTCAATACATTTTATGTGACAGACCAACACAAATTGGTGCTCAATTGTGAACAGCATATAGCTTTATTTTTTTTTTTTACAAATAAAAAAACATTTGTATTCAGTCCCCTTTACTCAGATCCCATAAATGAAATCCATTACAACCAGCTCAACTTTTAGAAGACAACGAATTAGTAAACATGGTCAATTTGAATGGAATCTCATCAGTATAACTCTAGCTGTTCTGTTAAAGCCTAAGAAGCATGTTGGAGAACATCTGTGAACAAACAGCATCATGAAGACCAACGAGCACAGCAGACAGGTCAGGAAGAAGGCTGTGAAGAAGGTTAAAGCAGTGTTAGGTTGTAAAACAATGTCCTAAGCTTTGAACATCTCAGACCACTGTTGAATCGTCTGAAAACTGAAAGAGTACAGCAAATCTACAAAGACATGACTGCCTACCTAAACTGACAGCCCTGGAAAAGAGAGCATTAATCAGAGAAGCATTAAAGAGGCACATTATAACTCTGGAGAAGCTGCTAAGATCCAGAGTTAATGTAGGGGAATATTACATAATAACGATTAGTCTGGACTCCACAAAACTGGCTTGTATGGAAAAGTGGCAAAAAAAAAACATTGGAAAAAAAGAGGTCCCTGCAGTACGTAAAAAGTTATGTGGGAAGTTACTCTGGCCCGATGCAACTAAACGGAAATTTTTGGCCAACACGGCAAAAGCTATTTGTGGAAGAACGCAAACACTGCACATCACCCTGAACAAACCACCCTGATGGTGAAACATAGTGGTGGCAGCATCATGCTGTGGACATGCTTTTCCTCAGCAGGAATAGGAAAACTGGTCAGTGTTGATAGGAAGAGTGTTCGATAAGAAACCTGCAAGAAGCTGCAAAAGACTTTAGACTAGATTGTTTGTTCGCCTTCAAGCAGGACAACAACCCTAAACATACAGCAAGAGCTATAATGACATGGTTTAGATTAAAGCAATTCACAGGTTGGACAAAGTCCATGCCTATATCTAACACTGAATTAAAGGACTTAGAAACTAATGTTTACAGATGTTTTCCATCCAATCTGACTGAGGCTGAGCTTATTTGCAAAGAAGAAAGTTGGTTTCACATAATATAATCTTTGAATGAGCTGAATACAAATGCATAGTTTTCAGATTTCTGTTATCTAAAAACAATTAAAAGTGATGCATCATTTCCCCTTTAATTTTTGTTGGTCTATTAAATAAAATACCAATAAAAAACAATAAAGTGACTTTAATGTGATGAAATGTTGAAAAGTCAGTCAGTCAGTCATTTTCTATATTGCTTCTTCCATAGTGGGTCGCGGGGAAGCTGGTGCCTATCTCCAGCAGTCTATGGGCGAGAGGTGCGGTACACCCTGGACAGGTCGCCAGTCCATCGCAGGCCAACACACAAGCAACCATGCACACACTCATTCACACACCTAAGGGCAATTTAGAAACACCAATTAACCTAACAGGCATGTCTTTGGACTGTGGGAGGAAGCTGGAGTACCCGGAGAACCCACGCATTCACGGGGAGAACATGCAAACTCCAAGCAGAAAGACCCCCGGCCGAGAGTCGAACCCAGGACCGTTCTGCTGCAAGTCAGCAGTGCTACCACTGTGCAGCCCGAAATGTGCAAAAGTTCAAGGCGCAAATACTTATTAAGGTACTGTACATTATAATGTCTTTTGTCAGTTTCGTAATCTTATACTTATCTGTCCATTCTTCTTTCTATGACTTAAATTCACTAATAAACAAGTGTCTAATCTTGCTGTGCCCAAGCAAATCTGCTCCTGTGCATTCATTTGGAGGACCAACACGTGCATCAGCTTGTTAAATGAAACAAAGCATTGTGTTGAACTCTCTCCATCAACATGACCTGAATGATTCTTCCAATGATGAAACTCTCTATCCATTCTCTAAGTGTAGAGCTTCAACTAGATTTATTTTTCACAGATATCAATCAAACCATCACAAGGTATTATCCGCTCTACGTTGTGCTTGTGTGCATACAATGCTCTAAAAAAAACTTCACACAATTACATATACAAACAAAGGCCTGAGAACACCACACAGGCTCAGGTTGATGCTGTTTGATAGCAAACAAACAGCAAAGGCAAGAGAGGAATAATTTGACAGAAATGTGACAGTGTATATTCAAAGGCCTCGCAGTTTTGACACCTCTGACTGAGGCAATATTAAAGCAGACTTTGAAGGCAACAAATAATCAAGGTCTGTTATAATCTCTGCACAAGATATTCTTTCTGACTGAAAACAAATTGGACTTACATGAACTTCTTCCAGGAGGCAGAGATGCAGCATAGATGGCCTTTGAAGCTCCTTTCATCTCCAAGAAGATGGTTTTTTTCCAACTTTTGTGCTTAGATGATTATGAACTTTTGTTTATATCCCGCCATGTGTCCAGGTGTGGGGGTTATGATGAAAGTGGCTGGCAAACAGAGGTTGTTATCTCCTCAGCTGCTGCAAACAAGCCTTAAAGGTTGTAATCAATTACCCGTTTCAAGGTAATCAGACCTGATTCTTCATGTGAAAAAGCACCAGATAAATAAAAAGCATACTTTCTTTGAAGTGCAACAAAACATTAATGTTTTCAGGGAGACTATGACTAATATGTTGGATGAAATGAAGGATGATAAAAGTATGTGAAGTGAAAGTCACATACCCCCCACTTCTGCAGCCAACAGCAGGCTATTTACTGTCAGCATCTGAAACGGGAGGATGCATTTTACCAGAAGAACCATAAGCTCACCGAATCATCAAATCAGCAAGTGCCACAACCTGGCGTGTCTGGGCCAGAAACTATGGGAGCAGTTTGTCATTCATTATTTATTTCTGTGGGACCCAGCATGTTTTCTATTAATGTATTTCAGTTAGAAATTCCCTTTGTGCCTTCATTAAAGGGGACTGAGATTTAAGAGCTTTAGAGGGTCTTTACAGCTGAATGCAAAGCCTTCTGTGCAGCCTATAAGGGACAGATGCCATTAAAAACAGTCATACATGTGCTAATAAAGCCAAAAACTGCACCTGGCAAAATGCTTTTGATGCCACCGTGTAAGGTTTCTCTGTGTGCTCTGAATGGGGATTGAAGTAGTAATTGATGTAAATACAGTGTCTGTTAATATGTGGAGAGAAAATAAGTGTTTAATAACACTTTTTTTTTTTCAAATACATAACAAAACAGTAAAAAACAGTGAATCAGATACATTAACCTTGAACTAAGTCTGCTCATTCACATGGACTCTCTGACCACATCATTATGACAATTAGCAAATAGATCACGACTGTGGTACTACATCTTCTTTAAACTTCCCTATGGTGCCCACCTCTCTGTGGTTCTATGTTGACATGTGTGTTACTTCCCATTTCTAAATCATAGTTTATGTGCACACATCAGTGATACATTACTTTGTATATCCTTTAAATGCTTAATTTTTACCACAGATCATGTGATAATTTGGGACAAGGAAATCCACAAATTTTAAAACAAATCTGCGCATAATTTCTAAACGGAACGTTTAGTTTAACTATTAGACCATAGATGTTTTAAGCTCATTATTACAATACCATATGAAGCACAAGTAATTTCTCTTACCATTGGTTTTCAGGGATCAACTTCCTTTTTGAGCTGACCACACCCCTCTGTGTGATGTCAGCTCGGGTATGACTTTGGTGACCTGCTTCAAAGCAATTGTTGCAAGCACACTTAGGTTTGCTATTAATGTTCAAGGCAAGGATGAAAGGCTCTTTACTCACGCTGTCCCAAATTACCTGATGTCCCAATGTACCAGGCACTCACCCTATTAACAATAAAACAACAAAAAAACTGTAAAAACAGGAGGGCAAATGAGAATATTACAGGAAAATTTGTAAAAAAAAAATGTCAGTGTGTATTTACTGATGTCTTTACTGATACTTTTGTGGCTTTTCATCAAAGGCAGATAATATGATTGCTTTGTGAGAGTCAATGTAAATAAATACCTATCTATAACAGTTTAATAAAACTCACTAGAACATTAAACCAGTACATTTTGATACAATGATAAATTTTTCAAGTGCAAAGAAAATGTATATATTCAAATAGAGGAAAGAAAACTATTGAAATATTGTGTGAAACCAAAAATCGACTGTAAAAAAAAATATCCAGATGTTATATAAAGCTATGTGGTTAGGGTAAAGGCCTTCTTTTTTTCTTGAGTTTTGTCACTAGAGCGTAAACACCACAGAAACCTGTTGCAGAAGTCACAGGGTCATGACAGGTGCCGTCTGCTTACAAGGTTTCATTCGTGTAAGTTTCGCTTCCTGCTCTTCATGCTGAAAGCCAGAGTTAGCCTCTAAAACTTCCCTTCAGCAAAAGCTCTCCTCTGCTTTTCTGAGCCCCAGGTTTCCACTTGGCCTGCCCTCACATCCCCCGCACGCTGCAGCTGTGACCTCGCAGCTCTTCACTGCACTACATAGTGGGAGGAGGTTACACTGAGTGGATAGCATGGCATGCAGCATGGGTCTCAAAAATGTAGGTTATTTTTGTATGAACCCTCTTCAAACTCTCAGCTCCAGCATTCATTTTACAGTCACTCATACAATTTTTTAGATGTTACGAAAACTCTTTTAAAGTTAAAGTGACAATACTTCTTTACATTCAAGGATCTGAACACATGCATAGGTGAAAAAATCTTCTTTTTGTTTAGTTGTGGAGAAAAACAGGTTAGCAATGTCCTGATAAACAATTTGGCCATCCATTTACAAAGAGGCTAGCATACAACAATTTACAATAAACCCAGACTAAATAAATAAAATTGAGTAAACTAAATGAAAATTAATGTAATAAAAAAACGTTAATTTTAAAAATAAGCTATAAGTCATACATTTAAATAACTAAACTATGAAATCTGTCTGGTTTAAATAAAGGTCTGTAAACAACAGCCTACAAACTGTAGCTGTCAGGTAGCAATGAGTAGTTTAAGATATAGAAGGATACGTGGTCAATATTTTGTAAAACCACCTGTCCCTGAAAAGCATCCCTCAGCATGATGCTGCCATCAGTCTGTTTCGCCATGGGAATAGTGCATATTGTTAGAACCGGGCTTCACAATTTTAGATGAATAAATAATATCTGTAATCACTTTCTTTAAATGTTTGTAGTGAAATATCTGAGTAATAACTCATGTCGAGGTGAGAACAAGTGTTTTTTTTTAATGAATTTTAGAGTTTCTACTTGAAAACACCAGAGTGTTCATCAGTAGATTCCTTTTTCAGCTATAAATGGAGAACAAGGGGCTCTTTAAATCTTAACAAATTGCACACAAGAGATTTTAATTGGTGGTGCAATCAATAGAATCAAATTGATCGTTGCAAAAGGACAGCTGATTTGGTGTCGGGGAAGGACTGAGGGTCGGACCAAAGCGCAGACAAGAGCTCGGTAGCCGCAACATAGTTACTTCCTTGTTTATTCATAAAAGTCCAAAAGGTAACAAAACACACTGCAGGGATGAAACAAGGACTAGATCAAAACTTGCGCAAACCTGCAGGTACTCATAGCAAGGCATAGCATAGTCCAAACGAAGCATAGGTATCCAAAGCGTAGCATAAACGAAGCATGAATAAAGCACAGACATAGAAACGTAGCATAGAAACGTAGCATAAACGAAGCATAGACATCACCGACATAGAAACAAGGAACCAGCGAGGAACTAAACAAACAGAACAACTAATATACACAGAGCACAGAGAGGGGAACAAAAGGCAGGTAATCAAAGAAACAGGGAACAGGTGTGACAAGGAACAGGTGAAACAAATACAAAGGCTGAGGATGGGTGAAAGGACTAAAACAGAAAACACAAACTAAGCAAGAGAATAAATCAGAGGAGGAAATAAAGAACTAGAATAACTATGAACTAAAGTAAACAGAAAAACTAGAGGGGAACATAGAAACAATAACTTAAGAAATAAACAAAGAGCCATAAGGGGAATCAAAATTACAAAATAAACCAACAAGTCCAAAATGTCACTCCATGACATTTGGACCCTGAGAGTTGTGGACCTCCATCAGGCCATGAACAGAACCACGGATCTGTTTCCACTTTGCTGTCACTACTCATTCCTGTCAAGGTAGACCACCCCAGCTAATGGTAGCTCACCTGGGTTAAACTGAAACAAAAAATCTAAGAGAGAAGGAGAGTAAAGGGGCAGAAAAACAGTCTGACTGATAATCTGACTTGAAAGATAGGGATTTTTTTTTTTACTTTCTGCGTTCATTCTCTCATTCTCTACTTTAAAAATTAATTGATCTTTATTAAGTGCAGGGTTTCGCTTCATATTTACACAAGACTCATTTGCAGAGTTTTAATGTCACAAATATGGAGGTCCAAAAGGGACAAAATTAAATAAATAAATATACCATCAAATTAAGAAATGTAAAAGTAGCAACAAATAAGTAAATATACCATTTATTTATTTAAAACATCATTAAATATTCTAATATATAATTAAATTATGTAATGCACAATTAAATAATTAAATGTCCCATTGAATAATTAAATATACCTTTTAAATGATTAAGTTAAATAATTAAATGTATTTTTTTTAATAAATTCATTTAAAAATAAATATATAATTTTTTTCACTCTATATTTATTAATTTTATGGTTCCCATGCAGCAGTGTCATCACAAAATAATTTAAACTGTCAACTTGACCCATCAAACACAGTGGGCAGGGCTAATGCTGATCCGATGATTCTGTGGCAGCTTCCTCCATGCTGGACCTCAATGAGCTCTCTTGTGAACCGGTTAGAGATATGTTAGACTGAGCTAGGGATATAGAAGATGGAGTTGCTCATCAAGAGTTTGTGGTAGAAAAAAATGAAACGATTTCTTAAAGTTATTGGAGTTATTTCTGGACTTTTCAGCGAAGAGATTAACCTCAGAGTCATAGCCAACTTGGAAGGAGCTTTCTTGACTTGCTGTGTAAAGCAGCCAAATATGAGTATTTATCACTACAAATCATCCCATACTGGTAATAAAAAAAATAAAAATAAAAACTTATCCGATTTGACCACAAGTAGAGCAAAAGTGTGAAACGAGTACATAGACTCATCAAATAAAAACGATTTTTTTTCTTAAGCAACAATAAACAGTGCCAGTAAGAAGTTTACCCATATCAGCATGATTGTCATATTGATTGCCTTTTATGCAGCATTTAAACTGTACAAATTTATTTTGACTTTTCTCAATACCAGAGTTTTATAAGAAATTATTCACACCGGTTTGTTTTTTCCACATTTTGTTACATTACAGATGATTCTATAACTGATGTGAGTTTTCTTTTTAAAAAATCTATGCAAAATGCCCCATAATGACAAAGTGAAAAAATGTTCTAAGACAATTTTGTATTTCTATTTCTTACATATAAAAGCTAGATAAGTATTTCCACGTACAAATTAGCATTTTGTATTTAATAAAAACAAAAAGTAGAAAGGGACAGTTTTACACAGTGCTGTTTACACTTTCAATGATATCTAGTGATTTGCACCCACCTGAATAACAGCAACATGTTTTCATAGTCATTATGAGCGTTTTAGCATGCTGATGTTTACATTTATCCCAGTTCCTAAGTAAAGGCTCACAGTTGCCAGAAAAATTGTAGATTATTTAGTGTTGTTTTATATGGCCTTGATGGCTGTTACAGTATATGAACCAGTGTGAACAATATGAGCCCTCTAAGACACAAACTCAACTATTTACACTGCAATGAAGAATTGATTTTGTATGATTGGTGTTAATTTTTTGTTCTTTAATTGAAAAACTGGACCAAATTTCTTTATTATATGTTCATATTTTACTTTACTGTCCAAAACATATTTGTTACAGATCAGGAATTGCAAATATGTTGTCAGTCATCTGCTATGAATAAATTACATGCATAAGTTCATCCATTCACACACATTTCCTCTCTATGCCATCCTCTACTCCGAAGCCTTGTGGAAAATATAGTTGTGAATTCCACAAATGTTTCACCTTGTTACAGGCTTACAATTATAGCACAGGCCCCCGAGGGAAAGCTAATCTCAAAGTGAGGGAAAATCTTCTATCATATCAAGTGAAATTACTGCAAGCTTTTCTCCGCCTATGCCGATAAGATACCGATCAGCCAAATAGATTGGCTTTTCCATTATCTGCTGCAGATCTTGGAAGGCACTGGGTAGATAATTTGCTAATGTTTCCTGTGACCTCCCCAGATTCAAATTATGTCTTTGAGTACAAGTCAGCTCAATCCCCCTGTTTATCAGGGAAAGGGGTCATTAATATTCACTGCAACCAAACTGACTTTGTTTTTTTTTTTTTTTACATTTTCCTGTAGTATTTACAGTTCCTTGCAAAAGTTCCTCTCTCCCTATGGATGTTTTCACATTTTGCATTAAAAACACAGACTTCTATGTATTTTATTGGGATGTGTTTTTGATAGACAAACAAGCTATTGTATACACGTGAAAAGGACAGAAAATGATAACTGGTCTTTTGACAATTTGTTTTTGCTGATTTTATATAAACTCTTTATATAAACCTTAAACCTAATTTTGGGCTTAACTGTAGCTTCATTAATTTCCCCATCAACTCTGACCAGTTTTCCCTGAAAATATTCAAGGGGATTAAATACTTCTTCACAGAGTCAAAAAGGAATGGCCTTATTTCTACTTGAAGAATATGGATTCAGTGCCTTGAAGAGAAAAGGACAAGCAGGAGAAAAACAAATGGAAGGTATGGAGTATGGAGGACCGATCCTGACAAAATTAAAAATAAAAGCAGAAATATATATATTTGTTTTTTCCTTTTCCTTACACATGCCTTTGTTCTTTTGACATTTCCTCGTCTCTCTTTTTCCTTTACCGTATGTATTTCTGCTTCATTATGTAAATGAGGAGGGCTGCCTTCTTCTCTCCAGCTCCTCTACTATTGGTCAATATAAAGGAAGGAGGAGGATCCATGTGCAGGCCGAGGGTGTGTCCCAATTCAGGGGCTGGATCCTTCCAAGTCCATACTTGTGGGCTGGTTACGTCACAAGAGCGGCGCGTAAGGTCTGTCAGTTGCTGCCGACAAATGTGTCCTTCTTTTGCCCGATTTGAAGGATGTGTTGTGAGTATCCTTCGCGGTCCATCTTTTCCCATGATTCATTGCGGGTCGAAGCGGTTTGGTCAAACAGGGGCAGCCATGGTGGACCACACTGGCAAAAGCTGTGAGTAAACTGTGAAAAATTACACTTTCTGTGACACAAATGAACTTTTACAATGTTTTTAGTGCGGGAATATAACTGTGTAGACGTGAAAAATCTGCTTGATTTATCTAGACATCGCTTAATTTCAAACGTGCTCCGACGTGTTCGGAGTTTTCCGCTCCCACCGTATTAACTCCCGGCTTGCCTCGCCAGCCCTACCGGAGGTGGAGCGAGCTAGCCCGGTAGAGATCTGACCGGACTATCGGCACTGAGCTCCTGCTGCCAGTCATCACAGTGAATGTTAAACACAAGTGATTTCTAACAATTTATGTTAGTATTATTTTAATGTAATGTGTCATTTGTTCATGTAAGTCGATTTGACATTACAGGTGATATTAAAGTTAACCTGAATAAATGGTCAATTTTATGTAATCCTACCGTATCGCTGGAGAGTGTGATTAAGAATAAATAAGCTTTTAAATATTCATTTTTGATGAAGAAATGTGCTATATGTGTTTTTAAAAGTATATTTATAATTCAGCTAGCATTATAATTTGTGATTCCAGGTACAGATGAAGAGAAATACAATTTCAAATGCAAGCAAATCTCAGTAAATAAGTGAAAAGTTTGAAAGAGCTTGTTTTAGGCATTTGCATATAAATATTTTAATATGTTATGCAAATTAAGACAAATGGAAAATTTAAAAAGGCTTTTCTTACACTGATATTAAGCAAGATGGCTGTTTTTGTTGTTTAGGGACAAAGGAGCAGACGGGCCAGTTTATTAAGCTCAGGGGTGAGAATGACCACCTTTTTACTGGAGCTAAAAACTCAGCCACCGTGGCTTGGAGGTACAATAACAACATTCTTTGCAGTCAGTTTATGTCCAGTTTCAAAAACTCCTATCTTTCTAACTTTCATAAATATCCATCCAGTGATTAACATACTTCTTTTGGTTTTACCTCTTTCCTTTTGTTTGTTTTGGACAATTCTGGAGAAGCTGGTCCAACAGGGGAAGGTCACCCCCTTGCAGGCCAAAAAAAAGTGGGACAATATGAAAAGGAAATATAAAGTTTGTTCAGAAGTTCTCATTTCACACACAAATAAAAAATATTTTTAAAAGTCTTATTGGTTTCTCTGTTTTGTTGACTCTTTTTTTCTTCCTTCTAACTTTAGGATTGCAAGTATCCAGGGTCAGGAGAGGGAGTCAGTGAAAAGCCCACTGCTGCTACTTGGCCCTGGTTTGTCCTTATGGATGAGGTGTTGGGACAGAGGTCTTCCACAACACCTCCTGTCCTGATTGCCTCCATCCCTGAGGACACTCCAGGGCCAAGCGGAGCGGTGGGCAACCAGATGGAGAAGGAAGACAGTGAGCCAGCAGGAAGGGGTCAGAAAAGAAAGAGGGACAGAGATGATGGAGTTGATCAGGGAGGACATGAGGGCACAGAGAATGGACAGACTTTTTTCCATCTTAGAAAGAATGGTACCGAAAAAGGTGCTATATAAGAAATAATATTAAGTTTTGTTCAGATAGTTTCTAAAGTTTTAAGCTGTTCTAATAAATTTCAATATTGTTTTTGTCACCAATGTATTTTATTTCCATTTGACCCAACAATACATCAACTTCATTTAAATTTCTAAACACAGTTTATTTTGAAAATTACAAATAGCATTTTAAACAGAATGTGTAAAAAAAGAACATTCAAACAGATCAAGATTACACGACAAAGGCATAAAATAAAACTATGTACAAGTAATTATAATGGTGACAGCAGGATCAACCTGAGTGACTGGTTCCAGGAAAAACCTCTTCAACAGAACAAAGAGGCAGATTTCTTTCTGAACAGAAAGTCTGGCGGTGTGGCTAAATTTCTCACAAGGTCAGAGACTTGGATTGGATGCTGCAACTGAGACCTGTGGTTAGTCTTTCTGGATGGTGAGCGAAGCATCACACAGGTGGTCTGCAGATGTTTGTGATGCCTCTTTCATCCATCAAGTTTAAAGGACTGGCTGGACCACATCACTAAGATGTAATCAGAAATATGGAGAATTAGGAGATGGTGCTCACAAAATATTACAATTAGTTATACCCCTCAAACATTAATATTATACTTGCCTACTATACACATTAATAAATAAATAACTTTTTAGTTTATAATTTGTCAAACAAAAAACAAGAAAGAAAACCAAATTCATCTAGAAAAATTCAGTTTGACCTGTTTATGTGCTTTCATGCTTCTTTAAGACTAAGGTGGTCCTTCTGCCAAAAAACATTGATGATTTTTGTGTGATTTTGTTGTCAGCACATTCAACTTTGTACAGAACAAAGTATTCAATGAGAATATTTCATTTGTTCAGATCCAGGATGTGTTATTTGAGTGTTCCCTTTATTGTTTTGAGCAGTGTGTATATATATATATATATACAGTATAGACCAAAAGTTTGGACACACCTTCTCATTCAAAGAGTTGTCTTTATTTTCATCACTATGAATGCCAAGAGTGTGTGGAGCAGTAATCAAATCAAAAGGTGGCTACTTTGAAGAACCTAGAATATAAGACATATTTTCAGTTGTTTCACACTTTTTTGTTCAGTATATAATTCCACATGTGTTAATTCATAGTTTTGATGCCTTCAGTGTTGAAGCTACAATATTCATAGTCATGAAAATAAAGAAAACTCTTTGAATGAGAAGGTGTGTCCAAACCTTTGGTCTGTACTGTAACTAAATGACATGTAAGAGATATGATGTAAAAATGTACAGCCTTTAGAGATAACAAAATCTTAAGACTTTTTATGACTCTAAGACCAGGGAGAAACATATATGCAATCTCTTATATATGCAATCCAACGGTGTCGGGCTGTGAGCACAACACATTTGTGGATGTCGGGCCCTTATACCATCATCATGGAGTCAGTTTCTAACCGTTTGTGCAGACACATGCACATTTGTGGCCTGCTGGAGGTCATTTTGCAGGGCTCTGGCAGTGCTCCTCCTGTTCCTCCTTCCACAAAGGTGGAGGTAGCGGTCCTGCTGCTGGGTTGTTGCCCTCCTACGGCCTCCTCCACATCTCCTGGTGTACTGGCCTGTCTCCTGATAGCGCCTCCAGGCTCTGGACACTACGCTGACAGACACAGCAAACCTTCTTGCCACAGCTCGCATTGATGTGCCATCCTGGATGAGCTGCACTACCTGAGCCACTTGTGTGGGTTGTAGAGTCCGTCTCATGCTACCATGAGTGTGAAAGAACCACCAACATTCAAAAGTGACCCAAACATCAGCCAGAAAGCATAGGTACTGAGAAGTGGTCTGTGGTCCCCACCTGCAGAACCAATCCTTTATTGAGTGTCTTGCTAATCGCCAAAGATTTCTCCCTGTTGTCTGTTTCATTTGAACAACATGTGAAATTGATTGTCAATCAGTGTTGCTTCCTAAGTGGACAGTTTGATTTCACAGAAGTTTGATTTACTTGGAGTTATATTGTGTTGTTTAAGTGTTCAGTTTATTTTTTTCAGCAGTGTATATATGTATATATATATATATATATATATATATATATATACACACACACCACCAGAACATGACTACTGTATGCAGGCAAGTATAATATTATAGATGTGATTAATGTTTGAGGGGTATAACTAATTGTAATATTTTGTGAGCACCATCTCCTAATTCTCCATATTTCTGATTACATCTTAGTGATGTGGTCCAGCCAGTCCTTTAAACTTGATGGATGAAAGAGGCATCACAAACATCTGCAGACCACCTGTGTGATGCTTCGCTCACCATCCAGAAAGACTAACCACAGGTCTCAGTTGCAGCATCCAATCCAAGTCTCTGACCTTGTGAGAAATTTAGCCACACCGCCAGACTTTCTGTTCAGAAAGAAATCTGCCTCTTTGTTCTGTTGAAGAGGTTTTTCCTGGAACCAGTCACTCAGGTTGATCCTGCTGTCACCATTATAAATACTTGTACATAGTTTTATTTTATGCCTTTGTCGTGTAATCTTGATCTGTTTGAATGTTCTTTTTTTACACATTCTGTTTAAAATGCTATTTGTAATTTTCAAAATAAACTGTGTTTAGAAATTTAAATGAAGTTGATGTATTGTTGGGTCAAATGGAAATAAAATACATTGGTGACAAAAACAATATTGAAATTTATTAGAACAGCTTAAAACTTTAGAAACTATCTGAACAAAACTTAATATTATTTCTTATATAGCACCTTATTTCGGTACCATTCTTTCTAAGATGGAAAACAGTCTGTCCATTCTCTGTGCCCTCATGTCCTCCCTGATCAACTCCATCATCTCTGTCCCTCTTTCTTTTCTGACTCCTTCCTGCTGGCTCACTGTCTTCCTTCTCCATCTGGTTGCCCACCGCTCCGCTTGGCCCTGGAGTGTCCTCAGGGATGGAGGCAATCAGGACAGGAGGTGTTGTGGAAGACCTCTGTCCCAACACCTCATCCATAAGGACAAACCAGGGCCAAGTAGCAGCAGTGGGCTTTTCACTGACTCCCTCTCCTGACCCTGGATACTTACAATCCTAAAGTTAGAAGGAAGAAAAGAAGAGTCATATTGTCCCACTTTTTTTTGGCCTACAAGGGGGTGACCTTCCCCTGTTGGACCAGCTTCTCCAGAATTGTCCTAAACAAGCAAAAGGAAAGAGGTAAAACCAAAAGAAGTATGTTAATCACTGGATGGATATTTATGAAAGTTAGAAAGATAGGAGTTTTTGAAACTGGACAGAAACTGACTGCAAAGAATGTTGTTATTGTACCTCCAAGCCACGGTGGCTGAGTTTTTAGCTCCAGTAAAAAGGTGGTCATTCTCACCCCTGAGCTTAATAAACTGGCCCGTCTGCTCCTTTGTCTCTAAACAACCAAAACACCCATCTTGCTTAATATCAGTGTAAAAAAAGCCTTTTTAAATTTTCCATTTGTCTTAATTTGCATAACATATTAAAATATTTCTATGCAAATGCCTAAAACAAGCTCTTTCAAACTTTTCACTTATTTACTGAGCTTTGCTTGCATTTGAAAGTGTATTTCTCTTCATCTGTACCTGGAATCACAAATTATAATGCTAGCTGAATTATAAATATACTTTTAAAAACACATATAGCACATTTCTTCATCAAAAATGAATATTTAAAAGCTTATTTATTCTTAATCACACTCTCCAGCGATACGGTAGGATTACATAAAATCGTCCATTTATTCAGGTTAACTTTAATATCACCTGTAATGTCAAATCGACTTACATGAACAAATGACACATTACATTAAAATAATACTAACATAAATTGTTACAAATCACTTGTGTTTAACGTTCACTGTGATGACTGGCAGCAGGAGCTCAGTGCCGATAGTCCGAGGAAATGTCAAAAGAACAAAGGCATGTGTAAGGAAAAGGAAAAAGAAAACATTTACATTTCTTGATGAAAACGTATGTTTAAGGAAAAGGAAAAACAAAAATGTATATATTTCTGCTTTTATTTTTAATTTTGTCAGGATCGGTCCTCCATAATGGAGAGGAGAATAATATAATTTATAAAGTGGAAAATCAGCTTTGTCTGCGTCAGAGGTTTTATTTCTACATTTTAAAGCAAGGGTAAATTATTCTAGATCTAATTAACAAAATTCAATAAGCTGCTTTGATGTGAGAATTTACTGATTCAAGGACATTAAAAATAATTGAAATAACTTTGTCTTTTCTCATTAAAACATTTGGGTAATTGGTGGTGTCTCCTTTTTTTTAAATTATAAATACAGGGCAGTCTCACCATAAACAGGGAAAGAGGGTAGCTGCTTAAATGCTGCTCATAAACAATTCAAATTCATTAAAATATTCAAGCATGTAGACATAAAAGCCTGGGCTGATTTGTTTTGTCATGTTGAGGTACTCCCCCAATACCCCTGAAACAAAATGGACCGGAAAAACTGCAGAGCATTAAATTAAACTCTCATTCAGCCAGTGAAATGTATGTGTTTTGAAGGATTTGGTTGAGGGAAGCAGTCCATTTTATAAAAGCAACATGAACAGCTATGTTTTATGTAGGTTTTTTATTACTGAAAAACACATAATTTCCATAAAATAGATTTCAGTGAGGGTTATTGGTTCTGGACCCTGAGATTTGTCATTGACTGTTATACATGTAATACATTATGCATACATTGTACAAAATCACTAAAGGCTCACACTTAAGTAAGCACACTTAAGTAAGCAAGACACTGTGCAATTTTGCGGCTTGATTAGGGAAAAAGAAGGACACTTTTGTGGACAAACACAAAACACCTGATGGCTATTAGGTCAACCTTAACTCTTAACAGAAAGGAATGTCTTAGGCCCTGTTCACACAACAGCATTTTCTGATGAAAACAGAAAGGTTTAGTTGTGTTTCTACAGTTCGTTTACACAACAAAGGTGCAAGTTCTCTCTGAAAATGGCACAATCTGAGAACGGCTTCCAGAGTGTAATGGTCTGAAAAAATCCCGTTCTCCGTTGTTATGTAGACGGGAAGAATTTAATCTTTCTTATGGTTTTTTTCACTGGCTTCCCCATAAGAAAGGTTCCTGTTTTCAATGGATCCTTGTTGTGTTAACAGGGCCTTAGTTAACGTTAAAATAAACGTGAAAATTGCATTTGCACCTTTTTCACTGGGACACTTTGTCCTTTGGAACAAATGTATCAGTTTTTGTTTAACTTAGTTATTTTAGAATAAGGTACATGGATGAAATGTCAACACTATAAAAAATGATACACGTGATGTGAAAAAAACACTATTCATTCATCGTAACCAAAATGGATACATTTTCTGAAACTGAATGGCACAAAATCACACACAAAAATGGCTTTAAATGTAATGCAGCTCTTATGGTGTTGGAAGAGAAGATGGGCAGTTTTAACCAAACATTGGACCAAAGGTTTTGACGCAGTTTGTTACAAAATGGAACCTATAGGCCAACAGACAAGGGCAGAGTCTAGTCAGCAACCAGCACTCCGAGGCTCAGTGCCCAATGATCTTTACAAACCTGTTTAATTCAGAAAGATCAAAACCTCTGATAAAACTATCTGCAGCTATAGTCCAGTGATGTGTTTTATGTCATGGTCCAATGAGCACAACATCACTTCATCATTCTTCACAGACCACCATTTTGATCTATACAACAACCTTATCAGACGTTGCTGAACCTCTTCTCCAGGATGACGTTAGACATGGTGAGAAGGTAACATTATGCTGGTGGTGGGCTGTGTTAATGATTTTAGTTTGCACTAGAGAACAGGTTACTTCGCAATCCTAAACCATTGCTAACTATGTTCAACATGAACAATTTAACCAAAGCACTGGTGATAAAGTTAATATACAATGTTTTTCAAATTCAGTTGTTTGTCAAGAGACATGTTTTTAGACCTTATGTGGTTATTGTCTATCATTGTTAATTTTTAGTGCAGAACCAACAGGAAAAATAAACATTCAATGCTGCACAGAGGTACAGTTGTCAAAATCAAGGCTTCTATCAATTTCCTGGTTTAAAATCAAGGAAAATCCAGAAAGACTTTGGCTTTTCAATGTGGAATTTGCATGTTCTTCATATGCATATTTGGGTTCTTTCTGATTACTTTGGCATCCTTCCACCATTCTAACTTGCCTCTAGGTGTGACAAAATGTTTGGTTACAGTTTTATTGCTGATAATAATGCTTTTTTATTGTTATGACAGGAGCCTCTCTTTCCACAAACTCAGCAGGCATACAAGATGTCTATCGGTTTTATTGTGTTTCCAACAGAACAAAACTAATTCAATAGCAGTGACCCTCTCAGCATCAGTGGACATGATTTACATACAAGGCATAGCTAAAATAATTACATGTTATATGGTCGAGACAAACTTTTAGTGACCCTAACACACTTTTTGTGTTTAAACCTAATCAAGTATGCTGGGTCAAATCCATAACCCAACCCTGTTGTGTTAAATCAATATTGATCCATATTGTGGGTAGCAAAATAACCCAAAATGGGTTGTTTCAACCTAGATGTTTTAGTGTTTTAACATCAACAAGCAAGTCTGTTATGTTAAAGAGAAGTCCAGCTTTGTCAAACCAAAGGAACACTAACATCTCACAATGAGTATTACTAAAAATGACCAACAATAACAAAATAAAATTTACCTGACGTTTAGCCCCAGCAAGGAAAGAAAACGCTAACAAAGAAAAATGAGGGCAGCTGCCATTCTAGCCTGCAATCATATATTTTAAACCTTGCTCAAATTTTCATTTAGCCAGTTGCCACCCCCTCCTTCTGGAGTTATTAAATCAGCTTGAAGCAGCGCAGCTCTGTCACACACAGTATTAGAATGTCTCCCCCCTCCTATTACCAGGTGCAGCCCTGTGATTTAAAGCTTTGATTCTGTTTAAATGACAACAAAGGTGAGCCCAGAGCTGACGCTCCTAATTCATCATTCCCTGCTTGATAAGAGTAGGATTAATGCTTTTAATGCGACGGTCGCAAGCAATCATCCATTTTAAAGCTGACTCCCTGGAGGCTGCAGCTAAAAAGGAAAAACACCTGAAACACAGAGTATGAAGAGGGCACATTATGGGGATGTACTGAGCTCTTTGAGGCCTCTTTATTGATCCTGACGGAACCCGAACCCTGCCCTGTGGGCTTGGCATGCATCCTGAGAGCAGATGGCTGCAAGACCTGAAGTTAGATTTGACCTAAATGCTAAAATACAAAATTCAAAAAGCCTCACATTTGCCCTCCACTAAAATCCATCCTCTCAGTATGTATGCCTGCCAGGACCACCATAGGGCTTCAGGCTTTGAGAAGGAGTTCTTCCACCATCTAGGATCTGTTTGCAAATGTTCAAAATATCCCCATATTTGGGACATGTTTTCCTCCCCAATTAACTTATGCATCCACTCCATGCTTAATTTAATATCTGCTGACTCCTCCACCATTGCTCTATAGCTCCTAAATCGGGCAAACACATGAGGAGCTGGCATACAAAAATGATCCATTATCCACACGTGTTTGGGCAAATTCATCTCAGTCCCAGTAGTTGCTCTCTGTGGCATAGACCTCCACAATAAAACACTGTTTTCAAACCACACTACTCAGAATCAGAGGGCTACTGTGGGGTTTAACAGAAACAATCGGGGTGAAACGTGCAGAATGTAAGAGCCATGGAAGCATATCAAGGTATAATGAGGTTTTAGAAAGTAACAGTTTCAAAAATGCAAACATTTTCCATTAAACTGTTCCTTTGGCTTAAAGTTCTTTTAAGGAGTTTTCTGCAGCTGGATGGAAATCCAAGTAAGGCAGTGCTGCTCCTCCCCTACCTTTAGCTGCAAACTGCCAGTCAGTTGCCTGAAAGAAGACTTTGAAAAAAACATGTCATAATGTTGAAGCTAAAGTTAAAGCTTTAAGTGCCAAAACTGCAGGTGCCAAACTGCAAGTGCCAAACTGCAGGTGCCAAACTGCAGGTGCATGTCTGTTAAACTGCAGACTGCAGGCTGGTAACCCTAGCATATATTAAGACTAACTAACCAGCTAATATCTATGAAAAAACATGACAAATAAATAAACAAATAACCAATATCTGCATGTTTTACTTGCATTACCTTAGAAATAGGGGAACAGCAAAAACAAAAAAGGCAAAATAACACTGTCCAATAAGAACTTTTACTACAGTTAGTGCATGCTTAGTCTATATATTTGCTGCAGTTTTTAATGTATCAAAGTCAAAACAACAATTAAATGCTATAGATAACACTATTTTAAAAATTATAATTAATATGTTACATTATTGTAGCAGCAGCAGGAATAATTGTGAAAACCTCATACCATCCCATGTCCATTCATATATAGATAAAGTAGACAACTTTAAGAAAAACAAGTAACATAAAGTATATTATGTGTTTGTGAATTTTGAGTGAACAATGAGAAATATATTTTTCTTCGTTGTTGTATACAACCTTCATCTTCAGCCCTAATAATAATAAATGAGCTAAAGGGCACACTATAAGGAGTGTCTCAGGCTAATCTAAATTAATGATGCAAAACAATTAAATGCAGCCATATAAGAGATGAAAAACAATGTGCAAAAGTAGACAGACAGCTCTGGGGGAAACCCAGATTATCCTGCTTTCATCTTGAATCAATTCTCAGTTATTTTTGTCTCTACTATCTTTAATAAAAAAAAGGATAAGAGAGAATGTAGAGTTTGTGTTTACTATTCATATGTAAATATTCATTATTTACATTTATATTCTGCATCGTAATGATTTCTTCAGCTTAGAACTGATAATACAGTGATGCAGCATCACAGGTGTTGGTTGGTTGATGGTTCTTTGGTTAAATGTAACATTTTATTAGGTTAACCCAGGTAACCTTTGGAGATGAGCTGCAGGTTGTTGTTGAGGCCTCAGCTCAGACACTTCAGTTTAAATCAGAAACCAATTTTTGTCCAGGATCAAAGTTATGAAGGGCATGTTCATACTTATGTGTCTCAAGATGGAAGAAGTGGCATCTAGGATTTACCGGATTATCTTAAAGAAAGATAAAACCAAGTGATGAAGATGATTCTCAGGCTTTGCACCATTTTTTCCATATAGCTGGCCTGTAAAGAAGTAGTGACCTTAGATAGCTGTTCATTAGCACCAACCAGGACAGTTGATGCTTGCAGACATTGTGTGTCTGTCTAAATGTTGGTCCGATCATTGAACGACTTTTAAAAATGTACCTTTACTATACTGAACTTACAGGACTTGTGATATAAAGTAACAGCATGTTGACGTGCTAGTAAGTGAGGTGTTAAATCTAGGAACAACCTACATAGTGACTGTGCTGCTAATCAGGGCTGGAGGCCAAAGTATAGAGCTGCAGGCCTGAGTTCTGTGAGCTGTGATGTTTCATTACTATCCCCCTTTAGCTACATTGACTACACAGTAGGCTGCTTTAATTACTTTCCATCAGTAGGAGAGTCAAAGCCACTTCAGAGACACACTAATCTCCCTCCCTTCTTTTTCTCTGCAGGGCACTCATTGTCTCCTAAATATCATTTCCCTGAGCTCTATGCACACCATTGGATTAAAATGTGGAAGTTTTGGTGAAGGGGTGAGGAGGTGGGAATGGAGGGTTAGCATTAAGGTTTTTCAGTTCGCCTGAGGACCAGGCTGTCTCTGGTAACAACGTTTTAGCTGCATGTGCTCTGCAGCACACAGAGGAGATGTTGACTTGCACTACTACTCCTCAGTTAGCCCCAGAGACACAGATTATGGTTCTTTGTAGGAAACAATTATCATTGAGCTTTGCACATTTTAACGTGAGCGTTCTTCGAGCAGACGTTAGGAGTTAATTAAATAACATTCACTGTATGTCAGTGGTCTCCAAACTTTTTGCACCGTGGGCCAAAATCGCCAAGTTGAAAGTACTAAGGGGCCAAATTTTTTTTTTCGAATGAAAAATTCAAAAATATGTTTTTCTTGTGAATTATTTTCTTTTAACCTCCTCAGCAATAAATTTAATATTGAATATTTTAGTAATACAAAGTAGAAAAAAAAATTATTAAGTCTGAAATGGTATCTCCAACATTTGCTTTAATACCATACCATACCAATTTTATTTATAAAGCACTTTATACACCGACAGTACCAAAGTGCTGTACACAATCATAAAAACAATGCAAAATGGAAAAAGATTGAATATAAAATACACATTAATGTACAGACACAATAAAACAAATAAAAACATATCAGATTTTGCGAAACGCCAAAGAAAAAAGATGGGTCTTAAGGAGGGACTTAAAAACAGTGAGTAAAGAGGCCTGTCTTATGCCCAAAGGAAGATCATTCCAAAGCTTGGGAGCTGCCACAGAAAAAGCACGGTCCCCTCTGAGCTTGCATTTCGTTTTTGGCACCTTCAGGAACAACTGATCAGCTGACCTGAGGGAACGTGACGGTGCGCAAGAATAACAGCTCAGACAGATAGGGCGGGGCAAGGCCATTAAGAGCTTTAGAAACAAATAAAAGGATTTTAAAATGAATCCTAAAAGGAACTGGCAGCCAATGTAAGGAAGCTAAAATAGGGGAGATATGATCAAATTTTCGGGTGCCTGTTAAAAGACGAGCAGCTGCATTTTGTACCGTCTGGAGCTGGGAAACATATAAATCACTGACTTCTATATAAAGTGCATTGCAGCGATTCAGCTGTGTCGTCACAAATGCATGGATTATTGTTTTGAAATGCTGTCTGGAAAGGATATGTTTTACTTTGGCTAGCTGCCTTAAGTGGAAGAAACTGGATTTTACAACGGCTCTAATATGTGCTTCCAACTTAAGACCAGCATCCATCTTGACCCCTAAATTTGTGATAACTGGCTTGACATACTTGGCCAGAGAGCAAAGATTAGTCAGGGAATCTGTAGTAGATCTGCCCAAAATCACTACCTCTGTGTTATCTTCATTTAGTTTCAAAACATTTAGGGCCACCAAGGCCTTCAAATCATCCAGACATAATTGCAGAGACCAAAGAGAGGTGGTGTCTGCATTTTTTAGTGGTAAGTATATCTGTGTGTCATCTGCATAACAATGCAAAGCAGTCCCACATTTTCTAAAAATTAGAGCCAAGAGAGGAGGAGGTACAACAAAAAAGAAGAGGGCCTAGAACTGAGCCCTGTGGGACACCACACGACAGTAAACCAGAGGGGGACCTATGGGCATTAAGACAGACACAAAAAGTACGGTTGGCCAAATATGATCTAAACCAACCCGGAGCTTTGTGACCGATGTCCACCCACTGTTCCAAACGGGAAAGTAAAATGCCATGATCAACTGTATCCAAAGCAGCTGATAAATCCAACAGTACCAAAACAACGCAGTCACCAGAATCAGTTGCTAAAAGTATATCATTAAAAACTTTTAAAAGAGCTGACTCTGTGCAATGAAATGGTTTAAAACCGGACTGTAAAACCTCTAAAATATTATATTCTTCAAGATAATCCATTAGCTGATTATAGACTACCTTCCCAAGAATTTTCAAAATAAAAGGCAGTTTAGAGATGGGTCTATAATTTGCCAGAACAGTGGGATCCAAAGATGGTTTCTTGAGTAGAGGGTGCAGAACTGCATGTTTCAGAGTTTTAGGAACAACACCTGAGGACAAGCTATTTACAAGATCAAGGACAGAAGGGCCTATAGTAAGAAAGACATCTTTAAATAATCTAAGTGGAATAACATCATCCAGAGAACCAGTTGGCCTTAAGTGACTAACCACCTCCTGCAATGATTGCAAAGTCACACATTCAAAGCTGTATAAGACAGCAGAACAAGGCACAATGACTGGGTCATTGGGTCATAATCAAGGGTCATAATCAGAGCGGGTGATCTGGGCCCTAATAGAAGCGACTTTCTCGTTGAAAAAGAGTAAAAAGCTTTCACATACAGTAGGTGAAGTTTCCATAAAGTCACTTTGTGAATCATTTAGAACAATGTTAACAATTTTAAATAAGATTGCAGGATTGTTACTGTTTCTTGAAATCAAACTCGACAGGTGCATTCTTTGGGCATCTTTTACAATCCTTTGATAACGGTGCCAGCATTCCTTCAGTATTTGAAGCGACACCTGTAATTTGTCCGTTTTCCATTTGCGTTCAGCTTTTCTACAGTCTCTCCAGGCATCCCGAGTATCTTCATTCAGCCAGGGTTCACGCTTGGATTTTGAAAGTCTACTTTTCAGTGGTGCCACCAAATCCAAAGCGACTCTACTGGTGGAATAAAACCAGTTGCTGAGTTCCTCAGTGTTATTTTCCCCAGCCTCTGGGATGGTACAGTTCTGATTAAAAACAGAAGAAAACTGACCAGCAGCAGAAGGGTTAAGAACACGACAAAACCGAGCTGCAACACATGCCTTAGCTTTAGCACAGGACAGTGTTATCTCACATAAAATAGGCATATGATCTGAAAATAATGGGTCACCAATCACTAAATTAGAAACTGGTAGACCATAAGATAAAACCATATCAAAGGTGTGTCCACGCTCATGAGTAGCACCAGTCACAGACTGCACAAGATTAAAAGAATCAATAACATTAAGAAAATATTGAGCCATAGGGGAAATGGGACAATAGACATGAATATTAAAATCTCCAACAATGAGAACTCGGTCATACCTTGGCATGATATCAGCCAAGAAATCAGAAAAGTCATTCATATAGTTTTTATTGTACTTCGGTGGCCAATAGACCACCGCACACAACACAGTGTGAGAGCTGCCAAGTTCAAATAGGCTAAGCGCAAAGCTACCAAATGCTTACAAATAAAACAACTTTTAAAAACTGTCACTATTCCTCCACCGGAGCCCGACATCCTGGGAGAATTAAAATAGCCGCAGTTCTGCGGTACAAGTTCATTAAAAATGCTGGAGTCACCCGTGATTCTGTTATGAATAAAACATCCAATCCTTGAGAGAAAAATAAATCCTTAACGATGAAAGTTTTATTTGCCAGCGACCTGGCATTTACCAAACCGATCCTGGCAGAGATCAGCGGGTCTACACCATCAACTGGCGTCTGGTACACCCGGCAAAGAGGCCGCAGGTTGCTGGGGTTCACCCTGCGTCTACAGGGCCGAGGAACGCAGGGACCACGGGACTGGAACGCTCCATCTTGGCCTCCACAGACAGGTACCAGACCGCCGTCCGCGGGATCCAACACACGGAATGGGTAGGACAGGCGAGGCACCAGCCCGCACATCCCGAATGAGGCAGAGAAACCGCGCCGTAAAGCTGCCTTTAGTCGCACTAGCACACCGCTGCCCTTTCCACGGCGGTGGGCTCGCTTCCGCCGGAGAGGTAGAATCCAGAAACGACACAGGTGAGCCGGAATGCCCAACAGCAAGGTCGACGTTTTGTCTGTAATACAAGTCCTCGATAGTATATTTTCAGCCGAGGCTCTAATGTCCAGCAATGTTTGGCGATCATACACAATCGGAGAGTTTACACTAATAGTAAAATTAAAAGCGGACAGCAGACAAAGACAAAACAGGAGGAAGGTGTGCGGTTTCCTAACTTTATGATTCAAATGTTTTTTTTTATATTGTTGGTTTAGAAAAATGTTTTTAGTCTTTCCAAAAGCAAGACATTCCTTAAAAAAAACCTTGCTGTACTTAGCCAAGTACACTGGATGGGTATGGCCAAGTCAATTTTTGGGTATAAAGTCGCTGAATGTTTGTGAGCCTACTTAATATGACATTTAAAGGAAAGCCTAAGCAAAACATGACAAACAAAAGAGAAATTTATGTTTTAACTGTTGTGCCATTTTCCATGCAAGAAGAAGTAAATTTGCCACTGCCAAGAATACGAAAGTCCACAAAACGTTGTTAAAGTTGAAGGGATAAACTGTTTAAACCAGTAACAAAGATAAAATTGTACAATCTCTGGCTATGAACATGTTCCTTAAGTTCCTTTAGCTCCTTGAATCCATATAATGCAAAGAAATACATTGTTCCCACAAAGCCCATTTTTTTCCCACTGGCAAATGTGGTACATTTATGTTTTTCTTTGATGTCAGAGTTCCAGTCTGGACAAATTTCAAAAGAACACGGCCTTGAGCAACCCAAAGTTCAAACTTAATATGACTGCATCATATGCTAAACTGTGAAATATGCAGGAACAACTGTTTACTTGAACTTTCATTGTTTTATCTCAATAATCCTAGAGCACAAACAACACTTTGCAATCTCTAGTTGTGTGTTTCTTTAATGTTTTGATCCATAGAATGGAAAGATGCATGTAAAGTAATATAAATTAACAAACTTCATTGTTTTTTTGACTTGCGTGTATGGTGCATTTGATTTATACTTGGAAGTCAGAAATTAACAGTTACAAATAGGAAAATAATATTAATAAAATGGAGAGAAATGTGTTGTTATTGACTTTTATTGTTCTCAGTACTTTTCACCAGAGCATACAAATGGGTGGCTTTTGATTTGTCCTCAGAAAATGTTTCATTATTTGATAGCAGCAAGATGAACAGAGAATCTCCAGATGAATTCTGTTACACTTTCAACTTTAGTAAAAATCATCATTAAATCAGAGTAGCCAGAATATCAATTAGTAAATTGTATGGCTAAACTCTTTGGTAGGTAGTGTGCTTAAATAGAGCCAGGATTTTATTAAAGAGGAATAGTATTGTTTTACACTCTTATGACCAAAATCATACATAGGCTACCTGGATATAGTTTCTTATTTTCTGGATATATAAATATTTAAAATGTTCAGTTCTGAGAGAAATGTGTCATTATCTGGTTGTGTTGAGAATAGGAGTTAGCAGGGTTGCTAAACAAAACATTTAGTAACTCGAATGTGACATCCTCCCCAAGTCTGAGCTCTGACCTCTAAGGCAAGTCAAACTCAGCATAAGTGAGCTGAGAAGTTGAAAGATCCAGACCACAGTGTCAAGTCTTCTTGGAACATTATAGAGCAGAGCTGCTGGTAAGGCTTTACTGACACTTCTGTTTTATCTTCAGGAGCAATAACTCAAAATGTCTGCTGTGGAAAACATTTATTTCATGAAACCTATTATTGAAATCATAGCTGACATTTAGAGGCATTTATTACTAAAATCAATATGTCTCAAAGCAAATGGTAAAAGTGTTGTAGACAATAGCTGTATTAAAGTTAAATGTATGTGTTGCACTGTAATTCTTATTGAAACATAAAAAATGACGGTGAACAATGACTAATTCAGACTGCAGCAAATGTGCTGAAGGACACAAGCACTCAAGTCACTGTGAACAGCTTTAGAGGAAAAAATTATAGAAAACGTTCCTTCCGACTTGTAGGGAGTGTCTCTCAGAAAATGGGGATGCGAGTGTTCACCAAACCAGTTCATGGAGGACAGCTCGTATTGTCTTCTTTTATTGCCAATGATAAAGAAGCATTAGAATCCCCACTTCCTGCTCCTGTATGCATGCCAAGACTCTTTGTTAGCCTGAATGCAGAGCCTATTCATCTCAGAGCACACAACAAAACACAGTAATAACACAGTCAGGAGTTTTGACTGATGTCAGTGAGGCGCAGAGCTGCTTCAGTATGCAGGAAGCAAAGCTGGTACATAAGATCCCCATCACCCTCTCACCATCTCACTGTCACTGGTCTGCTGACCTTTCTGTGGCCCACACTCCCACTCTGACACTGGCGAGTCTTTTGCCAACTCAGAAGATTCAACAATAACAGCTGGGTTGTTTAATACTAAAGCCAGGTTAACCTACTGGCCCCAATTGGCCTCTCCCTTCTGAGGCAAACAGAAGACTGTGGTTGATGTTTCTCTGTGTTATTTTGCACGGGTAATGATGTGGAATAATATTCCTATTACTAGTCGTGTGAAGCATGAGCAACTTAATTTTTGCTTGGCAGCGCTGATTGTCACACATAAACAAAGAAAAGTAAATTACAGCTGCCCCAATTCCACCTTATATACTCGGCGACGCTGTGTGTCTTACTGCGCTGTATTTTCTTGTATAAATGGGGCTGTACAGTAGCAGATGTTGTGAGCATCAAACAACACGGCATTGGTTAGGGACTGTCATTACATGGGAACTAGGTCACCATTCAAGCCCCCTCGCTTGCATTGACTGTTTCGAGTGGCTATTGATTTTCTGACTAAAGCAATGACTTCATTAATATCACCATTAGTCTGCCATCTGACACAAATGGGTATAGCCTGGCTACTGGTCCAGACAATAATTCAAATTGATATGAATCAGAAATTGTTTAGCATGTTTCAATGCAAATGTGCAGTACACACAGTAAAATTTAAATAAGTTGTTGAGCTCCTTTACTCGACCCAGTTCAAATAAGATCTCTAGAAAAAAAAACACCTTTGCTTAAGCCTAAATGGGCACAAACAGAACCAGACATTACCGGTAAATTCTCCTTTCATCGTTCAATTTAAACCCTAATCTGTGAAAGATGAGAGAAAAATCAACAGATCGCCTTTCAGCAGGTTCTCCAAACAAAAACAACAATGAAAGAGGGATTATTTTCCATTTAATCCGGGGGGCACCAGCTTAGCTAAAACAAAAAGCAAGACCATGGGAACGCTCTATCCACCGAACCCAGCGCTCCTGCAAACCACAAAAGCATGTGTGTGCAAGAGAAACAGAGAGACAGAGAAAGAGGGTACAGGATTTGAGATCTATATTAAAACTGCAAATAGCCTTTAAAGATTAGTGATGGGCAGAAGGAGATGACAGCAATGGGATGTGTGAAAAGTGGATTTCCCCTCCCTGCTGCGACTATTTTGATAGCAGAAGGCTTGACAAGCATCGACTTGATTGTGAAAGGCAATGTGCGCTGAAAAGCCTTGACAAGTTTCTTTGAGGCATGTACGGATCTTTTGGCGACTCAAAGGAACACAAATCAGGATTATGTATTACACAGCCACATTCACACAACTGGCATTAGCAGCTCTGAAGTGTCTGGCAAGCGAGAGTTGCTCAAGGATGTGCCTTCGCCTTTCTCTGTGTGTGCACTGTAATTACCCAGGTCTCGGCCTTCAGATAACCGTTTCTTATGTAGGCATGCGACAATGGACTGAGTACTGGCATTCTGACAAAACAAACTATATATTTTTCAGACCATTGTGGGAGTTAGAAATATTCCACGTGTTAAGTATGCAACATTGTGATTCGCTTTTCTGTTAGATGTACAAATTTTTAATGCAGGATGAGCATCTTTTTTTATTCTCTGTACATAGAACATCCTGCACCCTGCGTTTATTCAACCCCATCACCGTGGTCATCTCAGTCTGTGTAGTTGTTGCTCTGTTGTCAGAGATGTGTCTCACTCTGCAGCATTTGTCAGGATTAGAGAAAAGTAATCCCTAACCAAACTCCAGAGGATATAATTTGGAGATATGTGCTGGAACTGAAACTGTGTCGGCTTACTCCCACAAACCCCATCTTTCACCCGAACGGAGCCATCTAAACTCATCTTTTTCAAGCCCCCAGAGCCATCTGGCATTTTAAACAGGTTGAAAATTTAAAAAAACAAAAATTGGAAGAAAACTATGGAGCTGCCAAGTGCTCTTCAAGCTTTCTTTCCTGTTCCACACTTGAAAAAATGAAATCCTCCTTCATTCAGGTGAAGTGCTCATAATGTCACAGATACTTCTTCTGATATCCCTCAACACTTAACATCACCACCCACCATTACACCATCCAACAATAGCCCCTTGGTAACTCTGGAGGAGCTAGAAAGACCCACAGCTCCTGTGAAAGATTCTGTTGACAAGACAATTATAAGTTGTGCATTCTACAAATCGGTTCTTTATGGAAGAGTGGAGAGAAGAAAGCAATTATTAATAATATTTTACCTTTTGCAGTTTATCACAAGACATGTTGTGGACACAGCAAATAATGTTAAAGTAGATGTTTGGGTCAGCTGAGACTAACAATGAAATTTGTGACCTACATAAAAATCTGTGTGTGGAAAAAAAAAAAACCAACAAAAAACAAAATAACAAAAACATCAAATCGCCCTGAACACACCATCTCACATTGAAACATCATGCTGGCAGCATCATGGTTTGGGACAACAAAGCTTGTCAGTTGTGATGGGAGGTTGGATGGAGGAATCCTGGAAGAAAACCTGTAGATATTAGTTTAAACTGAAACTGCGTCTGCTTACTCCAACAAGGCCCAAATTTCTTCCAAACTGAGCCATTTAAGCTCACCCCTTTGAAGGCCTCAGAGACGTCCATTTTATAAAGAGGTTGAAAATGTAAAATACAAAGCGACAAGTAAAATACAAAGCTATGGAGCTGCCGACTGCCCTTCAAACTTACTTTCCTGTTCCATTCTGCAAAAAACGAAATACTCCTTCAGGCAGGTGAGGTGCTCATGATGTCAGCTCCCATCACAGATATCTGTTCTAATATCCCTCAACACTTGGCTGTCACATTACCACCCACCATTAAGTCATCGCTTGTGTCCAACATGGGGGCAGATCTGTGTGCTCTGGCCCAGTCCCAGCCCTGTGCCTTTATCATACCCCGGCCTCTCTGTGACAGACAGGACTGATATCCCCTGCAGCAACCCTCCACCCTGCCAGTAAAAGGACAGCAGTGAAAAAAGCCCCCTAGGGGCCCACTGAGGACGGACTCATGAATCAAACATGCACCCGAAGCTTCCTTCTTATCATCGAGGTCAGGCCAGGCATTAATACGCCATGGCTCGAGGGAGCTACCTACTGTGACCTCCCCTGGTTTCCCTGAACAGAAGGGCACAGTCCTCAGGAGCCAGACCAGTGAGATAGGGCCTCCCTCCAACACAGTCACTTCACATTAAGTCTACATACTGAAAAAAGAGGAAACAGTAAAGAAAGGGAAAAAAAAGGTGCATAACTGTAGCATGAGACCAAAAAAAAAAACCCAGAAAAATAATAGTCCATGGTGCCACACAGGGCAGGGAGTAACACGTGGGCAAAAACTGACTGTGTATACAGACCCTTTCAAACACCACCAATCTTCATTGGCCAGACAGCTTTTGATATATGTGACTGTCTGCCAGCGTAAATTAGGCGGTCCAGCCCACTGTGTGGTAAAGCATGACGGGGCCGGACAGTGCACTAACTCAGGAGGCCCAGTGCCACGCACGCCAGCTTCTTGCTGCTCTGGCACGCCATAAATCACCGGCTGGGGGAAATGAATCGCCCGCCGTCCGAGCTGGATGCACCAGCTGGCACCGCCATCACCTGACCAGCAGGAACCCATGCCGACACTGGTGCGGCTGAAATCAAGAAAAATGAGCCATGGAAGCAGTCTGAGCCATACCCCTGTGCTACCTCATTAGTCTCCTCTGGGCCTCCTCCACACAGAGCTCGTCTGAAGTGAAAGGGCACACAAAATATATTTCACAGTGTCACCTGAGGGGAGGAAGAAAAAGGGGGGAAAGAAATGATCACCCCTGGTCTCCTCACAAATCAGTGCAGGAGTGAAGTGGCAGACAGTATTAGTGTTTGAGAACCAGTAGTTGAGGGAGACAGCAAGTAGGGCTGCGGCTCAGAGGGGGAGCATGTGGGGGGACAGCTTTGTGTTCGCTCTTATTTAATGGAGTTATTTTACTGAAAGTAATGACTCAACCCTATTGGGGATTCCACTCTGCAATCAGATGTAGTAAACGGGAAAACATGTTGATGAATAGATTTTCACTTTTCAATATTGCTGAGTTGCCAGTGGAGAGCCCACTTATATGCTGACCGCTGCGATTATGAGAAGCAGTGTGGGCGTCAGAACTGAGGCACTCATCAGGAAAATGGGTTGAAATTACATCAATACTGCCACATAGAGAGCTGGAGAGATCTAAAATAATATACACTTGATCCCGCTGTGGACATGGGGTTGATGTTTACCTTTGATGATGTAAATTATGAATTCAAAACACTTTATGCATTAATTTTTTGGCTTCTGTCTGACAAAGCCACAGAGTTGCAGTAAAAGTCAGAGATAGAAGCAGCTGCTTTGTGAGAATAAGGTAGAGTAAATGAAGTAGATTGATATTTAATGTTAAGCTTACCATCTGAAAATTACTGGCAAGGCCAATTTCTTTTGAACTCCTTCACAGCCCTTTTAGGGCTAAATTTTATTGGCCTGCAGTAGGGCTATTAGGAAGTCCATCACCGTGAAAGATATGCAGTTTCATATCTTTCTTGCATGGAGAGATTTGATGATCACGGTGTGGTAATGAACGGCAGGAAGGCTGAGGAAATGTACTGTAGGCGGCAAGGTCAAGTCCATCCTGGCAGAGTGCCCCAGGCCCAAACTTCTTCGTGGGTATGACCCACCCCTTCCTCAACAGATGTCCAGGTGTATGCTCACATATCCACAGCCAGCTCTGAGGTCGGATGGGCAGCCGGTAATTGAGCACAGCTTCAGTTTGACATCAGCTTTGACAGGGAATCAGGCTCCATCACTGTCACAATGCAAACATCAATTTTTTGGTATTAACTAGAGTGCCTGATGTACTTGATATTACTTTAACATTTTCATGTCACATTACAACCACTTGTGTGGAAGAAAAAAAAAAACACACACGCAGCAGTGCATAATTATGAAAAAGGAAAATAATAAATGATTTTCAAATGCTTTTATAAATTAAATCTGAAAGTGTGGCAGGCATTTCTGTTAATTTACCTTTGAAATGAAAATTGTTGCAATCAACTACCTTCCGAGGTTCCCCAATTAGTCAATAGAGTCTGACTAAATCCCACATACCACAACCCGTGGGTAATTTATTCTCTTAAATATTAATCGGCTGTTCTGTGAAGGCCTCAGAGGTTTGTTGGAGATCCTTAGTGAACAAACAGCACCACGAAGACCAAGGTACACAGCATTGTGGAGATGTTTAATGAAGAGTTAGGTTATAAAACAATATCCCAAGTTTTAAACAACTCACAAAGTTCAGACTATTATGTGAAAATGGAAACAGTATAGTAAAACTACAAACCTACCAACACATGGCAAGTCAGAGAAGCAGCCAAGAGGCCCATAGTAACTTTTGAGGAACTGCAAAGATCCACAGCTCAGGTTGGAGAAGCTATGAACAAGACAACAATTAGTTTCCTACTAGCCTTCCACGAACCAGACCTTTATTGTTGAGTTGCAAGAAGAGAACAACTGTTGAAAGAAAGCCACAAGAGGCGACTGTGGGTCTGTGAGAACAGTAGTCTTCTTGCAATCTGAAAGTTGTGGGTTCGATTACAGCTTCCTCCTGCCACATGTCAATGTGCCCCTGAGCAAGGCACTTAACCTCAAGTTGCCTACAAATTTGTGTATCAGTGTATGAATGTGTGTGCGTTAGTGAGTGTGATTGGGTTAATTTGGCTCTAGTGTAAAGCGTTTGTGTGGTCGGTGTGACAGGAAAGGCGCTATATAAGTTCAGTCCATTTACCATAAGAAGTCTCAAAAGCCTTTTACCAAAGGCCATGCATGGGACACAGCCTGAGGGAGAAGGTGCTCTGGTCAGATGAGACCAATATTGGAATTTTTGGTCAACATGATGCCACCACCACCATGGTGAAACAAGGTGGTGGCATCATGCCATGGGGATGCTTTTTTCAGCAGGGAAAAGGACACATATCAGATTTAAAAGGAGGATTGATGGAGTTAAAAACAGATGTTCACCTGAAAGCAGGACAAAAAGCCTAAAGAACAGAGTTGCAATGTAATGGTTTAGATCAAAGCATATTCATGTGTTAGAATAACCTAGTCAAAGTCCAGAACTACATCCAATGGAGAATCTGTGGTAAAACTTGAAAATTTATGTTCACACATGACCTCTAGCTAGTCTGACTGGGTTTAAGCTATTTTGCAAAAATGAAGAATGCAGAAATTTCAGTTTCTAGATGTTCAAAGCTGGTAATCGAAAAGACTTGGAGCTGTAATTGCAGTAAAAGGTTGTTTTGCTAAGTATTGACATTAGCACACCAAACCTTTCAGATTTGTTTTTATAAAACACATTGAAAACCTTGTACTACTTTGAGTTGGTCTGTCACAAAAATCCCAACAGAAACGTGAAAAAAATTCAAATGCCATGAATGCTTTTGCGAGACTGGACTAAAATCTACACGTGACAGATGGAAGATAAAAGACACCTGAATAAATCAGAACCCTGGTTATTCTTTTTACCCCATCACAACATTTTCATCATCTCTGTTGACGTGGCTCAGTAGCAACGAAAAAAAACTGCTCTCCATTTCCTGTCCCCCAGCAGCTGCCACTGCCTTCGCTTTCTGCCCCCTGCCATACCCTCTCCAAACCTCTTCCATTTTAGCTGTAATCATCAGGCCATGCAAATCCCAAGCACTGAGAGGTTCATGTTGCCCTCTCTGGGACATCCTTTCCCGGCTGTCTGGGCCCTTCACTTGACCACCCAGGGGAAGGGAAGAGGAAGTCATTATTACTATCACAGTCAGACACAGGCCCTACATTGCCAGACAAGCCCCTCCAACTCATAAAGTCCTTGACAACTTCACTAAAACATCCAATTTCAGTCGGAGCCCATTTATAATAACAAATAGAAATCAATCACTCTAACCACTGCACGTTCCTCCTGAATTTGTCTGCCTATTTGACTGCCCAAAATGGCCTTGGAAAAAAAAGGAAGAAGAAGAATTATTTTCCTCTAATACCAGTATCCTATCCATCCACATCTCCGGGATATTCATAATTTATCATCTTCGATTCCTGACATCTGCCACTGATTGTGATGACGGGTTGGCTGGAATTAGACACTCCTGGGAGCAGCGTTAATGTGCTGGTGGGCCATTGCTTGCTGCTCGGCTGGGGAGGGGCTGCGGGTTGGGTGGAGGATGGAGGCCGGCAGCAGCAGGAGCCTTTCACACTCCTAATGTGTAATTAGGAGCCATTTTGGAGCGCTGCCTTCCTGCACTGAAATTAGCTGCCTTTTATTAATCAGCCAGGCCAGTTTGGCAGCACGATGGGTCTCCTTATAATCTAACTCAAAATGTTGCTCTTAATTACAAAGAGGGAAAGACAGTGAGGAGAGGGGCGGCAGCTCCTGCATGATCCCCATGGGTTTAATTTCTGCCCTGCAGAACACAGACAAAATGAACATTAGGGCATTACAGTCAACATGCTAAGTTAGAAATAGGAGTCAATATTTTACCCCTCATTCATTCAGCTCCAGCAAAAAAAAGTCTGCATTCGGTATATACTTCATATATAGAAATCAGACTTTATAGCAAAACTCTCAGAGCTACGCAGTCCACTAAATCATTTGCATGTTCCCAATGTCAGCTCCACTTGAATGAGAGATCATACATAATATGTGATTACAAGCACCGGTCCTCCTTCGGAGAGTTAAGTGCTGTGACCCTGACCGTGCTCATCAGTGTTGATGCCCTGGTGACTGCAGATGAGAGGCACGTACACTTCATGTTTAATCTCAGTGGTTGGGACTTTTTTCTTTTCTTTTTATTACACATTTAATGGAAAGATCAGAAGCTCATCCAGAGCAACACAGGCAGGGAAGACTTACTCTGGATTACATAAAAGCCCTCAAAAAGGACATCTGCAGCAATTGAGTCCTTCTCTGATTGAATGATTCATTAATTTCTATTCATTTCTAAAAGTTCACTGAAAAGTGATCATGTTTTTTTTAAACTGTCAGTTGGTTTAAAAGCATAAAATATATAAAAAACAGAAAGCTATTTTCCATTATGAATGGTAAACCATGTTTGCTTGTCAAATCTTTTTCTCTTGCTTTATTTGTTTATTAATAAATAATAATAACAATAAATCATCCTACATTAATTGTCCACCAATTGGAGACTCAAAAATCTGACATTTTAGAGATCAGTGAACAGACTAAGCAACATAACTAAGCGCTACTAGGTCAAACTAATGCTCTTTGGTGGGGACACTGTTACTGAGTGAAGAACATTTAAAGTTTGTTATTTTGAGTCTCAGTGAGGGATTTAAAAATGAAGTCAGATGAAACACAGAAGCCATTTAAAAGAACATTGTATTTTCTTCAACACGTTGCAATATGTCTGCAGTTCCTTCAGGCGGCAAATGAGGGAGAGCGGGTGCAACTAGAAGCTACCAGAAAAGCTTCATGATCTCTGTCACTTGGTTTAAAAGTAAAATATGCTAAAACAACATTAGAATACGTAGAATATCGAATAGTTATATTACTTTGGCTCTATGGGAACAATTTCTAACATGGTCGCATATTTTGGTAGCTAATCAAAGCATTTGCTGCCTTAAAATTGTTCTCCAAATAATTTAATCCTCCTGTATTTAAATGCAATCATGCACAATGATGACTTTTGTGTTTGTAGTGTTTCTACAAAGCTCAATCCATATTTATGAATATTGTAACATCAACCATCCCTATAATCTTCGAGGAAAATGCATGGTGAAAAACATGACCTAATCTGTGAAAATGTTTAACTTGAGAAATTTGTTTTTGCATCACTGAAGGTTCTCAGCTGATTAACAAACAAGGAGTGGATGATTGACCCCCTTCTTTAACTTGGCATTGCAGCGGGGCAATCATGCAATGCAAAGCGAAGACCACTTTAGCATTTGGCATAGTAACTATGCTATCCTGCTATTTGGGAGCTGAAGACAGAAGAAAAACAACATGAAGAATGTAGCAAGCAGAGCTAATGAGTGAGGGTCCTGGCTTACTGTACCTCTGCTCAGCTTAACAGTACATCCAATGAAGAAGCTCTGTTGACACAAGAATGCATCACAGTCCTGACAAATTAAATAAACAAGTCCCCATTATTTATATGTATGCAAACATGGCAAGTATCTGTATAAAAGACAGTAAGACAAGATGAACCCTAAAATCTAAATAATTCTGAATGATAAACATGACATCTGCAATAGAAGATGTTTCAGTAAGCTTTAGAAAGGCAAATATAATTTTAGCAATGAAAAACAAATGAGTGTACAATACAGTTCTAATTCATAAGTTAAAGAGCAGTATTTTTTAATATTTCTGCAGGTCTTTACCACTGCTGTGATTTCTAATCTAATATGTGATAACCAGCAGGAGTTAAAGATACACTGAAACAGTCCTATCTGTGCTAAACATTTACTCAGGTCCTTAACTATGAACAACAATAGAAACAAGTTGCTAATCTTTGAAAGTCACCAGTAAACAGAATGATTAGAAAATTCCTTATTATGTAGGAGCGAAGGTAGGAGCACACAGGTGGATTACATCTTGTAGGCAATGTAATCTGAAGAAACTAAGTGACTGCAAGGTAGTGGTAGGTGAGAGTGTTGCCAGACAGCATGGGATGGTGGTGTGTAGAATGACTCCGATGGTGAGGAAGATGAAAAGGACAAAGACAGAACAGAGGACAAAGTGGTGGAAGCTGAAAGAGCTTCCCGGTGGTTTTCAGGGAGCAGCTGGGACAGGCTCTGGGTTGCCAGGAGGTGCTTCCAAATGACTGGACTACTACTTGGCATGTCTTCTGGAAGGACGGTTGATAAGAAGACTGGAATGAGAAAGTACAGGAGTGAATACGGAGTAAGAGATCAGCTTAGACAAAGTGGGACACTGTGAGGACTGAAGAGTCACCAGGATTAGAGGGAGACTCAGCTTTAAGTGAAGATAGAGGTAAGTAAGGCCAAACAATGGGCATACAGTGACTTGTATGATAGGTTGGACAGCAAGGAGGGATGAAGGATTTATATAGGTTGGTGAGACAGAGATAGGAAGGATGATCAGCAGGGTGATTAGGGATCGATATGGAAATGTACTGACAGGTCCAGCAAGTGTGACAGGAAGATTAAATGAGTACTTCAAAGAGTTGATGAATGAGGAAAAATGAGAGAGAACAAAGGGCAGAACAAACAACTATTGTGAATCAGGAAGTAGCAAAGATCAGTAAGGAGGAAGTAAGGAAGGCATTGAAAAGGATGAAGAGTTGGAAAGGCAGTTGGTCTTGATGATTTACTGTACCTGTGGAGGTATGGAGTGTCTTGGAGAGACAGCAGCAGAGGTTTTGACTAGGCTGTTCAATGAGATCTTAGAGAGAAGATACCTGAGGAATGGAGGAGAAGTGTGCTTGTGCCAATTGTAAAGAGCAAGGGAGATGTGAAGAGTTGTGGTAACTACAAAGGAAAGTTGATGTGTCATAAAATGAAGTTATGGGAAAGGGTAGTAAGTCTACGAGATGCATGTGTCTGTATTAACAGTGCAGCCATGGTGTAAAGCACATGATCCATATATGGAGGCTAAAGTCATCGACACCACCGTCATGGGTTCAAGTCTCGGCCCGTTGACCTTTGCTGCATGTCTCCCCTCTCTTTCTCTGTCCCTTTTCCTGTTGGTCAACTTACTAAATAAAGGTCACTTGTGCTACAAAAAGAAGGAACTGCCATTAACCCCTTCTGATCTTATCAGTCAAATAGGGAATTCTCTGTTATCTTGGAAATAACTCCTGTATTTTGTCCCCTCTTAATTGTAGGGTACCTCTAGGCTCTGTCTTGGGCCCAATTTTCTTCTCATTATAAATGTTTTCATTTGGTTTCACTTATAGAGAGCATAACATATCCTTTTTTTTTTTTTTTTTGATGATCATCTTAAAAGGTTTTTATTATGGTATTTGTATTATTGCATTTACTCATACTTTGTTTAACTGTCCCAAAGAACATGGTAGGAAATAAACCTCTTGAAATTTTTCCAGACAGAACTTACTCTGCAAGCTAAATCACACACAATATCCCAGGGAAGACCCCGATCGTTCAGTGCTTAGATGATTTATACAATAGATGACGTGTAACAAAATTACAATGATTGGTTACAAAAAGGTGGGGGGTGGAATCTGTGGGTGAGATTTTAGACGACCCTTCGTGGAGATGAAACGTTACTTCATCTCTGTCTTGGGTGAGTAAGTCTTGTTCTGTTATTTAGATTGTCCATTTACATTAAGAACTTATCATATAAGGCTCGGAGCCTATCAATTTGGGTTAAAATTATGTCATGCACAATCCAGCTGACTGCTGTTTGCCTCCTAAACAAGTATCACCTCACTGCAGGTATTCTACCCCGTCCCCCCTTTAAAAAAACTAATTTATTCATCATATTATCTCATTAAAAATTTTGTTATATTTGATTGTGTCTTTCATACGTTTATATTACTGCCAGTTTCTATCTTTCTCTTGTAAAACACTTTGTTCAATAGAAAAGTGATTTTAAATAAACATAAACATAACCTCTGTGCCCAGTAATTGACTGGAGATATGTCCAGGGTGTACCCTACCTCTCATTGGTCACTGGAGATGGGCAAAATCACTGCAGTTCTTTCTGGTATTATTATTATTCAGTTTATTGTTATTCAGCGTGTTTCTGTATGACCAACTGACAACAAATGCAATGTCAAGACACTTTACAAAAAAAAACGTTATTCTCCATTGCCATTTATACAGAAAAAACATAATTATCAAATCCACAACAATCCAGTCTGGTACAGCTATATAGACAGATTAGATTTAACGACAAACAACATCTAAACTGGAGGGTTAAATGTTGTTTGTTAGATGTATTTTAAAACATTCAAATTCAGTTGATTATACCAATTCATCAAAAGATGGCTATGTAAGGAAGTCCAGCCAATTGCATTGTTGTCAATGGCTTTGCAGCAATCCCTCCTCCTTAGCAAGCAGCAAACAAGTAGCAACAGTGAACAGATAGCCTAAAGGATTACTTAGCTCCTTTCACAAAACACTTTAAGATGGTATTAAGGTGCCTTTTTTAGCCATCTCCATGTGAGTCATTAAAGGACTGATGCGGTGAGGGGAGTAGAGATAGGCTACCCAGCGTTACATCCCTGTCTCACCGAGAGAGGCAGTCACAGCCCTGCAATGGCAGATTTGGGGTAAGAAGACTTCAAGGTGGAGGGTGTGATGTAGTGATGTTAGTACGACCTACCGGCAGTGGGATTTACAAGTGGAAACAAGATTTGGGAATCAAATTTGCTGAGAAGAGTAAGAAAGTAAACTATGCTGGCAAAAACTTAATGTTCACCTTCTACAGATGATCCACATAGCCCTGTCTTTCAGTGTTTAATTCTTCCTCTCTCCTAGACATAGCAATTGACTGAGCTTTTACTGTAACTAATTATATGTGCTCTCTTTCAGACTCTATCCTTGAAAACTGGCTCAGAGTTTATCTGTTCTTTCTTTCTAGATGAAACGACTAAAGGAGCTACATCCACTAACATTTACTTTTCCTTCCCATAGAAAGGACTCCTGGATCAGTGCTTCTGTGTTCTTTTTGTGTCTCTGCTCTGTTCTCTCAAACCCCCAGTCGGTCGTGGCAGATGGTCGCTCACACTGAACCTGGTTCTGCTGGAGGCTTCTTCCTGTTAAAAGGGAGTTTTTCCTCTCCACTGTCGCTACATGCATGCTCAGTATGAGGGATTGCTGCAAAGTCAACGCCAGTGACTGTCCACTGTCTCTACATGCTCATCCAGGAGGAGTGACTGCTACAAATCTCTGACTGGATGCAATCTGCTGGGTTTCCTTAGATAGAAAAACTTTTTATCCAATTTGAATAAAAAGCTAACTCCCTGCACTGTTCAATTGTTAGGATTAATTGGAATGTATGTACCTGACTGTTGTGAAGTGCCTTGAGACGACGTGTGTTGTGAATTGGCGCTATATAAATAAACTGAATTGAATTGAATTATATAATTTTTATTTAAAGCATTTGCTCAGCCAACGACAGAATCGCTACATGGAGTTTGTTTGCCATTATTGCTTTAAAAAGAACGTTATGGGGACGCTTCGGATGCAGATTTAATGCATAGTGCCGACAAAGATGCCACATGAAGCTTCCAGTCTTCTTGCACTGCTGGCTATATTTTTTGTACACTCAAAGCTTTGGGGGATATTGCTGTATCCACTTATGGTTTATGAATGACTAGAGGGAGCTCTGAGTCTTTGACGTTCTGTGACAGAGGCAACTTTGCAGAAATCCCTCCTCCTGACCAAGCGTGCGGCGACAGTGAAAAAGAACAACTCCCTTTTAACAGGAAAAACCCTTAAGCTGGACCAGGGTAACTATGAGAACCCATCTGTCTTGACTGCCTGAGATTCTGAAGATAGAAAACAAACCCATAAAAACAATGGACCCTGTTAATCAAGACACACAAAGATTTATCACAGGATACAAAGCTAGCCACCATTGCATTTAAAACTCTGTGGTTAACAGGGCTTTGCTGTCCACATGCAGACTTTTGAACTGGTATATTTTCATTTGCACATCACCAACAGGTTTACTACCACTGCATCAAGCTTCCTATACTGTAGGTCACTCAAACAGACCAACTATAGACTCAACACACAGACTATTGTTCATTCACTACAGAGAAAAAATAGCCCTTCAGCAAATGACGTGGTGCAGCTTAACCCAACTGAAAGATTTAAACACATTTTAAAGACATGGTAAAAACATCTCGAGATGATCAGTCCTAATTTTAATGTTTTCTTGCATTTGTCTCCTGATTTGTTTTTACATTTTCAGTTGGTATGTTTTATACATTGTTTTGCCTAAACAATATTGCTCTCCATGTTTGTTTAAATTAGGACTCTTGAAAATGAGATCCAATGTTTATGTAAGTAACAAAATGAATCAAATGAAAACATTAACATTTTAAATGTATACTTTAATGATATACCTAATAAAAAAGGTATTCAGTGCCACCTTTCTAAACTAACAGAAGAGAGTTTTGATTGGGCACAAATTAAGATTTTGATTGCAATTGTGAGATGCCACATTAAACTATAAATCAAATAAGAGCCAGATCTTCCATTTTATGTTGGCTGCTCGTTGGCATTACCCATTAACTAGTTGGAATATTGGAATAAAAGAAGTTGTATGGTGTCGTGAATAATGATCAGAGTACACAAACCAGACCACTACCTGTAAGCCCAAACATGCATTAAAGCACTGCAGAGCACAGTAATAATTTTCCTTCTGTTCATCATGGCATCTTTTAGATTAATCAAATACGGTGCTCATATCAGCCGTCATCACCTTATCAGCACCAATCACTGAATTTTGAGACAAGCTTTCTTTTCTCTTGGGGAAAGAAGTGACAGAAATAGTCATTTTAATGGAAGAAGCGCTTCAGTGGTCGAAGTGTTATAATTAGCATTCAAAGTGAAAGTGGGATTATGTGACCACTGGCTGGGAGCTTTTAGGTTCTGGCCCAGTGGACACAAAAAGTGGACTCCCCAGGGAGTGAGACATGCTGGGTTTGAGAGGGGTTACTGGACTGTGCTGTCTCTCTGACTGTGAACCACTGGGGACCAGAGCAGAGGCGTCTGATGGTGCACTGAAGCCTGAGTGCCACACCTGGGCTGCCCGTCATGGCTGCAAACGCTGACAACAAGACACTTGACAGGATGGGAGTCGAGGCTGCAACAGTAGAAGTCAGGACCCAGCTGACAGCGAGGATGAAAGGCGTACAGATCAAACTCAATAATTTCAATCCAAGCTGGCTTGTCTTCGTCTCCCTCTCGTCTCCTTGGCTCAGAGTTCATGGCCCCTTTAAATAAATCAGGGTCTTGAAGAGGCAGAACCCATCAATTAGAGTTATTTGATGAGACTGTGTGTGTGTGTGTGTATTAATCAACAGTGTGACAGGCTAAGAAGAGACAGGAGGGAGGGCTGCAGTGCTGAGGAGCTTTTGGAAGAGCTCTGACAAACAGGCTCTTAAAGATGAACTTCCCAGCATCCCTCGCTAAACTAAACTGATATCCAATTATGTCCCCCACATAGACAAGCAAACGGAGCAGCTGTGAGCAGAAAAGGCTCACATTGTCAGAATTGTCCAGGCGCGAGGCAGAGAAACCCAGGACCTTGAAGGAGATGTCACAAGGAGGCCAGAGTCAGCTGCTTGAGTGAGCGATGGTCCACACGCTTGCCTGAAAGCATGACATTGCCGAAGGGGGAAAAACACCATTTTATCATTCAGTGCGATTCGCACCCTCTCTCCCTGTCAAACATGCCATATGTCCCCGTCACAGGTCGTCTTGCTGGCTTATCGAGTGTGACAGGGCTATTCACACACTGCTCCCAATCAGACACTATCTCCTGCAGAAAAAAAATCACCACCAAAGCACAGTGACGGGCTGTCAGGCAGAGGGCACCAACCTCCACAGGGCATGTGACTCTGCCCATCTGGGGGGGTAAAGGCCAGGGGTTATGCTGGGAGAGCCTGGGTGTCCCCACAAGCAAACAGCTACTGCATACTCATACTATCCTTTTATTATTTAGTCTTCAAAAAGACAGAACTTTGTATGTCGTTAGAAACAAAAATTGGTCCTCAGTGCTGCCTTTGAAACAATTGATTACAACACACTGATACCCTAGAAAGTAGTGTTGAATTGCTGTTATAGATTGGTTCAGATCTTAATTATCAGACCAAGGCTTCATTGTGTCCAAAAAAAGAACACACATGGGGTTCCTCAAGGATCCATTCTCACCCCACTTTTATTTAACATTGATTTACTACTCCTCGCTCAGATTAGAGTATACAACATACTTTACCCTACGTATGCTGATGACACACAACTTTGTATTTCTCTGCGGCACAGACCGCAGTCCTTTACAGTCACTGAGTGTGTCAATAATATCAATATATGAATGGATCTGATTTTTTCCCCAGTAAAGGCAAATAAAACAAAAGTCATCGCAATGGTATAAAAAAAGGCAAAGTTGGACATTAGAACCCAATTAACCACACTGAGGCTAGAGACCATGGAGCATGAAAGAAATCTAGGTGTGACACAGCTATTACACAATGAAGAAGAAAATGACGGAATCGAAATGTTAATGTCAACATACAGTCGATGACTAAATAAACCGACTATCATCATAAAAATGCTGCCAGGATAGAGGGTATCCAGTTAAACAGGACAGAAAAAACAACGCATGCTTTAACTTTTCAACAGCTTAGATTACTGTAATAGTGCGTTTGAATTCATCAGGCCCCTGAAGCGACAAATGCTGCGGTCTTGATCCACTCTACAAAAATGCCTTATATCAAATCAGTCCCTAAATCACTTTTTATTTCCATTATTGTTGAAGAAAAGCTCTGAAGGGTTTTGAGCCTAAATACTTTTCAGAGTTGATGGTCATGTATAAACCACTCATGTCTACAGAGACCTGTTTACAAGGACTAAATAAAGGGAGGCAATATTTAACTTCTACACCCCTGAGTTCCCTAAAGTCATGAGACGTATAGAAACTGTTGGCTCCTTTAAACCAGGATACAAAAAAATTATGAACCTATTTTCTGTTATTCTTTTAATGTATTTATTGTCTTTAATGTAATTTGTAGTATCCTTGTTTCTTCATTACCTTGGTCTTGTCTAAAGACATAAAATCACTGGATTGCAATACAAATAAAGCGGTAGTTTCCAGCATAAAAGTGGTTAAAACTGAGTCAACCATCCAGCTCTCTTTTAGTAGTCTGGATCTCCATGATATGGATCATTGTGAATGTGAGGCAGGTTATTTGCCTGACAGGAAACAGAGGAAGTATGTAAACCTCACCTGGGACTTCACACAGGGATCTGCTCACCAGACAATTTTCCTAACCAGTAGACCATACAGGCCCCCTTATGTGTTACGCCAACCTGTGGCTTCAAGTCAGGAGAGCCAGAGGTCACACAAATGCATACACGCCTCGCTTCAGAATTGCCTCAGCTTCAAAGTCAACAAATGAACACTTGGGATGCCTGAGGATTTTAGTGGTACTTAGCCGCTTGGCTCCAAACACAGTAACACTGTAGATGCTGAATATATTCTCTAAGTGAGCAATCAGTTGCAAAGTGGGCTGAAAATTGCACTTATCTTACCCATAATGATATGCATAGAGAAATAAATCAGAAAGCAGAAGATGGAGCTGAGGGGCAAGAGGGGACAGTGGTATCACCTGATCTATCTTATGTTAAAAAGCAGCATGATTTGGTGCCTCTACTCCTCTGGAAGAAGAGCCAAAACCATCCCGTTACATTTTTTTATATGAGAAATGTCTGTGAAATGATTGCTAATCTATGCAAAAAAGCAATCAGTGACTCATTCATAATGCATGAGCAACAAGATACCAATTTTGCCACGCTTTCAGATTATTAGATGTTATCACCAATGCAGCAAATGAAATATGAACGCGCCTACCTGTTTCTTTGTAATTATAAGACTGCAGCAGTCCAGACACACTGTACACTACACAGGAGGAGGGAGGAAAATGTGAACAAACATACAGTCAGACAGACCATCAGATTGAACATCCATTACTATCTGACTGCAGATAGCTCTAGATGGGAATATTTGTTTCTAACAGCTTTATGTATCCATTTGGGTCGTGATTTATCAACCTAAAAGCCGCCGTTTTAAGTACATCTGGCTGACGTTTTAATGGTCCATCAATCACATGGTGTCACGTGATGACATTTTGAGATCATCTGCCTCTGAGCTGCTGTGTGTGTGTGTGCGTGGTTTGGGGAGGGAGGGGCGGCGTGGGATTGGGGTTATTTGAATCCGATAAATTGGCTGCAATCCCAGGGAAATTATGAGAAACTATTTCAAATTCAAAGCAAGTTCATAGTATGAATGTTAGATAAGCTGCTTCTCAAATTAATGCAAATCAAATTTCATTCAGGATGTTTTTGTTTTGCATTATAGATGCGCATAGGCTAAATATATTCCTGTGCCAGTATCTGAGCTTCAGTTAAAAGCCGGAAAAACAAATCCTGTTTGGATTATTAGATTTTTTTTTTTCATTCTGTAAAGACAAAAATTGAGTCTCCTATAAGAGTCCCTGTGAACAAAGGTAAAATTAGCAAATGTTTTAGATTAAAAAACACCTCAGATAATCCTAAATTACAATTTATTCAAAAATACTGTACATACAGCACCTGTAACACTTAGTTGCATCTTTGTAAAGATGTGTGAAAGTTGTTCCTCTTTTATTTCGACAGTAAAATGTTGGAAAAAAAACCAAACCTTAAATCAATGTCATATAGTCATCAGTGCCTTTCATACTGGAACTCCTAAGAATTCCTGCAAAATAATAGTAAATGAAGGACCATTTAAAACTTAAAGGTTTTAAGTTTCAACCCTTTAACATAATAAATTTTTTTGACAACCCTGTAGACAAGGGTTTCTGTTTCTTTCTTAGTGTGCAGCTCCCTACACACTCAGCTCCCTGATGACATTTTATAAGCTTTGGAATATATAAATTTTTTGCAGAGTTATAAGCCCAGCTTTAATTTAATTATTTTTATTTAGTGAGGCAAAAAAATCTCATGTGATGAAATAATTGCTTTAGCTAAATTATGAATCCCTTTAAAAAATGCAACTGAAGCCTTTCAAATCTATGTTTTACTCTTGTTGTAATGAAAACTTTAATTAGTAATGAATGACAAAATGTTTTCCTAAGGTATAAATATGAGGAGACACAGGGTCCTCTTTTAGCCACTCTTCAAAATGGGAACGACAACAGAACATAGCATTTAAGTAAGGCAGATGTCGGTTGATCTTAATAAGTTTGCCTGAACTTGCCCACACCTACAGCCAAAGGCTGAAAGTAAGGCAGAATGAGGCAGGATGAGGACCCAAACCTCTCTTGCTACCAGGCCTAGTGATGAGGATGTAAGACGAGTAAAAAACAAACTATTCTCTCCAACGCTCACTGTTAATGAGCTGCTGCAAAGACTGGCATTTTGGGGTCTACAAGTCTCCATAACAACCATTAGAAGCTTCTCACACTTAAATGTGTGGAGTTTGCTAAACTCTACTGGGCTGGAGCCCCTGGCTTTCGGAGATCTTTTAAAAAGAATGGGATTTTAAGTAGAAATCTGTTGGATTCCACCTAAAAATGGGTCATTATTGTGTCTTTCAACAGGATAATAATCCACATCATATGGCCAAATGAACAGAGAAATTGTTTACCAGACACAACATCGTCCTTCCATGGCCAGCTCAGTCCCAAGACTGAAGAGAAGCTGAGGAGAAGGGAGTATAAAAAAGGAATCCGGATGATCTAGAAAATTGTGCAAAGAGGAATGGTTAAAGATCCCTTCTCTGTATGCTCCAGCCTAAAGAAATGTTGGATTTTGCTTGGTTTTTCATTGAGTTCATGCTACTGTAATAGAAGAACAATGTATTTTAAGGTTTTTTAAAGACCTTTACCAAGGGTACTAATAACTGTGGTCAGGTGGAATATCTGTTTGTCTCTGTTAGCCCAATCACCCAAATGAACCTGTACTTCATAAGGTCTGTTTAACCTAACATTCAGCAATTCCTACTGACACTGAGACTGGCAGACTGTAGCAGAGCCTTTCTTCCCATTTTTTTTTTATTTAGCCAGAAAAAAAAAGAATGGACGCTCCTGACTTTTAATAGTTGAGTGTTAACGTGTCTAAATAGCAGCTGGAAGCCTTGTGAAAGGCAATGGCAGATCTCATGCTTTTACATTCAGGAAAAGTCTGACACAAGGGATTTGCTCTGAAAGCGGAGCACAGAGGATGAAGGGTGGTATAAAAATCAATGAGGCTTTTCAAAGGTAACATGAAAAGCCAGCGCCTTAGCCTGCAATTAAAAAACATACTGCTGCTGGTGCGTGGAGATGACGGAGTATGTTGCACAAGCCCTCAACTCCATAGGATCAATATCAAGATCAATACTCAGACAAATACAATTAAATAATGGAAAGAGAGACGTGGAGCGAAGGTGTCGTGTGTTTTCAGATATTTACTATTGTGCAACTCTGTCTGTTCCTGAGGGATAACAGAAACCCAGCTCCAGACATAAACTACCCTCCAGGTTGAAACCTAATTTTGAATGTTTTGGCTATGTTTAGATCTGTTAAAACAGGCTCCCAGTCCAAGAGAGCAGGTGGTTGTGGCCCACAGAGACATGATTAGGATGGCAAAGATAAAATAAATCCAACACATCACAAGTTTGGTTTCTTTTACTTATGCAGTGATGCCAGCTTTGAAAGTTTGGTAACATCTTAAAGAACCAAGCAGGAAATCAACAAATGACACATGAATATCAAGAGTAGATATTTATCACTGGTTAGTGTGGAAACGGAGGTCGGCCCATAAATGAGATCCAACAAAAGCCCCAAACAGCTTCATTTGATGTGCAGCTCAGATTAGTTGGCAGGAGTGACACAAACTTTGGGTTTGGCTCAGTTTACCGACCAATCTGTTGTCTGTGGGATCGAATTTCCTCCCAATCATTTGATCAGGTGACACCTTCAAACCTGATTTGTTTCTGCTAACCAGAGTTATTATTATTCAGCTAATTTCCCTCCTCTTCGTCATAGAGATAAGGGTTGGGGGAGTTTATTTGAGCTTTTCCATTTAATTCTAATAAAAATGTTTTCAAAATACTAGAAAGGATTAAAACTCTACTGGGAGGAACTTACTTAGGCTATCATGAATTTACCATAATTCTTTAGTTTTGATGTAAGATACAGTTGGTATTCCTCCCTCTCTCAAGTGTTGTCTCTTTGAGGCTCTCTCAAATTAAGTTAGAAATCAATCCTTCTTATTGGATACTCAGGATCTAATCAGTGACAAGCATTGTTTAAATAATGAAATAATTAAAAAAAAAATTTCTCCAGTCCTGTAGACTCAGGATCCGAAAGGCTTATGAGCTTTTGGTTAAGTTCAGCAGATATTTGTTTGGTCCGGAGATAATAACGACACTAAAAAATGAACATTACAACCTCCTAAGTGTAGAATTATCTGAAAGAACTATTTTCAATCATTCATTGCATCCATCGTAACTAAATTTATTTTAAGTTAGGTCGGCAGGTTTCTAGATGAGTAACTAAACAAGCAAGTACAATCCTTTTTTTGTTTCTTTTTTAAAGCAGATCAATTTTGTAATCCCAAAACCTCTGAACAGAAACTGTTTAGGGAGAAGCATTTGCCAAATGGCAGCAGGTCAAATAAGCTCTTCACAGGCGTCTCGATCACTGATATGTTGTTAATAAACAGAAAAGAATATTGCAGGTTTATATGGCTTAATCTCCTGAGGCTGGGCTAGATCATAATATATTAAAAAAAACATTTTAAAACCAGCAGAAATGAACCACACAGAACAGCTCACAATAGAGAACTAAAACCTGCAATATTATGGCACTCTTACAGCACTGCAGCTTCTTAGTAGTACTGGATAATAAATGTTAAAATACCATAACTACTTTTTTGAGTCAAGCTGAAGAAGGAGTCCTATCAGCTGTGGTTGGTTTGTGAGACTCCTGAGGCGGCTGATGGGTACCGTGAGGCTAAGTGTGCCGCAGCCCGGGCTGTGGCAGAGGCAAAAACTCGGGCCTGGGAGGAGTTCGGTGAGGTCATGGAGAAGGACTAACAGTTGGCCTCGAAGCGAATCTGCCAAACCGTCCGGCGCCTCAGGAGGGGGAAGCAGTGCTTCGCCAACACTGTTTATAGTGGGGGTGGGAGGCTGCTGACCTCGACTGGGGACATTATCGGGCGGTGGAAGGAGTACTTTGAGGATCTCCTCAATCCTGCCATCCTGCATTCCCTAGTGGAAACAGAGGCTGGGAACTCAGGGTTGGACTCTTTCATCACCCAGGCTGAAGTCACTGAGGTGGTTAAAAAGCTCCGTGGTGGCAAGGCTTCGGGGGTGGATGAGATCCGCCCTGAGTACCTCAAGTCTCTGGATGCTGTGGGGCTGTCATGGTTGACACGCCTCTTCAACATTGCGTGGCGGTTGGGGACAGTGCTTCTGGACTGGCAGACTGGGGTGGTGGTCCCCCTTCATAAGAACGGTGACTGGAGGGTGTGTTCCAACTACAGGGGGATCACACTCCTCAGCCTCCCTGGTAAGACCTATGGCAGAGTATTGGAGAGGAGAGTCCGGCCGATAGTCGAACCTCGGCTTCAGGAGGAGCAGTGTGGTCTTCGTCCCGGCCGTGAAACACTGGACCAGCTCTATACCTTCTGCAGGGTGAACAAGGGTTCATGGGAGTTTGCCCAACTCGTCCACATGTGTTTTGTGGACCTAGAGAAAGCATTCGACTGTGTCCCTCATGGTGCCCTGTGGAGGGTGCTCCAGGAGTACGGAGTCAGAGGCCCTTTATTAGGGGCCATCCGGTCTCTGTACAAGCGGAGCAGGAGTTTGGTCCACATTGCCAGCACGAACCCGGACTCCGGCAGGGCTGCCCTTTGCCACTGGTCCTGTTTATAACTTTTATGGAGACCAGTGGATATCGTCTCTTCTTTTTACAGATGACGTCGTCCTGGTGGCCCCCTCTAGCCAAGACCTACAGCATGCACTGGGGCGGTTCGTAGCCGAATGTGTAGCTGCTTGTTCACGACTGAAGGTAGAATCGACAGACGGATCGGTGCAGCTGCCGCAGTAATTAGGGCGTTGTGCCGGTCCGTTGTGGTGAAGAGCGAGCTGAGCCGAAAAGTGAAGCTCTCGATTTACTGGTCGGTCTACTTTCCTACCCTCACCTACGGCCATGAACTTTGGGTCATGACCGAAAGAACAAGATCCCGGATACAAGCGGCGTCACTTTATGGACGCCTTTCAATATATAGATTTTAGAAAGACAAGTTGACAATGAATTTATTGCATATATTTCTGCAGTAATCAGGCTTTACCTACAAAAACCACTTGATGGACGGACGGATAAATGGCTGGATGAACATGTAGATGCAACATTTAGGCAATTGGACAGACCTACAGAATACTTTTTATGAAATTCCAGATTACTCCGGACTGCATAGGGAGCCTTTAAGATGAGTTCTGTAATACTATTCTAACACCCTGCCGTCTTAATCGGACCCCTGCTTCCAATGCTGGTCGCCAACCCCTACTTAGCAAAGGGCAAATAGCCCCGGGAGGATCATGCAGCTCATGGTGTTGACTGTGCCTCTGTCATTGTGTTCCTATGAATGCTGAGAGGGAACGATTGCCTAAATATCCCCCACTGTGGCCAATTCCTCATCTGTGGCTAACACAGATATGACAAAACAACACACAAAACAGGCACTTTCCATAATAACAAGCAGAGACAAATGCTAATCTATGCATGTGAATGCATATGCACACACAATGTATGGAGCTGTATACTAAAATCTCCATTAGCAAAACCACTGGACATCAGCTTCACGATATCTTGTCACCCAGGTCTAATACTGCATTCACTCTTAATGGTTCCTGACAAGTCTCTCACCAGTTGACAAGGGACCAGAGGGGATGTGCAACAGCGAGCAAGACCACTCAGCAATTTCATATTTAGCATTTCATTCCTCCTGCTTGGACAAAATGAATAATTCATCCCTGTTTCGCTTACACAGATTCATACAGACAAAACTCCCTCAAACACCCAAAATGTTAAATGATTTTTACATACCACCCTCCCTCACTGCAAGGGCAACTCACATTCCTACTGTACATCTGAAAATCTGACATGCTCCCTTTTTATCCTTGAACCCCTTTCCTTACCCCCTCGGTTATCTGAAATAATCCCAGGCCTTCCTTAGATTCTATTCATCAGAGCAGAAAGAAGCCGGCACTGACACTGATATATAAAAAAATACCATCTGCGCCTCACTCGGGTAAAAGGACTGAAAGAAAATGAGACAGAAAATAAAAAAAGGGTTTCAAATAAAACTGGCTTCGTTGTGTCCACCCCCACTAACCCTCACCCAGTCTGCCTTCCCACCCTCCTCAATGCCATTTCAATTGAAAAGCACAGTGGTAATTAAATTCCAGCAGGGGTTAGGGGCAACTGTGCAGCACGCTGACAGGGGGGGTACTCTGACATAAAGATGACACAATTTAAGAGGACATAAGGGGCGGAAGCCGAGAAGGGCTGGGTGGGCGTGGTGGGGGTGGTTAGGGTGACAAATGCCGTTTATTCACTTACACTGCCAGATATGGGCTCCTCAATCTTCGTGACATTTGAAAAAACTAAATGAAATGAATATTCAATCTCAGCCGATTCCCACAATGACCTTTTCCCCAAATCAGGGGGTGTTCCAGACAGATCTGTCCTCTGCATCTGTGCCATTTGCTGCATATTTTGCAATGCTTAGGAGGATGAGCGATTAAGTGGAGGAGAATTTGGAAAAGCTGTTGTGTGTCTGTCGGCACAAATGTGTAACTCAGAGGGACGATGTTTGTTGTTTATTCACAGTACAGTGATGCTAATCCAGATCCTCCAGAGAGGCCGCACACGCCTGCTGTCCTGTTTTCTGCAACCTTCATTAGCAAAACAACACAACCTGTTAGTCTTTAACTGGAGATATAAAACTGCAAAATGAGTTAGTGTCTGCAGGTTTTTACTTTAAACTGGGACTAGACATCAATGCAACCATCAGTTTGTTGGAGAGTTTTTATATATTTAATCTGGCATGCATCAATTTTTGGAATAATTACTTCAAGTGGATTTACAAAAGGTTTTTGTAACTGATGTTTCCTAGCAAATAAATCACAGCTTTATCACGTTTACTAAAGCGGGTATTTTGCAAAATATGTTAAAATGTTAGAATTGTTGATTTAATATTATTTAACTAATCTATTTAAATATTACAATATTAGACTTTTTTCCTGATTTATCGGAAGCATTTGTGCTACTCTGCTGCCATCTAGTGTACAGATATATTACTGCATACGATTGTGCTTCAAAGTACAAAAAACCAGATTGATTAGTCAGTTAATGACACAAAAAACAATAAAATTCAGTGAAGAAAATCCATTGTAATCAATGTTTCTGTTCTTTCAGTCGCCGTTATCAGCTCGGTATATCACAGGTTTTGAGGCATCATAGGAAAAGTCCTACAGTGTATGAATCAGTCTTCTTGTTTAGCCACCGGCAGGCCTCAGTACCGATTTAAAACCTCCAGAATTTCCTCTTTAACAGAGAAGGGGAAGTGCTGCTGCACACCTGGTCCACCAATACTTGTTTCCCAGCAGTCAAAGCCGCAGTCCCTCAGGTCCTTTATCGTCCCCTGGACAGTCGTCGAATCAGTTTCTACAAAACATACCAAACACAACAATTTCAATAAACAAGAAAAGTCCGACAGGCATTTCTGTGAAGGCCTCAGAGGTTTGTTAGAGAACATTAGTGAACAAACAGCACCATGAACAGCAAGGATCAAGACACGTAAGTTGACACAGTCGACAGATATAGAAATGTAGCAAGAATAAAGCCATTGCTAAAAGTTCAACAGTCTCAATTCAAGGGTTTTTAACATAATTGATCTGGTCTTTATCCCATTTTAAAATTATTTAATTCTAACCTGACGTATGCAGAAACAAATACCACAGATCCATTAAAGACAAAATGTATTGAACACAGATGAAGCCAAAATGGAAAAGCTTGTGACAAACTAAGAACACCCCAAAACCCTTGATATGTAAAAAACACATAACATCCTTTCTTTTTTCCATGACTGTCTATCCCCAGGTGAAGGCATAGCATCTACAGGCAGAGATAAAATAACTTGTATGCACTCTTCTAATATTATTATAACGGCCATTAGAGCAGACAGATTTAAAAGGGTTTAAAATAGCTGCAATTCAAAAACAAATACATGAGAAGAAAAAGAAACTATTTGGAAATCTATTTTGGAGATTGAGAACTTGTTAACATTGCATATGCTGCAGGCATTAACAAAGACTGAACACAGGCTTTCTGATTGGTTCTGTACAGTATCTGCATGAGCACACATTTGTATATGTGCACACAAACTGCTTTTTTGTAAACCATCTCATGCATTGTCCTTATAGTCCTTACATCTGAGAAAAGGAGCGAGAGAGCGTCTGAGGAAAACAGAACGTTCAATGTCACCGAGAGGTTCTGGCAACTCAAAGTAGGCAGATCAAACGTATTTATGCTTAAACTGGGACTGCTAAAAATGTGGGTAGCCTAAGAGGCTGAAGAGGGTTATTAAAATGCATAAATGTAGTTACATTTTCCACCAAAACATAAACTTACAGACATTAATCATTTAATATTACTAAAAGAATTGCCTTTAGAAACATACAATATGGAAATAAAATGGATTTTTCTCTGCATAGTTGTCTTGAAAAGACGACCTCTCCCACTGTTTGCACTGGAATGAATGAAGGTTCGGATCTATCAGCCACAGGCATGAAGAATGTTTAGTTAGAAGAGGAAAGATGGAATTCAATTAAATAAATACCAGGAAAGTCAGAAAATAAATAAGACTGCAACTTCTAAAATTAAAAACATACTTTAAATTTGACAAAGGACAATATCAAGAGGCATGAATATTTTGCAAAGGCCTCTCGATTACTTTGAGCATTTCTTTTTTTATCTGGGTGGTTTTCTGAGGATCAGTGCAGGTAAGAAGGCCAACATAGGAAGTACTTTTTATTTACGGTATATTATTTTTTAACCTTCAAATGATGGAGCAACCTTTCCATTGGTTGTGAAAGCAAATAAGTAATTTTACATACGTATCACACTTCTCAGCCTCCATGGAGGTGCCGTCATACATGGATGATGACGGCACCGCCTAGAAATCTCCTATAGTGATAACTGAATGCATTGACTGAATTTATTAGTTCAGTTCAGACCAGGAAGCAGGGTCGTAGTTTAATACTCCTCTCTGCAGCTTCTGTACTGCTACCCACCCGTTACCCTATTAAGACAGTGTTGTGCCCACGCCCAAAATTGAATAGATTAAAAAATAATCTAGAAGGAGGGAATCATCAAAATCTAATAAAAATAAACACAACTCAGACTAAAAAGAAAAATAAAACAATTAAATGTGGCCTACTGAACATAAGATCTCTCTCTTCAAAGACATTGCTAGTTAGTGACCTGATTTGTGACAATCAGATTGATTTATTTTGCCTCACAGAAATCTGGCTGCAGCAAGAGGATTATGTTACTTAATGATTTAGCTCCATCATACATCAGAGATCTGATTGTTCCATATATTCCTAACAGAGCACTTCGTTCTCAGACTGCAGGTTTACTGGTGGTTCCTAGAGTCTCTAGAAGTAGAATGGGAGGCAGATCCTTTAGTTATCAGGCTCCTCTCCTGTGGAACCAGCTTCCAGCTTTAGTCCGTGAGGCAGACACCCTGTCTACTTTTAAGGCTAGGCTTAAAACTTTCCTTTTTGATAAAGCTTATAGTTAGTGGCTTAGTTTATCCTGAACTATCGCTGTAGTTATGCTGCTATAGGCTTAGGCTGCTGGAGGACATAATGACCACTTTCACCCTCTTAGCTAAATTCTCACACTACTCTCCAATTTTGCATTATTTGCTGTTATTTCAGCTTTTAACTTTATGTTCTCTCTCTTTTCTCTTCCTAGAAGCTACACCTGGCCTGACTCTGTATCTACCTGTGATACCTTTCTGGAGAGGGGCATCGTCCGAGCTTCTGCTGGCAACAACTTAATGCTCACCCTCTACCGATGATCCACATAGCCCTGTCTTTCAGTGTTTAACCCTTTCTCTCTCCTAGACATGGCAATTGACTGATCTTTACTGTGACTAACTCTATGTGCTCTTTTTCAGACTCTAACCTTGAAAACTGGCTCAGAGTTTATCTGTTCTTTCTTTCTAGATGAAACGACTAAAGGAGCTACATCCATTAACATTTACTTTTCCTTCCCATAGAAAGTACTCCTGGATCAGTGCTTCTTTGTTCTCTTTGTGTCTCTGCTCTGTTCTCTCAAACCCCCAGTCGGTTGTGGCAGATGGCCACTCACACTGAGCCTGGTTCTGCTGGAGGTTTCTTCCTGTTAAAAGGGAGTTTTTCCTCTCCACTGTCGCTACATGCATGCTCAGTATGAGGGATTGCTGCAAAGTCAACGCCAGCGACTGTCCACTGTCTCTACAAGCTCATCCAGGAGGAGGGAATGCTGCAAGTCACTGACTGGATGAAATCTGCTGGGTTTCCTTAGACATAAAAACTTTTTATCCAATTTAAATAAATAACTAACTCTGACTGCACTGTTCAATTGTTAGAAATAATAGGAATGTATGAACCTGACTGTTGTGAAGTGCCTTGAGACAACATGTGTTGTGAATTGGCGATATATAAATAAAACTGAATTGAATTGTTTTCTGGGCAGAAAAGTTTTTTTTTTTTTAACATGACCAATGCATGTGTGGCTGCTTATTGGAGACACAGAAAAATGATGGTGCGAGCACTTTAGTGGGAAAAGTGGCTAAGCTTAGTCTCCTGGTTTTGCTCCGGGATTATGAGACAACTGGAAATTGCAGTTTATGTAAAGAAACAACTCAAAGCTCGGGGATGAGGACACAACAAATGTTGTCGACTGCCTTGTGTTTGCCTTTTTCTTTCCCACCTTTTCTTTTTACATTTTTCTTGATTTCAGACATGAAAATGAATGTAACCACAAGCTCAAACACATTTGAAAAGGAAATATTATAAAAATGATGATATATGCCTGTAAAATCTAGTAAGGTATTATATACCGGTAGCTAAAAATTTAAACCGAACTGTTATGACATAGAAAAAACCCATTATTGTGCGGCACCTGGTCTCAGGAGGGTGATCCCACAGCCTCCTCCGCCTGCTCCTGTAAGCTTGCTGTGAAGCCCTCTGGCCGCCGTGACCTGGCACAACGTGTCTAAAGAAGGATGTCCTACACCCATCACATTCAGATGATGCTGGTTGATGTCAATCAGCTCCTATAATGGTTAAATGAAGCTGTAAAAATACAGGCCATGAACGGTAAACATATTTACGTGAATATAAGCTCTAGGGTTCCAGTGCTTTTATGTTATAGGATATTATCAAATAAAATAAGGTTGTACTTCCTGACTGCACATTTTTAATAAAAAAACATTTTACCCAAATGACTGATAAAATTTTACCTCTAAAATATTATAGTGCTCTCCTTTGATAGGCTCACAAGTCATCTCGTTTAGGACTTTCTCACATGTGCAGGAAATGGCATCGACTGAATCCAAAACGGGGATCAAGATGAAAGGAAACTGCAGGAGGGCAAAACAAAAACAGACCCACAAGGCAGATTAACATCTCCAGCATACCTTGTACACAGTTCCTGCAAATGCGAGTTTTTTTTTATGCGCTGAAATTTACAAATGCTGAGCAGATTTCAAGAGACAGCCTGCATGCAGGCAGCACATTTGACTGATTGTGTCCAATACTGGCACAACATCGTGCAATCCCAATCTCTGTCCGGGGTGGAAAGCTGCACACCTGCTGGTGTCGCCAAGGCAACGCCACACAGGGGTGCTGGCTAAGAGTTTAATTTTAATGTTTTATGGAGGCACTCAACCCCATGCCCTGGAGTATCAGCCGCACAAAAGCAGTGCCTATTATATTAATTATAGTGTCGGCAAGTAACACACGGGGAGGGAAAAGCCGTTTAGTACCTTGTTAATTTTGTCCTTCACCCTGGCAACAAGTACCTTGGTGCTCCGTGGTACTTTGGTGTTGGTGAGGAGGATTCTTAACAACGGCACCCTGGCAGTAAGAAAGATCGGAGAGTTCAGAGATCTGCTGATGAGGGGGTGATTTCACACACAAACCTTAATTTCTGTTACCAAAACCACAGAGTATAGCTTTTTTAATTGGCTTATTAATCAAAAACTCATAAGCATTGCATCAGTACCTGCTCAGTGGTATTATCTTTCCAGCTAAAAATCTCAGCATACCACCTATGTATAAAAAAATTTTAAAAGGAGGTTATTTGGTGATATTGTTAAGTGTTGGTAAAATAATAATAGTGTCTCTACTGAGATTAAAAGGTAGGAGAAACAATTTTTTGGGGTCATATGTCATGTTTAAACACTTTTCTGTCTCACCCCACGTTCCAACAGCGTTGTCTACTCCTGAGGGATTTCCATGGACGATCTTCTCAGCTTGGAAAGCCCAACTGTTGATGAGCTCCAGATCCTCCTGACACCATCTGCAGTCAGTTCACAACGACACAGGGTACTGTTTAATGAGCGATCACAATTACAGGTAAATAGCTGTGTGTTTAATTGAACTATTACAGAGGCACTGTTTGGGATTGCACAGTCTCCATTAGCACACTCGTGTGTTTTAGATCATTAAACACCATTTAATTTCAGATTAAGATTACATGGGTAAATAAAAAAAATATGCAGTTTTCTGATTATTTCATTTATTAGGAAAAAAAGCTTTAAAATCTGCCCCTACGTGAAAATAACTATGATCAACCATATTTTGGACAGCTGAGTTAAATGAATGAATTACTGCCTATATTGACCTCTAAAATCAAGAAACCACTTAGTCTGAAAGCACGGTGTAGGGTAAAAGATTTACAAGAGTAACATCAAGAACAAGAAATAAAGTCACCAACATCTATCAGCCTGGAAAGGTTAGAAAGCATTTTCTAAGGTTAAACCACAGTGAGAGCAATTATCCACAAATAGAGAAAATACTGAATAGTGTTGAACCTTCCAAGTAGTGGCTGGCCTACCTAAATTACTTCAAGAGTGCATCAATCATTGATCTGCGAGGGCACGAAGGACCAAGAACATCTTAATCACTGCAGGCCTCACTTGCCTCAGTTAAGGTCAGAGGTCATGAAGAAAGACGCCAGGCAAAATGGTATCCATGGTAGAGTTCCAAGGCCCAAACCACCGTTGATCGAAAAGAACACTAAGGTCTGTCTCACATTTGCCAACAAACATCTTGATGACTTTTGGAAAAATATTTTGTACTAAGTGGTTTTTGTTACATCTGGTATAAACGTACCACTACATTTAGGAACATCATACTTAACTTAAACAATTCTGCAATGAAGAGAGGATCAAAATTCCTCAACAGTTATGTAAAAGTTTAATTGTTAGTTATCACAAATGGCAGTTGTGATAATTGCAAAAAGCTGCAAAAACAGTAGTTAAGTTTAGGGGGTAATTACTTTTTCACACTGGCCTGGGTATCCAAATGAATAGCTTTCTTTCTCTTAATTAACGAAATCATCATTTGAAAAGTCCATTGCATGATTCATTAAGTTATCTTTGTAAAATTAAAATAATTTTAATGTTTGATATTCAAAATTGTTGGGATAAAATGATCTGAAACATTTAAGTCTGATTAAAAAGAGATCAAATCTGTAAGGGGGAAATACTTCCCTGATTTAAATGGATGTAACTCTCAACCAAATTTTGTGGATCTAAATAAGAATCAGATTTTTTGCAACACATTTTCCAAAAACACACGGCATATGCTAATGTAAATAAAAACAACAAAAAGTGATGAGTCGCAACTCGCGCAGGTCTTTTTCAAGTCAAGTTAAAACAATATCTTATGTATGCAATAATTTATTTTAACATTTGCTGAATCTGACACAAAGCAACAGGTTTAAAACAGGGGTTACGTTGATGCACAGGTAACTTTTAGATTGTACAGACAACTAATCCTAAAACACACATACAGTTTCTGCAACACATGAAACTTTCTGGCTTGGATGTGTCAGTTTTTTAAAACTTTTAGTTTTATTTGTAAATAAAAAATGCAACACGTGACTTTAAACCTTTTGAAAGCAAAAAGAATCATTGTCAAGACTGCGAGAAATGTTTCCTTCAGATCTGAAACATTTGCAGAAAGCTGAAAAAAGAAGCTTTGATCCAACGTAAGACAAATTTGCCAGGCCTTACTTTTATTAAGCATGTCACCACAATCAGATTGGAAAAATCAAGCCAGCAAAGCACAACTTAAACTTGCATAAATACCTTGTATAACCCAATGACTATGTTTACTGTTTAGACAAAAAACCCAGAGACTATTTGTGTTGAAGCAAAAATCCCAGCTCATAAAGGGAAACCCTGGTCTTACCCAGCAGTCTGCTCCCACTCTTTGAAGGGAGTGGGAATGGCTCCACTCGCGCAGAGGACAGCTGCAGCTAAACACACCGAGTAGGCAGCACTTGAGCCCAGTCCTGCTCCAGTCGGCAGTTCTGACCACACACACACCGTCAGACTGGGCATATCTCTGAAAACGCAACCACAAACAATAAATTCATGTTTTCAATTAACTTAAATTGTCTACATGTGACTAAAAAAAGCTAAAAAACAGATGACTGTGGTATGTTTTTTTATTTGAAGGGATAGATTTGCTAATACATCTGCAAAAACAAGGAAAAGATTGCATGATGATTCAGTTCCAGCATTAACATGCAGAATGAATTTCTTTTAATGCTACACTGATGATGCAGTAACACATAGACTGCTTAATAACAGCAGAAACAAACTTGACACTTCTGTCTATGTCATTTCAGAGTGGTTGCTTTCAGGCAGAGAAAAATACTCTAAACTAATTGTCCAGTACTGCTCTCAAGGGGGAAACCCATCCAGACTTGTTAAAGGGTGCAGAGTGGCCTGCACCTGACTCTCATTAGTGGCCATCCTGTCAGAAAACCTTCACCTCTCTCTGACACGGCAGCACCGTGTCAGCGGCGATTAAACCCTCCAGCAACCTGCAGCCCGTAATGTTCCTGAGCATCTTCCCTGCTCACAGCAGCTGGGTCTGCAGTGTCCACCGATCTGTCTCCATTAGCTGTCTTTATCTCAAAGAAAACTGTTTTAATTCATCCATTTAACACATCCATGCCAATAAGGAAATACATTTTCATATTAGGGTTGTAAAGTAAGGAGGTAAAAACTGCAGGCCTGCACATGAGTGCAATAAATCTCTAAACGAGTGTTCATCACCACGTTTTCTTATACGGGTACATCTAAAAACATTTTGAATATGATGAAAAAATGTTATATTTTTCCCTCATTTCAGAAAGTGTAACTCATATTATACAGATTCATTACCAGTCATTCATCCATCGTCTTCCACTTATCCAGGATCAGGTCATGGGGCAACAGGTCCAGGAGGGAACCTCAGAAATCAGAAATCCAGAACTTTGCTTTATGGGTCAGTTCTTTCTTTACCACAACAGATCGGAGCAGCGCCTGTATTACTGCAGACAGAGCCCCCAATGCGCCGGTCCATCTCTCGTTCCATCCTACCATCACTTGTGAACAAGACACTTGAACTCCTCTGCTAGAGTCAAAGACTGACCCCAGATCCAGAGGGGGCAGTCCACCTTTTTCAGGTTGAGAACCATGGTATGAGACCTACAGGAGCTGACTTTCATCCCGGCGCCTTCGCACTTAGTAGTGAACTGCTCCAGTGCACGCTGGAGGTCATGGCCTGAAGAAGCCAACAGAACCACATCATCTGTGAAAGGCAAAATGAGAGTCCTGAGGTTCCCCAACCAGACACCCTCCTCTCCACGACTATGCCTTGAGAGCCTGTTGGTGAACACCACAAACAGGATCGATGACTCCCTGGCAGACTTCAACATTACTGCTCTCAAGTGCACAAGGCAAGATCCATAAAGATAAGAGTGTGTTTGGTGTGGAAGAACTTCAGCGATATGCACAGATTCCTGACCTCAACCCAATAGAACATGTTTAGAATTAATTAGAGATGAGACTGTGAGCCATAAGATATCACTCAAGTTCATATGCGTGCAGGAAGATCTGTCAACGCCTTTGCCAATATAGTGCATCTGCAAACACAGTCACTATTAAAATGCTAAAAATGTAATAAAGCATTCCTACTGTCTATCCAAAATAACTGTGGGTGAGTTCCAGTAATCTTAATTAATATCCTCTAAATGTATTCCAACTTGTGTTTAATATAATTTTTTTTTGTAAATTGGGCCAGAAACCTCCCGTTACATGATATGGAGCACAGTGAACTTTTCCCGCACAAAATGTTTCCTTTGACAAAAATATAATACTTTGTCTGCAGACACAGTCAGTAGCTTCCCCTGCAACATTTGACACTTCCAGATAACAAAAACTTCAAATTATCACATAATTTACCTGTGGACCCAGAGCATAAACATCTGTCCGCATTTCTTGCCAACGGTGGTTATGAATTACCATACCTACTTTATTTATAAACCGCAATAAAACAACGACAGCTGAAACAACGTGCATAACTGCAAACTCTAAACACACATTGAAAGAAAAAACATAGAAATTAGAAAATTAGACTCCTAAACACAATGAAACCATTTAAAACAAAAAAGGCCACTGATGTTAAAAGCCAAAGAATTGAGGGGCTGAGGAGATACGTTGGGACAAGGTAATTCAAGCATTTAAAAATTTAAATAAACGTTTTAAAATAAACTCTTAAGGTTTTACAGGCAACCAGTGGAGTGAGGCCAGCACAGGGGAGATAAGTTCTGTTTTTGAGTCCCAGTTTAAAGGACGTGCAGCACAGTTTTGAACCAGCTGCAGACAAGAGAGCAAGGACGGACTCACTCCAACATACCGTCCATTACAGTAATCTAAGCGAGACGATATGACAAGCATCGTTCACTGTTTCAAAAGGTTGCCTGGCCAGAAATATTTCACTTTTGCCGACCGCCTTAAATAACAAAAGCAGGGCTTTAAAACTGCTCTAATCTGGCTGCCCAATTTAAAATCACTGTTTAACTTAAAACCCAGATCGGCAACAGTAGTTACAGTAGATGAGAAAGAATTTCATGATTTTATGGGCCTGGTTTCTGTAAAATGTGGAAAAGAGCATTGGCAAAATCTTACCCTGATCCGAAAAGTGATAAGTAGATGTAAAGGAAAGCTAAGGTGGCTGTGGTACTGCTGTCCAAATTTTCATTGGTCACACCCATAAATTCACGAAGTCTCTTGACCAGCTCAGGATCCATACATTGTCCCTCTTCTTTTTTACCTGTTAGTAATATAACAAAATAAAAAAAACAGAACAAACTATTTACAAAACGCACTAGCGTGAATTTATTCCACAACACGCTAGTAATAGGTTATTAAAATGTTTGTGTCGATTTAAACACAAGTCTGAATCAGTGGATGTGATCTGAAAAGAGTATTGCTCTAAAAAAGTTAGAAATCATCCCCCAGCCAGAGTTAAATGTGTTAGTGTGCTGCATCTTCTCTCACCGCTTAAACAGGGGTTCAGCTGCTTCAGTTCAGAGAGCTCCCAGCAGACGAACGTGTCAATATTAGGTAGTTTAATGGAAACTTTGCCATCGGAGCTCGCTTTCAATTGCAAATATGTTCTCAGGTTTAAACTCACAGCAAGAGCCACCTGCAAAAAAGGAACATGCAACTGAATTCATCCTTCAATAATCCCTTCTGATTACAATTAATCCCTTCCTATGTCCATTTCTTACCCATGTACTGAAACCATGGCATATCAGTTTATTGTTCCTTGTTCAGAAGTATTATCATGAATTATCTTAGTCAACTTAGTCAGGCCTTAAATCCAAGAGAGAAAACCAACAACTGGTATTCTTAAAGACTATGTTAACACCCATAATAGCAATACATTTTCGCTGCATTTTTCTCTTTCAAACACAACATATCGACTCTGTTGTATAGTACTGAGCGTGAGAAAGATTCAATGCAATACAAATCAGCACTGTAATTAGCCCGTTTTATATCCAAGGCACCCAGATTAGATTTTGAGGTCTGGGTTGATGGAAACTCTTAGTTTTCCCACTTGTTGACTTTTAGAGACATTCACTTCTGAGGGAAAATGTAAAACTACATTAAGCAGTGATGGATTTGAATACTTTAGTTGTTATAAAGCAACAGCCCGAAAAGGTCCTGTTGCAGCACTGTCTTAAAAAAAAATGGCGATGGTTATACTTTGAAATCTTAATATGAAAAATTGGGAGCAAAATACAAAGGTGCAAAATGACCAGCATCCAACAAGGCTTACATCAGTTCAAGCTGAATAATCAGCACACCAATAACTCGAACCCACTCTACACATTGATAATAATAATACACGAAAAGGAAACTTGACAGATTAGATGGTGCGCCTTTAAAATCTTAGTTTAGCAACCACAATCCCAGCTTGGTTTTAAATGTGTGTTTATATCATACCTTTCCATGAACAACAGCATGTTCTCCGTGGAGGATCGCTTTCCCGGGAGCAGAAATCAGACAGTCTCTAACCTGCATCTTTCTGCCGGTTTCTACAGCTTGAAATCTTCCCAAATTCAACTTTTTACTCACAGTGTTGTCATTGAAAAGGCTTAGTTGATGTTAATCCGCTGAGGCCGGGGAAACCAGGCAATAATTTAAACTCACAAATATGTGGTTAAATTTCGCGAACAATCGGAAAAAGTTCCAAGAATTGAACCACGCATTTCAACACCAGTCTAACGCTCTGACAGCTATCAACGAAGCTAAAAAAAAAAAACGTCACCTCCAACATCCAATCACCGCCGCAGCTGCGTCAACACATTTTCTTCTGACCAATCAGCGTCCCGCAATCTGCCTACGACGGGATGAGTTGACCAATCGTGCGATGAAAACGAAACGCCTACAAACTATGGACACAGATGAGGGACAAAACTCGGAACTAAACAGCACTCGGTTTCGGTTGCTACCCCGTAGCTCGGTATGAACTCGGTTATTATCAGACCTGCTCTCCTCCGCTGTTTTATGAGGACACAGAGGATCATAAGCGAGCATCGGACACATAAACCACTGTGTTCAGACAGAAGGTATCTGCGAACTCACATGTTTACAGTGTTGTCTCCTCTGATGCCTGCCCGTCATACCAACAGAGCAGAGAACCGCTGAAACCAACCATATAATGTTGTACATGTTGTCTCTACGCCTATGAAGTAATTTTATATTAATTACTTTCTTTTCTCCAGCAGTTATGCCACTGAAGACAACAAGTCCCCCAAAATATACACTAAAACTGGAGATAAAGGTAAATCAGCCTGAATAACACAATCCACGAACTACAGTTAAAACAACCCATAGATCTTGTGTGGTGTACAAATGTATTCGGTCCCCCTGGGTCAATACTTCGTAGAACCACCTTTGGCTGTAGCCAAAGCCGCCTGTCTTTTGGGCTATGCCTCTACCAGCTTTGCACATGTAGAGATAGATAAGGGGGTCCTTTTTCTTTGCAAAATACCTGAAACTCTGTCGGATTGGATGTAGAGTATCTGAGAACATTAATTTTCTTGTCCTTTCAGGTTCACAGTTGGATTTAGGTCTGGACTTTGACTGGTCCATTTTAATATGTTTTCATCTAAACTATCCCATTGTAGCTCTGGCTGTATGTTGAGAATCCAGGTTTTCTTTAAACATTTAATGTGTTTTTGCTCTGTCAATATTCCTATTAACTCTGACTCGCCTCCCTTAGCATGAGGCTGCACCATATTTCACTGTGGCGATGGTGTGTTTAGGGTGATGTGCAGTATTAGGTTGCCTCCATTCGTTACATTTAACTTTTAGGTCTGAAATGTTTAATTTTGGTCTAATCTGACCGGAGCACCATCCCCATGTTTACTGTGTCTCCTACATGGGTTGTGGAAATCCAGAAAGGAGACTTCTTATGATTGTCTTTCAACAATTTCTTGATTTATGCCACATTTCCAAAAAAGGCCAGATTTGTGGAGTGCATGATTAATAGTTTTCTGTGGCCTTATTTTTCCACCTGTGCTGTAGATTTCTGCAGCTTCTCCAGAGTTACCATTGGCCTCTTGGCTGCCTTGTTGATAAATGCTATTCTTGCATGCTTCTCAGTTTAGGTGGATTGCCATCTCTTGGTGGGTTTCCATCAGGGCTGTACTAATTCCATTTTCTGATTATAAATTGAACAGAGCTCTGTGAAATGTTTTTAGTTTATGATATGGTTTTATAACCTAACCCTCCCTAAAATTTCTCCACATGTTCATTCCTAACTTGTCTGTGATGTTCCTTGGTCTTCATGAAGCTGTTTAATCAGCAATGTTCTCTAGCAAACCCATAAGTCCTTCACAAAGCAGCTGCATTTCTACTGATAACAAATTACACTAAAGGACTCTAATTTAATAAGGTGACCTCTGAAGGAAATTGATTGCACTGGATTTTATTTAGGGGTATCAGAGTAAAGTTGGGTGAAACAAATGCACACATTTTCAGAACTTTACTTGTAAAATGGTTTAAAAAGCTGAATGTTTTTATGAGATGCTTTGAAACCTGTCAATTAAATATTTTAATTTCTTGTTGGAAAATGTATTACTATATGCTGGCTCCAGCCTGACCCTCCTACAAGGGACAACTGGATAGGGTTGGTTAATGAAGTGGACATAATAGAAAAGATAAAGCTTTAGGTCTGTTTACATGGAGATATATTTACAAAATTATGATCAAATTGAACAACTTTTATAAGACAAACACAGCCTGATTTTAAAGGACTTAATTAGTTAATTCTGAAGAGTAAGGGGTTTCTTATGAGCTGTAAATAGCTAAGCAGAAGGAAGATGTATCTGTTCTTTATGTTTAAAAAGCAGTGGGTGGACTGGGGATGCTTGTGTGATTTCTTCTATGTACATTTACATTTAAATGCCACATGATGTGTATGAGAAAATGCGCCTAATGGACCAAATTAAAGCATGTAAATCTTGTGACGACATCTGTTAGGTAAGCAGAGTCTCCTTGCAGTCATATGAGTGCATATCAATATTCACGATTTATATATTTTAAAAATGTGAATGTTTTGGAAAACAAGATCAGAGGATGAGAGCTCATGATGTATTGACAGTCATAGATCAAAAACAAAAAAATTGTTTCTATTATATTTAGAATGAGTACTAGTTTTTGTTGGTCTCTCACATAAAATAGGAAAAATAAAACAACATTTGGTTGTAAAGTGAGAAAATGAGTTCATGGTGAGGGGGTATAAAGACCTTTTTAAGGTAACGTATATTTAAAAGAAACTAACATGATTCCTGCCTTCTAGGTTTCTCCAGCACATTCACAGGGGAAAGGAGACCAAAGGAAGATCACATTTTCGAAGCTTTGGGAAACACAGATGAGTTGTCTTCAGCTATAGGGTAAAATATGTATTATTACACGGTTAACTTATTTTATGCACACATGTATTTAAAACATGTTTTCTTTTGTCAAAGGGTGGGAAATGTGCATAATAATATGTAATCAGAAAAGAAAAATAATCCTGCTTATTATGTATTATAATGAGCTGCTTCAGAGCTCAATATAAATGCAAATTACAAAACTGAAAGCAGATGAAACTGAAGCGAAATAATAATGATACAGTGCTGGCTAGTCACTGATGGAGAAAGTGGACTTTTCTATGATAGAATTATAAAAACCTTTTACATTTAGAGTAATTACCAACATTTTAGCTTTTTCTAGTTTTTTTTTAAGTTAGGTTTTACTGAATTGGGAGACAGAGAGGTTCAAACATGTTAAACAGAACTATCTTGTTGCAACTTACTGGGGGGATACCAAAGGCCTTGCTGATAAAAAGAAATCTCTCAGTTTCAGTGAACTTCAGTTTAAGTTGAGTTGGTAACATGCTGTGATTGTTGAAAAGAACCAAAGACAAGATGTCCTTTTGCAGAGCTGTTGACAGGAAGTAAAACACCACTGATTAAAATTAATATCTGCTGTGTATCATACGTTTGCCTGACACACCTTCCTATCTTACTTTACAGATTGGCCCGAGAATTTTGCCTTGACAAAGGTCACATATTCACAGATCAGCTGGACAAGGTTTGATTTTAATGCCAAATTTAACTTTTTGTGCTGAAACCAACCCGCTCTCATCTCTCCCGACAGAACGAGAGCAGAGTGCAGGTTGGTTTCAACACAAAAAAGTTGAGCAGGGAGGGAAAACACTGAAAGAGGAGAAAATTAGCATTCATTAAATACATTTTTACTTTGTTCACTGCAGATCCAGTGCATTTTACAAGATGTGGGCTCCAATATTGCTACTCCTCAGTCATCTGCAAGAGAAAGCCATAGAAGTATGCAAATACAGACTGGTCTGATCTCATTGTTTATCTCTACTAATCTAAAATACTTTTCTTTTTTGTTTTACCAGAGAGAACAAAATTCAGTCCTCAGACAATCACTGACCTGGAAACGTGGATTGATCATTTTACAGAGGAACTCCCACCACTGACTAACTTCATTTTACCTGTAGGCATCATTCTGCTCCTGTAGATTTACTCCTGTAAAATATCAGATTATTCACATGGATGATTTGTATTTTACAGTCTGGTGGGAAGAGTAGTGCAGCATTGCACTTAGCTCGGACAATCTGTCGGAGAGCAGAGCGCAGGTCAGTTTTAGCACATACAGTTAGTTCAAAGTCACTAACCAAATCTGCCACTGTTTTGGTAGAAATTATATCTCTTCATGGCCAATAATGTATTAGTATTAGTATTGTAAAAGAATAACTGAAAGCCAGTGGCTCATGACATGAATGCTGCTAATTCTGTGTAATTGAATTATTAATTAAAAGGGGCTAATTAAAATATTAGCAGTGTGGAGTTCAATTAGTGAGGTCATTCAGTCGTGAACAAACAGGTATAAAAAAGTGAATTATTTAACAATGAAGGCAGCAGATGTTATACATGTTGATGATGGTGCATTCCTCTCTGAAAATAAAATAGGTCATTGCCCACATTTTTAAAACAGAGTAAAAAGTTGATTAGAGGGGAAACGTTTAAAGAAGTGTAGAAAATGGCAGGCTGCTAAACTACATTCTTCTCAACCAAAATGAGAAATGCGTTGAAGAAACCGGAAAACTACCGCTGAAATGGATTGAAGAATAGCCAAAATGGCAAAGACTCAGCAAATGATTAGCTACTAGGTGACCAAACAAGGTCCACAGTTACCTGTGAGGCAGGAAGCCCCCTCAAAGGCCCATTGTTGAGAAAAACAACATGGAGTGAAGAGGTTACAGTTCGCCAAAGAACACATTGGGCTGATGACCGCAACACTGTTTCTTTAGGGTTTTGCCAAGCGACCCCCAAAGACTATAATGAAACCTCAGTATGTTGTGAAGCATGGAGGTGTAGGCATCATGCTATGGGGATGTTTCTCCTATGGTGTCAGTCCTATCCTTCCTCACCAAGGATGATGGATCACTTTGAATACATCAAAATAACAGAAGAGGTCATGTTAAAACAGAAATGAAATGCCTTTGAAACAGGCGTTTTAACCAGACAACCATCCCATACACACCAATAAGGGAGCAGCATCTTGGTTCCAGACCAACATGTTGGTATGGAGTGGCCCCCTCCAATCTCCAGCTGTAGAATCCAGAATGCTTCTCTGTATATCAAGAGTTATCTGGATTCACACAAACTGTAAACCCCAAAAGTTTGAATGAGGAATTGTTGTTGAATTGTTTTCTCTGAATTGCATCCTTTCTCCAATTTTGTGAGTTTTTGTATGGCTTTGTATATCTAGAGACAGGGTGTATATTGCTGTTTTTAGTGTTGTCTGAATTTTGTCTGGTATTGCTCCACACAGATGTTTTCCCCTTTTAGACCAAAGGTTTGCAGGTAGATAGCATGATATTCTTCTGATTGGCTGAGTCTCATCTGGCCTGTGCATACAGTGACTTGCAAAAGTATTCACCCACCCCCCTTTGCATTTTTAATGTTTCGTTGCCTGACAAACTGGAATTAAAATGTTTTATTGAGAGTTTGCACCATTTCATTTACAGAACATGCCTACAACTTTGAATATTTGTATTTTATTGTGAAGCAAACAACAAACAGGACAAAAATAACAGAAAACCTCCCTGACGCCTCCGACCTAGTCTCAATTCGCAGGCAGACTGAAGAATATTTAGCACTATCCACCTTTCCCTCACCACCAACCAGTTCCCCAGTCCCTGCTGCTGAAAAACATCCACACAGCATGATGCTGCCACCACCATGTTTCACTGTGGGGATGGTGTTCTTGGGCTGATGGGATGTGTTGTGTACAGCTTATTGTGGTCCTTTGGATAAATACTCACCAGCTTATTTTTTGCAGATCCATCACATAAAATAGGCTTAAAAAACATTTAAATTACAGGTTGGAATGTAACAAAATAGGTAAAAAGCCAGGAGGGATGAATACTTTTGTAAGGCACTGTATATATATCTGTTAGTTTTCTCATCTGTAAATGTGCAGACTCCAGCATCCAGTTAAAACGTGTCCACCCAGCCCACATTAAAGAGAGAAAGAAAGAATACGGAGTGCTGGTTATCTATTTTTTTGTAAATAAAAGCTATTGTAAGAATTTTGAGCTTCAGTGTATTTTAGATGTGTTTAGATGTGTTTTCTGCTCCAACACAGCTCATTTAAATGGCTGAATTTGTTCCTCAACTTGTCACCAAGTTCTGCAGGATCATTTTAATAACCCATTATTTAATTTAGGTGTGCTGAACCAGGGTAACATCTAAAACATGCAGGGAGGGCAAAGGGATTTTAAATGTGAATGTATACTGTTCTTTTACAAGAGATTCACTGAAATTTTGTTGCATGTCATACATGCAGTGACAAAAGATATGTGTTTCTCATTTCACTGTTACTATTTTTTGACAGCTCTGTGTTGTTTTTCTTTATAGTGTTGCTCCTATTGTGCGTTCTGGGGAGGCGGATCCAGATGTTGCCAAGTTCCTCAACAGGTCGGTATTGGTATTATGTGTTAAAAACACAAACCTTTTTTTTTTCTGATTCAACATCTGATAAAAGTATAAACTTTTTGTTTGTACTCAGGTTGAGCGACTACCTGTTCACAGCTGCCAGATATGCAGCCATGAAGGAAACCAGAGAGGAAAAGATCTACAGGAGACCTGAATGAACACCTATAAATTAAAATCCTTGCCTTTGCGATGAGGGATGCGGATACTCTAGTTGTGTTGTAGATATTTATACATACAAAAGTGTTTTTAGTTCAGACAAAATGAACCAGTTAAGCAGTGCATGTATATCAAAGTTATAATTTTACTCAAACTCAGCAGTTCATCATATAAACCTAAAATAATGTAATTAACCTTTTGATTTCACATTGATTGTAATTTCTCTCAGAATGATTTGGGATATTTCTCATAATATGTGGCTTCTGCTTTTACGTGTTAACACAGTAGAGTATTTGTGACAGTCACATGATCTGGCACCAGCCCTGGCTCCTCTGGGACAGCGTGCAGGCCCATGTCATTAGAGACAGGTTGCGGTCTTCATAGGGCGGGTAGCGCAGATAGGTGACGCACTCAAACCGCGTCCCTCTAAGCAAGCATGCTTTTCTGTGTGAGAATGTATCGAAGCTGTAGCGGCCATGAAAGGACCCCATTCCACAGGCACCTTAAAGAAAGTGTTGCAAGTGTTGTTAAAAAAACTATTTTTGCTTTAACACATGCCAGCGCTTGAGAGGCAACAGACTCACCCACTCCACCAAACGGCAACGCCACCATCAGGCTCTGAAAGATGCAGTCATTAGAGCAAAAGCTTCCACTAGATGTTTCACTCATGAGTTTGGAAATGACCTGCATTAAAATAAAGGTAAATACACAATCAGAGTTTACAACGACAAAGAAGAATCCCGCTCCAACGTGCTACAATGTTGGTCAGAAATTTACATCCAAACTTCATGGGACTTTCTTCTTTTCGAGGGGAGGAACAAGCAAAAAATAGAACTTCCTCTAATCTACAAAACCTGTGTGTTCTAAGAATAGAAGACTACTTTCTAATTCATCAAAATATGTTAATTTAAACTGGAAAGCAGAGTCCCGGATGCAACTGGATATTTCTATAGGACACTTACAGGAGTTGGACAATGAAACTGAAACACCTGGTTTTAGACCACAATAATTTATTAGTATGGTGTAGGGCCTCCTTTTGCGGCCAATACAGCGTCAATTCGTCTTGGGAATGACATATACAAGTCCTGCACAGTGGTCAGAGGGATTTTAAGTCATTCTTCTTGCAGGATAGTGGCCAGGTCACTACGTGATACTGGTAGAGAAAAACGTTTCCTGACTCGCTCCTCCAAAACACCCCAAAGTGGCTCAATAATATTTAGATCTGGTGACTGTGCAGGCCATGGGAGATGTTCAACTTCACTTTCATGTTCATCAAACCAATCTTTCACCAGTCTTGCTGTGTGTATTGGTGCATTGTCATCCTGATACACGGCACCGCCTTCAGGATACAATGTTTGAACCATTGGATGCACATGGTCCTCAAGAATGGTTTGGTAGTCCTTGGCAGTGATGCGCCCATCTAGCACAAGTATTGGGGCAAGGGAATGCCATGATATGGCAGCCCAAACCATCACTGATCCACCCCCATGCTTCACTCTGGACATGCAACAGTCTGGGTGGTACGCTTCATTGGGGCTTCTCCACACTGTAACTCTCCTGGATGTGGGGAAAACAGTAAAGGTGGACTTATCAGAGAACAATACATGTTTCACATTGTCCACAGCCCAAGATTTGCGCTCCTTGCACCATTGAAACCGACGTTTGGCATTGGCATGAGTGACCAAAGGTTTGGCTATAGCAGCCCGGCCATGTATATTGACACTGTGGAGCTCCCGACGGACAGTTCTGGTGGAAACAGGAGAGTTGAGGTGCACATTTAATTCTGTCGTGATTTGGGCAGCCGTGGTTTTATGTTTTTTGGATACAATCCGGGTTAGCACCCGAACATCCCTTTCAGACAGCTTCCTCTTGCGTCCACAGTTAATCCTGTTGGATGTGGTTCGTCCTTCTTGGTGGTATGCTGACATTACCCTGGATACCGTGGCTCTTGATACATCACAAAGACTTGCTGTCTTGGTCACAGATGCGCCAGCAAGACGTGCACCAACAATTTGTCCTCTTTTGAACTCTGGTATGTCACCCATAATGTTGTGTGCATTTCAATATTTTGAACAAAACTGTGCTCTTACCCTGCTAATTGAACCTTCACACTCTGCTCTTACTGGTGCAATGTGCAATCAATGAAGACTGGCTACCAGGCTGGTCCAATTTAGCCATGAAACCTCCCACACTAAAATGACAGCTGTTTCAGTTTCATTGTCCAACCCCTGTATTTCTCACTTCAAAACTTGGCATGGAAAGAAAAATCAGCAAAAATGGTAAAATCCTGACCTCAGCTATACTAAAAACATACGGACGAAGATCAAACCCTAGGCCAGTGGCAGAAAAACATCCAATTTATATGGATTTGATTAGTTCTGCAAGAAGAACAGTTAAATATCCAGCCAGAATGATGCCAGAACCCCATTAGGGGCCATAGAAGGCAGGTAGTCACAATGCAACTTGATAAGGACGTTCATACACATATCAGTTGTAGTGTATGCATTATAGGCAGTATGTATAATTTTGACCCAGTGTGGATCAGAGAAAATTAACATTTAAACGTGAACCATTCTTGTTCTTTTAATTGATGGAAGTTGTTTGTTGTGCAATCATTTCAAACTGAAAAAAAAACCCTAAAACTAATATGAAATTCACAGCTATGGTAAGTATATGTAAACGTTTGATCTGCACTGTTATCACTTGTTATGGTGTACCTTATTATTGGTGGAATATGCATACACACAGAGAGGCTTCTCTTGCTTATTAATAAAGGCAATTGCTTCGTCCACGTCATTTACAGTTAGTACTGGGAGAACCGGGCCGAAAACCTCCTGTTGCATGATGGGGTCCGATTCTGCCACTTCTGTCAGAACTGTTGGGGCTTCAAAAACAAAAAAGGAGCTCTGAGCCTACTGACATTCTGCATGTATACGTAGGTGTTATGTTAGAGATAGTCAATGATGTAAGTTCTTACCAATATACTTCTCTGCCTCAGTCACCTGCCCACCCACAACCACCTTGCCAGATCTCCACAACAGCTCTCTTGTACGGTTGAAGAACTCCAGGTTGACCATGCGACCAAAGCTGCGGGACTCTCGCGGGTCAGGGCCGTAGAACTGCATCAGGCAGCATTTCAAGGCCTGCACCAGCCGCGCCTTAACATCTGTGTGGCAGAGAATGTAGCTGGGAGCCATTATGCTCTGACCCGCATTGTGGAAACGTGCCCATGCAATTCGTTGCACGGTAGTGGCGATGTCACAGTGCTGGTCCACGTAGCACGGGTTCTTTCCTCCCAGGATCAGGGTGACAGGAGTGAGGGTGCGAGCTGCAGCCAAAGCAATTTTGCTTCCATCCTCTCTGTTTCCTTAAAAAGGAGTGACAGCCATGTTTAATCATTAAACCCATTAAACCTTGTATTAAAATGAAGACGATACGTTTACCTGTAAAGAAAACATGGTCAAATTTGAGCTCCACAATTTCAGGCAAGTCACTGATGCCTGCAAGAACCACATGGAAGCATTCCTTGAGGAAAACAAGAATTAGTATCAGCATTTCATTCAAATAAGATCCTTCCTGTAGTTTACGCAAATTAAATATAAATCATTCTTAAAGTGGTGCTGAGAATGACAAAAAAATATGCTAATGATGGTTTTATACAAGTGAACAAGACTACACTTATGGAGGTAAATTTTGTTCTAACAACTTTCAGATCAAATTATTTTTGTATCACTTTACTAAATGAGATCCTGACCTCCTAATTTAACAGTAGTAGAAAAAGATAACCGACTCTGATGAAAACACAGATGATGTTGAAATGTTAGCTTGCACAATAAAGCTGAAAACTGATCAGTGACCTCTTGCCCTTTGTGCTTTTCCATGTATGATGTCCTTTAGCTGTGCAGCACCTGATTCAGCCATTGTTTGTTGAAGGTGTGCACAGGGCCTTAATATTATAATAATTTTATTCAACTCCATTCTATGTTACTCACATAAATTTAAAGCTGGTGAAAAGTTTCCATACACTCATCTTGAGCAAGAATATCACAGTCGTGGTTTTTTTTAAACAAGGCATTTCAACAGTTTTATTTTTTATTTTTTTTACCAACAAAACAACTTCAAAACAATGAATTACTTGAAGTCTGAAATTGTGGATTTCCTCTAATCCATAATGTCAGTCATAAACATACAAACAGTACCTCCTCAAGCTTTGGTTTAATGTCCCTTCTGCAAGTTGCAGATTGCCACACATTTGTTGTAGCCATCGGGAAGATTCTGCTACATCAAAAGTTTAATGTTTACCTGGTTTGATCCATTTTAAAACCATGTTTTGGTCTGAGGTTCAGATCATTGTCCTGTTGTTTCCAAGTATCACCCATCTGACCCAAACTGTCCCTCTCCAATGAAAGGAAAGGTTGGGCTTTTCAAGAACATTCCTGGAACTACAAAGGGCCAAACTCTTCATAGACTGCATGCTGCTGGAAAACCAGTACCACTGTCCACAGTAAAGCAAGCTTGGCATCATGGTGGACTGGGAGGGTGGGAACAATGATACAACATCTGCTTCAAAACAGGCAGATTCAAGATTGACTAAAGTTTGCAGATTTTCACATGAAAAAAAGAGATTGAGCTGTTTGACAACAATTAGAAGTCAATGTGGAGGAGTTGAAATGAAGCTTTCAAACCTAGGAAACACTGAATCTATCAAGAATGGTGGTGGTGGTGGTGGTAACATCATGCTGAGGTTCGATTTAACTTCCAATGCTGGTGGGTGCTGTTGCACAGACAACCAACACATTTCCCTCAAATTACCAGCTCAGTTGAACATTTAACACAACCTGGTGTTTTAATACAATAATGGTCCCAAACACACATTATAACAGGTCTTGGAATCAATAACTCAGGCAAACTTTAACCTTCTGGAATAGTCCCAACCTCAATCCAATTAAAAAGGTACACACTCTGCTTCAAAGTGTTTGTGGCACAAACCCAACTGGTTCAAATTCCCACCACCAATTCTCCTAATAAAAGTGGTCAAATGTCCAGCCAGAAGTATGCTGAAAGCTTGTGATGGCTACGAAAGGTACACGTCTCTGCAACTTGCTGAAAGACATTTATCCAAATGTTAATGCTGGTTTATGCATATATTTGAGTTTGTATGTATTTGTCTGACCATGTGTAGACTGGAGCGATTATGCAATAAATTTGAATGTGTGCAACAAAGTTTTTTCTTGTTTTTTAAAATACATTGACGTTATTTGTTGGATGATTTGGTTATTCTGGAAAAAGGCCCAAATGGATTATTTCTAAAAATGAATGCCCATGATGACTGGATAGAAACGTTTTGTCTGCATCATATGTACAGTTTACGAATCTGAAAAAAAATGTAAATATTTACTCACTTTTGAGAGTTTTAAAATCCAGTTAGTTTGAAATTTTACACAAGCAATCATTGAACACAACTTTCAAACAAAAGTTTTAAAAAGGAGCAACAGCCAGTGTCTTTCTGCCGATTGGACCTCTCTACATCAAACATCACATTGCTTTTTGTTTTAGTGCGTTTAACTAGATTTTTACCCTTTAAATTTAAATTTTTTCATGGCATCTCAGATTTCCCAGAATTTTGAAAGCTAGTAAAATGATTCCCCTTGGAAGCTTCAGTAATAATTTAAGTTGTTAAGTCATAAATAAATTACTACAGAGTGACTTATCACGTCCTTAACACTTAAATTTGATTTTGCTCAGGGATTTCAGCTTGTAAGGTACTTTAACCTCAGCAAATGCTCTACAAACTTTTTTCCATCTACTTTCCAACATATTACACCACCAGCCAGCTGCTGTTTGGGAGGTGAAATCATGTTGTGTAACTTGCTGAAAGACCTTTGAAGCAGTCAGTCCTCTCTGCTCGCTTACTTACGTTGTCCAAGTAGAAAGGAATGAGACGATTCAGAAGCTCTGCTGTGTGCACGGTGTACTCAGAGGGACTGATGAGTGCACAGTTTCCTACAAGAAAGAGCAAAATATCACCGGTTGTGAGATTCTCCATAAGACCATGTGTGGTTACAAAAACGCTGCACACCTGCTGCGATGGCTCCAACCAGAGGCACTAAACACATCTGGACAGGACTGCACCAGGTCCCCATGATGAACACCACCCCCAGGGGCTCACTGATCACAAGACACTCGTCCAAGCTGGTAGACTTCACAAACAAGTTCAAAGTTAGGTTACAAGTAAAACAAACCAGCAAAGGAAAATACTTGATCCCACTGAGTTCTTAAAAGGTCAATGCAACTTAAGTTTAATCTACTTTGGTGGACTCGGTACAATGAATTTCTTTGTGGCAACCAGACTGGAATGTTTTCTCTAAAAAAAATTTAAAAACATTGTTGTGTAAGCCTTGAATAATCCCAGTGGGTTTGTTCTGAAGATGTTTTGGAGAATTGAGGCAACTCTAATGGGTTTCTCACCAGATTCTTTTCCACAGACTGAGGTTCCATCCACTTCTTCAGGTTGCTGATGGCGTGCAGAGCCTCATTCTTAACCGTGATCAGTTCAAACACGACCGTTTCAAACCGTGGCTGGTTGAAACGGAAAGAAAACGGCCAATATATGTGACACCAAATCCAACATTTTGCAGCTACTGCTCAATAAATTACAATATGAATGATAAGTTAAGCTCAGTTTATTCATTTAAAAGGTTAAACATACAGATTTGTTAAATGCACAGTGATATTTAATTTCAAGCATGAATTTCATTATGGCTGAAGCACTGAATCCACTCGTCAGTTTTCACTCAATGTTGGAAAGGGGACAGATGATGTACCTTATGAAGGTCCCTTCCAAGAGCATCCACAAAGTCACACTCATGCTCTTCCAGCATCCGCACCACAGCCTCCAGCTGGGCCAGTCTGAAACCTTCCTTCAGGGTCCGTCCAGCCTGAAAAGCGATTCTCGCCCTCCTCAGCAGATCTACACACTCCAGGGGGTATGTCCTCAAACAGGGCTCCCCCAGCCTGGTCCTGGAACAACAAACTAGTATCAGCACTAACATGGTCATTCTAAGGGAACTTCTAATCTGCATCACATTAACACTATACCGTCTGCATGTTAAACGACCATTCCTCTGACAAACATAACACGCTCTGATTTTTCCACTCATGTTCACTCAAGTCAAAGAATTAGCAGTGCTGGCTTCGCTAAAGGGGCTAAGTTCAAGTTAAGCCTGGGCACCCACTCAGTAAAAATCCCCACTGTTGGGGAGGATAGTAGGAAATCCTACCAACTCCAGCCAATCAGGTGATGCACATAAAACTAACAGTGCTGCAGAATGACCTGGAGCCACAGATCTTTTTCATACTTCCATTCATATTCGTGAAATAAGAGTAAAGAAAGTCAATAAATGCAGATGGCTCAAAGGAAAATAAAAATCAAATTAATTTACCTGCGCAGGGCTTTGAACCATCGGTTTGAAGATGGACTCGGTGGGCTGCTCATTATTTTACAGTTCAAGCTGAGGCAAAAAAAAAATGCGGTGCAGAAATGGAAAATCTGTAGAACCTCTGTTCACCTTTGCGGAGAGCAACCGAACCAAGGCGGTGAGTTCAGGGGAAAACGTTTGACACAAATGCGTGCGCATTTGCACCATAATCCTCCATGTGTGGTATGCAGAAAAAAAAGTGTAACAGCGAACAAGGACACAACCTTCAGCCTCCCACAGTGGGCCTCATGGCTCAAACAGGTGTTTTTAATCAATCATTTATTGAAGCTAAAGGGAAAAATAAAATCACTGACGGCACGCGCAGGATTTAAATGGTTTATATAATACTCAATTCAACAATACAGGATTTTAAAAAAAAGTATTTTACATGTAGACAAGCCTGTCGAAACAAAAAACACTCAACACTATTGTGCAGTCGGCTTTGAAGACATGAAGATTATACGTTTTGACAGGAGAGTGGGGAAGGATTTTAGCTTGCTTATTATTATTTCTCATACTAGAAGAGTGGATGGTTTTTCAAAGTCAGTGTTAGTTCAATGAAACGTTTAAAATCTATCCTGCTCTTGACATCATTAAAAAAAAAAAAAAAAAAGCACACACGGGGGAGCTCGAAGGGAGACAAAACATCACATCCTCAATGTAGTGTATCGAATAATTAGAAGCATTTCCAGTTCTTATAGAGATTAAAAAAGGCATTGAACTGACGTATGGGTCCCCCACTAGTTTGCTTAATTTAAAAATCTCGTTAGTAGAAAGGATGCAAATTCCTCACTGTGCCTGAGAGTTTAGTTACACTCATTATGGGCATGAATTTCACACTCGTTTGGGGCTTTAACAAGAAGCATTTCAACTGTTATTTTTCAGGATAAAATTGCCCCTTTTTTTTCTAGTTTACAGAAGATCAAATAACAGGCTCAAATATTAACATACACCCCACAGATATTTGGTAAATACCTCCCTGCAAGTTGCAGAGACTGCCTTCAACGAGCTTCTCGTACAGTTTTCAATAAACAACCCAGGAACCTTCTAGACACAAGCCTGGAACAGCAGTGCCACTGTCCACAGTGGAGAGTTTTACATTGCAAAGGACTGAGAGGATGCCAACCAACGTTTTATCATCATACAAGATGATGATGAAGCTTTTTGACCCCAAAGACAAGAGGATTGTTTGGAGGAGTGAAGGAGAGGCTTTCAAACCTGCAGCAATGTAACAGCGCATGGTGGTGGTAGCATCATGATCGGGGCTGTTTTGCCGCCAGTAGTAGAGCTACTGAACAAAGCAGATGAGATAATGAAGAAAGATCACCTCCAGATTCTTCAGTTTATCTCAAATAAAGAGCTAGATGTTTAAAGCTTGGACAAAAGTGGGTGTTCCAACAGGATGATCCCAAACATAGATGGGGTAGTAACAGGAAACCAAGGTCAGAGTCCTACACAGACCATAGATAAAGTGGGCTAACGTTAATATCATGGAGCAGTGTCAACCCTACTGCAAATTCGCAGAGTATTATTACAGTCAGAGACCGTGCTCTACCATTTCTGCTAAGACGAGTCTTTAAATACCCATCCAGAATTACACCAGAAGCTAGCCGAAGGCTACAGAAAGCATCGGATTTCTCTGCAACTTGCTGATGGACATTTAACCAATCAGTGGGGGTGTACACATGTATTTGATGCTGTTTGTATATTTTTTATCCAAAGACAAAACAAAACAAATTCAAACCTCTGCACTCAGTTCTATTTTTTTTTTAAATCGGTGAAGCTTTGGGTTGTATGATCATTCCACTGTAAAAAAATAGAGAACAGTTCAAATGTGTCCTTTGAAAGCCCAAAATAAAGGATGTTGATGATAATGATGAGTGTGCGTAAACTTTCCACCAGCACTGTACACGTTTGATGTTGAAACACAAGTTAGTGGTCATAGATTAGATAGTTAGAAACCATTCTCATTCATAACAAGAAAACATTTCTTTGCATATTAAAGATCTTGATGAAGATTTTCAATTTTCCTTCTCTTTCCAACTCTTTGAGTAAAGGTTTGTCTTTTCTCTTGTTACATGACCACAAACAGTCCCTTTTGTAACCGGCTTAAAGTAAAAAAACCCTGTTTAAATGAATATTCAGGTTTATATGGTC